>NC_041385.1:772897299-772928810 GCF_002162155.2 Triticum dicoccoides
TACTAATGGCGTGCTGTTAGTGGCGCACCACAGATGCGCCATTAATGGCCATACTAGATGCGCCATTAGTAGGGGTTTTTCTAGTAGTGCCAGATCAGCCCTCCCGAGATAGATTAGGGCTTGGCGATGGCTCCGTATCGTAAAACGCGATGATTTCTTGTCTCTGTTTTTTTTCTCCCTGAAAGCCAATATATGGAGTTGGAGTTGACGTCGGAGGGCCACCAGGGGCCCACGAGGTAGGGGGCGCGCCCAGGGGGGCGCCCCCCACCCTCGTGAGCTGGGTGTGGGCCCCCTGGTCTTCATCTTTGGTGAGGATTTTTTATTGTTTTTTCTAAGGTGTTCCGTGGAGTTTCAGGTCATTCCGAGAACTTTTATTTTCTGCACATAAAACAACACCATGGCAATTCTGCTGAAAACAGCGTTAGTCCGGGTTAGTTCCATTCAAATCATTCAAGTTAGAGTCCAAAACAAGGGCAAAGGTGTTTGGAAAAGTAGATACGACGGAGACGTATCAACTCCTCCAAGCTTAAATCCTTGCTTGTCCTCAAGCAATTCAGTTGACAAACTGAAAGAGAAAAAGAAAAACTTTTACAAACTCTGTTTGCTCTTGTTGTTGTAAACATGAAAAGCCAGCATTCAAGTTTCAGCAAATATTATGAACTAACCATACTAACAATAACACGTAGGTCTCACAATTAGTCATATCAATAGCATAATCAGCTAGCGAGCCATAATAATAAAACTCGGATGATAACACTTTCTCAGAATAATCATAACATGGTATAACAAAATGGTATCTCGCTAGCCCTTTCTCAGACCGCAAAACATAAATGCAGAGCACCTTTAAAGATCAAGGACTGACTAAACATTGTAATTCATGGTAAAAGAGATCCAGTCAAGTCATACCCAATATAAACCAATTATAATGAATGCAAACGACAATGTGCTCTCCAGCGGGTGCTTTTAATAAGAAGGGTGATGACTCAACATAAAAGTAAATAGATAGGCCCTTCGCATAGGGAAGCAGGGATTTGTAGAGGTGCCAGAGCTCAATTTTGAAATAGAGATAAATTATATTTTGAGCGGCATACTTTCATTGTCAACATGGCAACTAAAAGACGATGATATCTTCCATGCTAAACAGATTATAGGAGGTTCCCAAATAGAATGGTAAAGTTTATACTCCCCCTCCTCCACAAGCATCAATCCATGGCTTGCTCGAAACAACGAGTGCCTCCAACATTCAACGGGTCCTAGGGGGAGTTTTGTTTGCAGTTATTTTGATTTAGTTTGCATAAAGCATGGGACCGGGCATCCCGGTTACCAGCCATTTTCTCGTGAATGAGGAGCGGAGTCCACCCCTCTTGAGAATAACCCACCTAACATGGAAGATAAGGGCATCTCTAGTTGACATATCAGCTAATCGAGCATGCAAAACAGAATGTTTATTTGAAGGTTTAGAGTTTGGCACATACAAATTTACTAGGAACGGCAGGTAAATACCGCATATAGGTAAGTATAGTGGACTCATATGGAATAACTTTGGGCTTTAAGGAGTTTGGATGCACAAGCAGTATTCCCGCTTAGTACAGGTGAAGGCTAGCAAAAGACTGGGAAGCGACCAACTGAGAGAGCGACAACAGTCGTAAACATGCATTAAAATTAATTTACACCGAATACAAGAATGAGTAGGATATAATCCACCATGAACATAAATATCATGAAGGCTATGTTGATTTGATTCAACTACATGCGTGAACATGTGCCAAGTCGAGTCACTCAATTCATTTAAAGGAGGATACCATCCCATCATACCACATCATAATCATTCTAATAGCATGTTGGCACGAAAGGTAAACCATTATAACTCATAGCTAATCAAGCATGGCACAAGCAACTATAATTTCTAAATGTCATTGCAAATATGTTTACTTCATAATAGCTGACTCAGGAACGATGAATCATCATATTTACAAAAACAAGGGAGGTCGAGTTCTCATCCCAATAAGTCCATCATATATCATCATTATTGCCTTTCACTTGCACGACCGAACGGTGTGTATAATAATAAGAGTGCACGTGCATTGGACTAAGCTGGAATCTGCAAGCATTCAACTCAAGAGAGAAGACAAGTAATATGGGCTCTAAGTTAAATAAACTATCATGCATATGAGAGCCACTAAGCATTTTCAATATGGTCTTCTCAACAACCAAAGAAAGGAAAAGAAATAAAAACTATTTACACGGGAAAGCTCCCAACAAGCAAAAGAAGAACGGGAAATATTTTTGGGTTTTCTTTTTAATCACTACAGCAAGGAAATAAACTACTACTAATTTTTTGGTTTTTTTCTTAAGGTTTATTCAACACACAAGAAGAAAGCAGGAAAAAGAAAATAAACTAGCATGGATATTACAGTGAAAGGGTATGAGCACCGACATCTAGCAATGAGTGTGTGTGAACATGAACGTAATGTCGGTGGGAAATACGTACTCCCCCAAGCTTAGGCTTTTGGAATAAGTTGGTCTATTGCCAGGGATAGCCTGGCGGATACCCGCAGGTGAAGCTGGGGTCATACTGTGACGAGGAAGGCTCCAACTGCCACTGGCTGGCAACCTCCTCTGGATCCCAAGAATGAACAGATAGTCGTGGAGGCTCATCTTGTGGCTCCGGTTCTGGGGCTGGTGCAGGATTCCGATAGGCTTGAACAACCGACCATGGAACAATGTGAGGACCTGTAGATAAGTAAAACAAAGAAGGAGCAGGCAAAGTAATAGTCTCAGGGTGATGTTTATCAAAGTATAATTTGTATTTGAGCTCCCCTTCGCGACTCTTAACAAGAAAGTCATGCGCTATCATACTCTTATAATCTAAATAAGCACGGGGCAACGCTGTTTCTTCTTTCTCCTCATTCCTAATAGGTATTTCAAAATGTTCAGCTAGGCGAGAAGCATAAATGCCTCCAAAGAGAGGGCCCTTAGTACGGTTCGGACTTAACCGTCTAGCAACAATTCCACCCATACTAACAGAGTTATTGCGGTATAAACCATGGAACAAAATAATAATATTAGGAATACTAAGGTTCCCATAGTTCCCGCATCCAATCAAGCAACGACTAGCAAATAAGGCAAAGTAGCGTAAAATGGGAAAATGTATGCTAGTGATCCTTGCATCAGAAACCTTCCTGGTTTCTCCCACAGTGATAGTGTTAATAAAAGCTTCCACTTCGTTACGAAGGGGTTCATCTAAGGTGCCTGAGGGAGTCCTGGACTAGAGGGTGTCCGGATAGCCGAACTATCATCATTGGCCGGACTCCAAGACTATGAAGATACAAGATTAAAGACTTTGTCCCGTGTCTGGATGGGACTTTACTTGGTGTGCAAGGCAAGCTTGGCAATACAGATATATAGATCTCCTACCATTGTAACCGACTCTGTGTAACCCTAGCCCTCTCCGGTGTCTATATAAACCGGAGGGTTTTAGTCCATAGGACGAACAACAATCATACCATAGGCTAGCTTCTAGGGTTTAGCCTCCTTGATCTCGTGGTACATCTACTCTTGTACTACCCATATCATCAATATTAATCAAGCAGGAGTAGGGTTTTACCTCCACCGAGAGGGCCCGAACCTGGGTAAAAACATTGTGTCCCTTGTCTCCTGTTACCATCCGCCTAGACGCACAGTTCGGGACCCCCTACCCGAGATCCGCCGGTTTTGACACCGACATTGGTGCTTTCATTGAGAGTTCCTCTGTGTCGTCACCTATAGGCCCGATGGCTCCTTCGATCATCAGCAACGACGCGGTCCGGGGCAAGACTTTTCTCCCCGGATAGATCTTCGTATGCGGCGGCTTCGCACTGTGGGCCAATTCACTTGGCCATCTGGAGCAGATCAGAAGCTACGCCCCTGGCCATCAGGTCAGATTTGGAAGTTTGAACTATACGGCCAACAACCGCGGAGACTTGATCTTCGACGGATTCGAGCCACAGCCAAGCGCGCCGCGCTGTCACGATGGGCATGATTTAGCTCTGCTGCCGGACAGTGCCCTGGAGGCCGCACAAGAGTCCGCTCCAACCCTTAACTCGGAGTCGACTGCGCCGATCGAGGATGGGTGGCAAGACACCGCCTCGGGGGCTGCTACCTCTACGGCGATGGAGCCGAATACCGACCCTGTCCCTTGTGAAGCTCGTGACTCCAAGGTGCCGGACTCTTCTCCCGACCCCGAACCTTCCGCGCTCCTGCCAATCGAACCCGATTGGGCGACGATCATGGAGTTCACCGCTGCGGACATCTTTCAGCACTCGGCTTTTGGTGACATCCTGAATTCGCTAAAGTGTCTCTCTTTATCAGGAGAGCCTTGGCCGGATTATGGCCAGGACGGTTGGGATGCGGACGACGAAGATATTCAAACCCCAACCACCACCCACTTCGTAGCCACTGTCGATGACTTAACCGACATGCTAGATTTCGACTCCGTAGATATCGACGGTATGGACGATGATGCCAGAGACGACCAAGAACCAGCGCCCACAGGGCACTGGAAAGCCACCTCAACTCACGATGTATATATGGTAGATTCACCTAAAGGAAGCGATAACGAGGAACAACGGGACGCTGCGAAGGATAATTCCCCCGAAAAACAGCCGAAACGGCGACGCAAGCGCCGCCCAAAGTCCCGCCTCGACAACGACAGCACCCATACAGACCCAGCCATAGAGCAGGGCGAACCAGTGGACGACGAACGTGCCCCCAAGCAACCATCCGAACAGCATGAATTGGATAAGCAACCCATCCCCGACGAAAACAACAGTCCGGATGATCTCACACCGGACACATCGTTGCAGCAGAAGAACCTCCACAAAAGGCTCGTCGCCACTGCACGAAGTCTGAAGAAGCAGAAGCGGAAGCTCAAAACAGCGGAAAACGTACTCAGAACGAGATGGAGCAAAGTACTCAAGACCGCAGACAAATACGGCGATAGTCACCAAGCAAAGAGCTACCCGAAGCGCAAGCTATTGCCCGAATTTGACGAGGAGGCCGTAGAGCCCCCACAATCAAAACACAAAGAGGCTGCCCAGTCGGATAGACGACCACATGACAAACAAAGAGCGGCAAGCGGCGCCGCACACAAGCCGGCACGTGATCCACATAAGGATCCTCGCAAAAAGGATGGCCCGGTCAGGTCCATCTATGGGCCAAGAAAGCAAGCTCCAGAAAGCCACACAACACGTCGAGTATTCGAAAATCACGGCACACCCAAATACAGGGGTGCCGCACACCCCCTATGTTTCACCGATGAGGTACTGGATCATGAATTTCCAGCGAGATTCAAGCCCGTAAATATAGAGGCATACGACGGAACAACAGACCCCGGAGTCTGGATTGAGGATTACATCCTGCACATACATATGGCTAGAGGAGATGACCTCCACGCCATAAAATACTTACCCCTCAAGCTCAAAGGGCCAGCCCGGCATTGGCTCAAAAGCCTCCCAGAAAATACCATTGGAAGTTGGGAAGAGCTCGAGGATGCGTTTTGGGCAAATTTTCAGGGGACTTATGTCCGCCCTCCAGATGCAGACGATTTAAGTGACATAACTCAACAGCCCGGAGAATCAACCCGCAAATTCTGGAACAGGTTCCTCACCAAAAAGAACCAAATAGTTGACTATCCGGATGCCAAAGCCTTAGCAGCCTTCAAACATAACGTCCGAGACGAATGGCTCGCCAGACACCTCGGCCAGGAAAAGCCAAGAACAGTGGCCGCACTAACAAGCCTCATGACCCGCTTTTGCGCGGGAGACGATAGCTGGCCGGCAAGATGCAGCACCAGCGACCCAAGTACATTCGAGTTCAGGGATGGAAATGGGAAAACACGACGCAGAAAGGACCAGCGCCGGACTAAGGAAAATGGCCCAAAGAGCACGGCAGTCAATGCCGGGTTCAAAAGCTCTCGGCAGAACAACAAAACACTGCCTCTCAAGGACAATAGCGACGAGCTATCCAACCTAAACAAAATCTTGGACAAGATATGCCAAATCCACAGCACCTCCGGGAAGCCTGCAAACCATACCCACAGAGATTGTTGGGTCTTCAAGCAGTCTGGCCGACTTAATGCCGAACACAAGGGGCTCGAAACAGCAAGTGAGGATGATGACGAACTCCACAAGCAGAGCAACAGCAAACAAAGGAACTTCCCACAAGAGGTCAAAACAGTAAACTCACTTCATGTGACAACAGGCAAAAATAGAGTGGCGCCCACTAAAGCGCGCGCCGCACGGTCCACCCCAGCGGAGTCCCGACACTAGATGTCAAAACCAATCACCTTCGACCATCAGGATTACTCCGGAAGTATCCGGAACGCAGGATGGACTGCTATGATATTAGATCCTATAATTGATGGACTACAATTTACACAAGTCCTAATGGACGGCGGCAGTGATCTAAACCTACTATATCAGGATACAATCCGCAGAATGGGGATAGACCCAACCAAAATACGCCATAACAACACTTCCTTTAAAGGAGTGATGCCAGGTCCATATGCCCATTGTACGGGCTCTCTACCACTAGAAGTTGTGTTCGGCTCATCCGACAACTCCTGTCGCGAAAAGTTAATCTTCCACATTGCCCCATTTAAAAGTAGCTATCAAGCACTATTGGGACGCGAAGCTTTCGCCCGCTTTAATGCAATACCGCATTATGCATCTCTTACACTTAAAATGCCCGGTCCACGGGGCATCATCTCATTAAAGGGAAACTTCGAGTGTCCCTCGAATACAGAAGTACGTGAGACTGCCTTGACAACCACACACTAATCCGGCTTTGCTGATCAAAGCCCCTAAACAGGCCATTCAGACCCCGAACACGGTTAGGCGAGTCCGGTACAAATAAACAAGGGGCTTACTAGCCGCGTACCCCTTTACAAGGGGCTCCACGCACGCACAAAAAGAGACAATAAAGCTCAATTTTATTCATTCTTTGAATCATACTCTGTTTATTTTAAAATACATTTTTCGGACGGACTATTTTTCCAACTAAGTTCTTCTCTTTTACAGATGAACACCGTGCTACACCCGTCCAGGATACGGCACAACGGAGACACAGGCGCAGACGTGCAGTAGGGACCCGTTGCAAGGATTCTTTTCAGATTAAGACCCTGCGTAAACCTTTTTTACTGTCTCTTATTGATACACATCCCCCGGTTTTTTTCTATAACCGAGGAGGAGGCTGGCGTTTTGGCATCGGCCGCGCCAGAAATTTCCGCGCGTACCTGGACACTAGGGGCTTAGGGCATTGTTCTGCCCGTTTTCATAAAGACCGAATACCTTAGGGAGTGTTCGACGTCTCGAGTTAGGCCCTATATGCATCAGCTCCAAATCATGTCTTTGGTCAAATGTTGGGTTTTCCCGGCTCCTGTGTTTTGCTGCCTTACGTTCCGCTCTATCGGCTAATGCGGCACCAGGAGAACTACTGCGATTGTGCCCCGGTTCGCCCAGGTGAGCACCTCAGTAGAGAAAGCCGAAAACTGACTGTCATGATATAGCGAGAGACTGGTCAACCACTCGATCGACCATCGGAATGTTTAGAATTCCTCTGCTTTAATGAAGGACCGTTTCCTGGTCAGGCACATACACGCCCCGAAATTCGGAGAGCGCAGTGCCCCTAGGGGCTTTATAGTAGCCCCACCATCAAACTCCTATGGCTAAGTGAAATTGATAAAGCATCATAGTCCGGTTGCCTCGTTTGCTACGCTATCACCTCCTTCACAGGACCAAAACGTTGGATTAAGTGTGAAAATGTGCCTTTTTTTTTGCAAACACCCCCGCACTATGTGCGTGGGGGTTGAAGCCGAAGACTGCCATCTTTCAGGTTATATACACATATACGTCAACGGCCGCACAGGAGGTATTTTAACACTTGAATGCTCAAGTATAAAAAGGCGTTATATTATATTTGAAACATGGTTTCACAAATCATACATGTCATTTGAACATAACGTTTTTCGAGCACTGCGACTCTACTAAACGAGCGCCCTGCAGGACTTCCTCAAAATAGTGCTTGGCTGGTAATCGGCTTCTGTCCGAATCCTGGGATGCAACATCGGTGGCCTCCATCTCTGCCCAGTATGTTTTGACACGAGCGAGAGCCACCCGTGCACCCTCTATGCATGCCGACCGCTTCATCGCCTTGATATGCGGCACCGCATCAAGGAACTGCTGCACCAAGCCAAAATAACTCTTCGGCTCGGGCCTGTTCGGCCACAAATGAGCCACGACATCCTTCATGGCAAGTTCGGACAACCTATTCAGCTCAGCCCACTCGGCTAACCGATCGGTTAATGGAAGTGGACGCTCCGGACTATGGAATTGCGACCAAAAAAGCTCTTCCATTCCGTGATCCTTTTGGCCCCGGAAGTGTGTGACTGCGTCTGCGGCACTCGCCGCCAAATTCAGATAAGCATCCTCCAAACCCCACAACTGGCCCAACTGAGCATACTTCGGATCCGTGAATTTCCTACGCAGCAGAAAAGGCTTTCCAGCCGCAATATCCCCAGCCTGACGTAGCTCCTCCTTTATAGCCCTCATCGCGGAGCGGGTATCCTTGGCTTCGGCGGTGGCCTTCTTCAGGTCCTCTTGCTCCGCTCGGTGTTCTCTTTCAAGAAACTCATAGTGGTCGGTAGCATCCTTCAACTTCCCAGCCGTCTCAGCCATTTCCTCCCTGCTTCGGCAGTGAGCAGCCTGTTCGGCTTTTAGCACCTCGGCCGCCCTCAAGGCAGCCGCATCACTTTTTCTGGCTTGCTCCTTGACTCGGGCTAGCTCCGCTCGAAGGTTCTCCATAGCAGCGGCACCATCTGCATAAAGCATACATGTTGTAAGGCATGAGCATCAAGCTCCCTTACCAGGTGTCCGCGGAGAAGTTGCATACCTTGCGACTCGTCAAGCCGCTTATTGACAAGCGCGATGTCCGCATCTGCCACGTCAAGTTGCCGCTTCAGTTCGGCAAATTGATCAGTCCGGCTGGCCACCGGACGCTCCGCCACCTATATAGGACAAGCGACATCTTACAACTGAGATTATGATCCTCGGCGCGCTGTCAATTTCGACAACGTACCGAGTCTCAGGGGCTACTATCTACACAGGGCGCATTCTATATGAAAAACTATCAGAAGGTATATCATTTTTTGCCTACCTCAAACCCCGTCAGTAAACTTCTAACGGCCTCATGCAACCTGCTCTCAGCGGATGAAATCCTTTCAATCACCGAACCCATTAACGCATGGTGATCTTCTAAGATAGACGCTCGCCCGAGCAGATCCTTCAGGTCCTCCGACCGTACACCAGTTGGTGCCGGACCTCCCAGTCCCGCCGGACTCGGGGAAACCATCCGCGACGACACCTCAGGGTCGTCCGCCCCGCATGACGGTACGGCAGATGGAGGCGTTTTGCTCTCCATCATCTCCGGACGAAGATCCCCCGAAGATGAGCTCTGCTGAGAAGGGCTGAGATCCGAACTACAAGGTAAAACTTCGGTTATCTTCAGAAATAAAAACAGGGATGCCCCTTATTACAAAACTCCCCTTTCTACTTACGGCTCGCTGGAGGGCTGATTCCCTTGGGGAAATAGTGTGGCCGGGGTGAGGGACTCCTGGACTAGGGGGTGTCCGGATAGCCGAACTATCATCATTGGCCGGACTCCAAGACTATGAAGATACAAGATTGAAGACTTCATCCCGTGTCCGGATGGGACTTTCCTTGGCGTGGAAGGCAAGCTTGGCAATACGGATATATAGATCTCCTACCATTGTAACTGGCTCTGTGTAACCCTAGCCCTCTCCGGTGTCTATATAAACCGGAGGGTTTTAGTCCGTAGGAGGAACAACAATCATACCATAGGCTAACTTCTAGGGTTTAGCCTACTTGATCTCGTGGTAGATCTACTCTTGTATTACCCATATCATCAATATCAATCAAGCAGGAGTAGGGTTTTACCTCCATCGAGAGGGCCCGAACCTGGGTAAAAACATCATGTCCCTTGTCTCCTGTTACCATCCGCCTAGACGCACAGTTTGGGACCCCCTACCCGAGATCCGCCGGTTTTGACACCGACATTGGTGCTTTCATTGAGAGTTCCTCTGTGTCGTCGCTCATAGGCCCGATGGCTCCTTCGATCATCAACAACGACACGGTCCAGGGTGAGAGTTTTCTCCCCGGACAGATCTTCGTATTCGGCGGCATTGCACTACGGGCCAATTCGCTTGGCCATCTGGAGCAGATCGAAAGCTACTCCCCTGGCCATCAGGTCAGATTTGGAAGTTTGAACTACACGGCCGACATCCGCAGAGACTTGATCTTCGACGGATTTGAGCCACAGCCGAGCGCGCCGCACTGTCACGATGGGCATGATCTAGCTTTGCTGCCGGACAGTGCCCTGGAGGCCGCACAAGAGTCCGCTCCGACCCTTAACTCGGAGCCAACTACGCCGATCAAGGATGGGTGGCTAGACACTGCCTCGGGGGCTGCTACCTGTACGGCGATGGAGCCGAATACCGACCCTGTCCCTTGTGAAGCTCGTGACTACGAGGTGTCGGACTCCTCGCCAGACTCCGAACCTCCCGCGCCCCCACCAATCGAATCCAATTGGGCGCCGATCATGGAGTTCACCGCTGCAGACATCTTTCAGCACTCGCCTTTTGGCGACATCCTGAATTCGCTAAAGTATCTCTCGCTATCAGGAGAGCCCTGGCCGGACTACGATGCGGACAGTTGGGATGAAATTAAAAAACCACCCACCACCCACTTCATAGCCACTGTCGACGACTTAACCGACATACTATACTTGGACTCCGAAGATATCGACGGTATGGACTACGATGCCGGAGACGACCAAGAAGCAGCTCCCACAGGGCACTGGAATGCCACCTCAACTCACGATGTATACATGGTGGATACACCAAAAGGAAGCGATAACGAGGAACAACGGGACGCGGCGAAGGATAATTCCCCCGAAAAACAACCAAAACGGCGAAGCAAGCGCCGCCCGAAGTCCCGCCTCGATAACAACAGCACCCATACAGACCCAGCCGTAGAGCAGGGCGAACCAGTGGACGACGAACATGCCACCAAGCAACCGTCCGAACAGGATGAATTGGACGAGCAACCCATCCCCGACGAAAACAACAGTCCTGATGATCTCACGCTGGACACATCACTGGAGCATAAGAACCTCCACAAAAGGCTCGTCGCCACTGCAAGAAGTTCGAAGAAGCAGAAGCGGAAGCTCAAAACAGCGGAAGACGTACTCAGAATGAGATGGAGCAAAGTACTCAAGACCGTAGATAAATACGACGATAGTCACCAAGCAAAGAGCTACCCGAAGCGCAAGCTGCTGCCCGAATTTGACGAGGAGGCCGCAGAGCCCCCACAGTCAAAAAACAAAGAGGCCGCCTGGTCGGATAGACGACCACATGACAAAGAAAAGAGCGGCAAGCGGCACCGCACACAAGCCGGCACACGATCCACATAAGGATCCTCGCAAAAAGGATTGCCCGGTCAGGTCCATCTATGGGCCAAGAAAGAAGGCTCCAGGGAGCAACCCAACACATCGAGTGTTCGAAAATAACGGTACACCTAAATACAGGGGCGCCGCACACCCCCTATGTTTCCCCGATGAGGTACTGGATCATGAATTTCCAGCGGGATTCAAGCCCGTAAATATAGAGGCATATGACGGAACAACAGACCCCGGAGTCTGGATTGAGGATTACATCCTGCACATACATATGGCTAGAGGAGATGACCTCCACGGCATAAAATACTTACCCCTCAAGATCAAAGGGCCAGACCGGCATTGGCTCAATAGCCTCCCAGAAAATACCATTGGAAGTTGGGAAGAGCTCGAGGATGCGTTTCGGGCAAATTTTCAGGGGACTTATGTCCGCCCTCCGGATGCAGACGATTTAAGTCACATAACTCAACAGCCCGGAGAGTCAGCCCGCAAATTCTGGAACAGGTTCCTCACCAAAAAGAACCAAATAGTTGACTGTCCGGACACCGAGGCCTTAGCATCCTTCAAACATAACGTCCGAGACGAATAGGTCGCCAGACACCTCCTCCAGGAAAAGCCAAGGACAATGGCCACACTAACAAGCCTCATGACCTGCTTTTGCGTGGGAGAAGATAGCTGGCTGGCAAGATGCAGCACCAGCGACCCGAGTACATCCGAGGTCAGGGATGGAAATGGGAAACCACGACGCAGAAAAGACCAGCGCCGGACTAAGGAAAATGGCCCAAAGAACACGACAGTCAACGCCGGGTTCAAAAGCTCTCGGCCGAACGACAAAAGACTGCCTCTTAAGGACAACAGTGATGAGCTATCCAACCTAAACAAAATCTTGGACAGGACATCTCAAATCCATAATACCCCCGGGAAGCCTGCAAACCATACCCACAGAGATTGTTGGGTCTTCAAGCAGTCCGGCCGAATTAACGCCGAACACAAGGGGCTCAACACACCAAGCGAGGACGATGACGAACCCCACAAGCAGAGCACCGGAAAACAAAAGAACTTCGCACAAGAAGTCAAAACAGTGAATTCACTTCAAGTGATAACAAGGAAAAATAGGGCGGCACCTACTAAAGTAAGCGCCGCACGGTCCACCCCAGCGGAGTCCCGAAACTGGATGTCAAAACCAATTACTTTCGACCATCAGGATTACTCCAGAAGTATTCGAGACGCAGGATGGACTGCTTTGATACTGGATCCTATAATCGGCGGACTACAATTTACACAAGTCCTAATGGATGGCGGCAGCGATATAAACCTGCTATACCAGGACACAATCCGCAGAATGGGGATAGACCGTACCAAAATTCGCCATAGCAACACTTCCTTTAAAGGAGTAACGCCAGGCCCTTATGCCAATTGTACGGGCTCCTTACTACTAGAAGTCGTGTTCGGTTCATCCGACCACTTCCGTCGTGAAAAGCTAATCTTCCATATCACCCCATTCAAAAGTAGCTAGCAAGCACTATTGGGACGCGAAGCTTTTGCCCGCTTTAACGCAATACCGCATTACGTGTCTCTTACACTTAAAATGCACGGTCCACGCGGTATCATCTCATTGAAGGGAAACTTCGAGTGTTCCTCGACCGCGGAAGAACGTGAGACTGCCTTGACAGCCACACGCTAATCCGGCTTTGCTGATCAAAGCTCCTAAAACAGGTCATTCAGACCCTGGACACGGTTAGGCGAGTCCGGTATAAATAAACAAGGGGCTTACTAGCCGCGTACCCCTTTACAAGGGGCTGCACACATGAACAATGAGAGCCAATAAAGCTCAATTTTATTCATTTTTTAAATCATACTCTGTTTTAAATACATGTTTCGCACAATATTTTTCCAAACTAAGTTCTTCTCATTTTACAGATGAACAACGTGCTACACCCGTCCGGGATACAGCACAATGGAGACACAGGCACAGACGTGCAGCAGGGACCCGTTACAAGGATTCTTTTCAGATTAAGACCCTGTGTAAACCTTTTTTACTGTCTCTTGTTGATACACATCCCCCAGTTTCTTACCATAACCGAGGAGGAGGATGGCGTTTTGACATCGGCCGCGTCAGAAGTTTTCGCGCGTACCTGGACACTAGGGGCTTAGGGCATTGTTCTGCCCGTTATCATAAAGACCGAATACCTCAGGGAGTGTTCGGCGTCTCGAGTTAGGCCTTATATGCATCAGCTCCGAATCATGTCTTTGGTCAAATGTTGGGTTTGCCCGGCTCCTGTGTTTTGCTGCCTTACGTTCCGCTCTATCGGCTAAAGCGGCACCAGGAGAACTACTGCGATTGTGCCCCCATTCGGCCGGGTGAGCACCTCAGTAGAGAAAGCCGAAAACTGACTGTCATGATATAGCGAGAGACTGGTCAACCACTCGATCGACTACCGTAATGTTTAGAATTCCTCCGCTTTGACGAAGGACCGTTTCCCGGTCAGGCACACACGCGCACCGAGTTCGGAGAGTGCGGTGCCCCTAGGGGCTATATAGTAGCCCCACCATCGAACTCCTATGGCTAAGTGAAAGTGATAAAGCATTATAGTCCGGTTGCCTAGTTTGCTACGCTATCACCTCCTTCAAAGGACCAAGACGTTGGATTAAGTGTGAAAATGCGCTTTTTTGCAAACACCCCCGCACCATGTGCTTGGGGGCTGAAGCCGAAGACTGCCATCTTTCAGGTAATACATATACATTAACGGCCGCACAGGAGATATTTCAATACTTGAACGCACAAGTGTAAAATGCCCTTATATTATAAATATGGTTTTACAAATCATACATGTCATTTGAACATAAAGTTTTTCGAGCACTGCGACTCTATTAAACGAGCGCCCTGCAGGACTTCCTCAAAATAGTGCTCGGCGGGTAATCGGCTTCTGTTCGAATCCCGGGATGCAACGTCGGTGGCATCCATCTCTGCCCAGTATGTTTTGACACGGGCGAGAGCCATCCGTGCACCCTCTATGCATGCCGACCGCTTCATCGCCTTGATATGCGGCACCCTATCAAGGAACTACTGCACTAAGCCAAAATAACTCTTCGGCTCGGGCCTTTTCGGCCACAGATGAGCCACGACATCCTTCATGGCAAGTCCGGACAACCTGTTCAGCTCAGCCCACTCAGCCAACCGATCAGTTAACGGAAGTGGACGCTTCGGATTATGGAATTGAGACCAAAAAAGCTCTTCCATCCCGTGATCCTTTTGGCTTCGGAAATGCACGACTGCGTACGACGCACTTGCCGCCAAATTCAGATAAGCATCCTCCGCGCCCCACAACTGGCCCAACTGAGCATACTTCGGGTCCGTGAACTTCCTACACAGCAGAAAGGGCTTTCCAGCCGCAATATCCCCGGCCTGACGCAGCTCCTCCTTTATAGCCCTCATCGCGGAGCGGGCATCCTTGGCTTCGGCAGTGGCCTTTTTCAGGTCCTCTCGCTCCGCTCGGCATTCTCTTTCAAGAAACTCACAGCGGTCGGTAGCATCCTTCAGCTTCACGGCCATTTCGGCCATTTCCTCCCTGCTTCGGCAGTGAGCAGCCTGTTCGGCTTTTAGAAGGTGGCCGCATTACTTTTTCTGGCTTGCTCCTTGGCTCGGGCAAGCTCTGCCCGAAGGTCCTCCATAGCAGCGGCACCATCTGCATTAAGCATACATGTAGTAAGGCATGGGTGTCAAGCTCCCTTACCAGGTGTTCGCGGAAAAGCCACATACCTTGTGACTCGTCAAGTCGCTTATTGACCAGCGCAATGTCCGCATCCGCAACATCCAGTTGCCGCTTCAGTTCGGCAACTCCATCAGTCCGGCTGGCCACCGAACGCTCCGCCCCCTAAATAGGAACGGCGACATCTTAACACTGAGATTATGATCCTCGGCACGCCGCCAATTCTGAAAACGTACCGAGTCTCAGGGGCTACTATCTATACAGGGCGCACTCTATGTGCAAAACTGTCAAAAGGTATATCATTTTTACGTACCTCAAACCCCGTCAGTAAACTTCTGACGGCCTCATGCAACCCGCTCTCAACGGATGAAATCCTTTCAATCACCGTACTCATTAATGTACGGTGATCTTCTGAGATAGACGCCCTCTCGAGAAGATCCTTCAGCTCCTCCGGCCGTACACCAGTTGGTGCCGAACTCTCCGGCCCCGCCGGACTCGGGGAGACCATCCGCGACGACACCTCAGGGTCGTCCGCCCCACCTGACGGTGCGACAGATGGAGGCGTCTCACTCTCCATCATCTCCGGACGAAGATCCATCGAAGATGAGCTCTGCTGAGAAGGGCTGAGATCCGAACTACAAGGTAAGAACTTTGGTTATCCTCAAAAATAAAAACAGGGATGTCCCTTATTACAAAACTCCCCTTTTTCTACTTACGGCTTGCTGGAGGACTGATACCCTTGGGGAAATAGTGCGGCCGGGGCTTCTCCTGGCGCAGGACCCTCCGGTGAAGATGTCTTCCCCCGCTTTGAGGCCTTGGCCTCCGGATCTTCGGAAGCGGTCCTCTTCTCCCCCTGGAGGGAGGGATTCTCGATCCCCCCTTTCTTGAGAGCCTCTTTAGCAGAGGTGGTAGTTTTCCTGTTTTCCCCTTCACCCTCTTCTGAAGGCACAACCTCCAGCATCTTGACTAACACGGGATCCGGCGTGGTCTCAGGGAGGGGGGCCGGACACCGTATCAGTTTTGCTTTCGCTATCCACACCTGTTCAAGGGATAGCTGGTTAAAAGGCAAATTTATGATAAATAAAAGGACGGTATGTCTGGACACAGGACTACTTACTTGAGTATCCGGGCGATTGCAGCTTAGGCCGGCTTCCTCAGTCAAGTCCAGACACATCTCTTGTGATCCGAAGAACAGTTTATACATCTCCATGGGTGTCGTACCCATGAAGTGTTTATACATCTCCGGATAGAATTCCCACAGGCGGAGGGGGCGACGTTTGCAGGGCAGAAGGCGCCGAATCAGCATAACCTGCGCCACTACGATCAGATTGATCTCCCTTTCTTGGAGGTCTCGAATGCGGCCCTACAAAAGTGGCACGTCCTTGGACGGCCCCAGTCAAGCCATTTGTTGACCCATGACACCAGCCGTTGTGGAGGGCCCGAGCGAAAGGTGGGTGGCGCCACCTGCCTGGTGCCCCTGGGAGCGGTGATGTAGAACCACTCCTGCTGCCACAAACCAAGCTCCTCTTGAAAAGATCCCTCGGGCCATGGAGCGTCGACCCTCTTGCTTATAACCGCCCCTCCGCACTCTGCCTGTCGTCCCTCGATCATCTTCGGCTCCACGTCGAAGGTCTTGGGCCACAATCCGAAGTGAGGGGTAGTGCGGAGGAAGGCTTCGCAGACAACAATGAACGATGAGATGTGGAGGATGGACTCCGGAGCCAAGTCGTGGAATTCCAGCCCATAGTAAAACATGAGCTCTCTCACGAAGGGATCCATCGGGAAGCCTAAACCCCGACGGAAGTGAGACATGAACACGCTCTCGCCAGGCTTGGGGTGGGAATGACTTGCCCTTGGGCGGGCAGCCTATGCGAAATCTCGCGGGTTAGATACATGGCGTCTCTCAGCTTCAGCACGTCCTCTTCCGTGATGGAGGAGGGCATCCACCTGCCCTGTAGGTCGGAGCCGGACATTGTCGAAGGTCCGAAGCGCCCAAATCTGGAGCCTTGGGTGTTGGAACTCGGGGCGAGGGGCGGATTCGATTAAGGATCGAAGAAAAGGGACAGGCCTTGGTCTCATTATAAAGGGGTAGAATACCAAGAGCCGTCCCCGTGACCGTTTGGAACTCGCCTTCGATGGAGGGGGCGTGGCAACGGGCGCGGTTGGGTTACCCACGTCCGTATTGATGAGAATCCCAGAATAAGGGGACAAGATCTCTGCTTCGAGAAGATGTGCCAAGGAAACCGCTTCGCTAAACGCGCTGAGGTGGAATAATAAAAATGATTCGAGTAAACGCTTGGCCGTGGTGTGACGTCACGCCACGAAATACGTCAGCAGATTGAACTTGTGTAAATATTATTTTCTCTATGGAGGTATGTGGAATTTATTTTGTAGAGCCGGACACTATCCTGGTATTCACAATCTTCTACGAATTATTCAGAGGAGGAACCCGCCTTGGAATGCCGAAGACAATATGCGCGCCGGACTCGTCGTCATTGAAGCCTGGTTCAGGGGCTACTGAGGGAGTCCTGGACTAGGGGCTGTCCGGATAGCCGAACTATCATCATTGGTCGGACTCCAAGACTATGAAGATACAAGATTGAAGACTTCGTCCCGTGTCCGTATGGGACTTTCCTTGGCATGGAAGGCAAGCTTGGAAATACGGATATGTAGATCTCCTACCATTGTAACCGACTCTGTGTAACCCTAGCCCTCTCCGGTGTCTATATAAACCGGAGGATTTTAGTCCGTAGGAGGAACAACAATCATACCATAGGCTAGCTTCTAGGGTTTAGCCTTCTTGATCTCGTGGTAGATCTACTCTTGTACTACCCATATCATCAATATCAATCAAGCAGGAGTAGGGTTTTACCTCCATCGAGAGGGACCGAACCTGGGTAAAAACATTGTGTCCCTTATCTCCTGTTACCATTCGCCTAGACGCACAGTTCGGGACCCCCTACCCGAGATCCGCCGGTTTTGACACCGACACGGGGCTTCTCCTGGCGCAGGGCCCTCTGGTGAAGATTTCTTCCCCCGCTTTGAGGCCTTCACCTCCGGATCTTCAAAAGCGGTCCTCTTCTCCCCTTGGAGGGGGGATTCTCGATCCCCACTTCCTTAAGAGCCTCCTCAGCGGAGGCGGTAGCTTTCCTGTTCCCCCCTTCGCCCTCTTCCGAAGGCGCAGCCTCCAGCATCTTGATTATCACAGGATCCGGCGTGGTCTCAGGGAGGGGAGCCGGACACTGTAGCAGTTTTGCTTTTGCTATCCACTCCTGTTCAAGGGATAGCTGGTTAAAGGGGAAGTTTATGATAAATGTATGGACAGCGTGTCCGGGCACAGGACTACTTACTTGAGTATCCGGGCAATTGCAGCTCAGGCCTACGTCCTCGGTCAAGTCCGGACACATCTCTTGTGAGCCGAAGAACAGTTTATACATCTCCACGGGCGTCGCACCCATGAAGTGTTGGAGAGCTCGCGGTCCCTCCGGATTGAATTCCCACAGGCGAAGGGAGCGATGTTTGCGGGGCAGAAGGCGCCGAATCAGCATGACCTGCGCCACTACAACCAGATCGATCTCCCTCTCTTGGAGGTCTCGAATACGGCCATGCAATAATGGCACGTCCTTGGACGGCCCCCAGTCAAGCCCTTTGTTGACCCATGACGCCAGCCATCATGGAGGGCCCGAGCGAATGGCAGGCGGCGCCACCCATCTGGTGCCCCTGGGAGCGGTGATGTAGAACCACTCCTATTGCCACAAACCGAGCTCCTTTTGAAAAAAGCCCTCGGGCCATGGAGCGTCAGCTCTCTTGCTTATAACTGCCCCTCCGCACTCTGCCTGCCGCTCCTCGATCATCTTCGGCTCCATGTTGAAGGTCTTGAGCCACAATCCGAAGTGAGGAGTGGTGTGGAGGAAGGCTTAGCATACAACAACGAACGATGAGATGTGGATGATGGACTCCGGAGCCAAGTCATGGAATTCCAGCCCATAATAAAACATGAGCCCCCTCACGAAGGGGTCCATCGGGAAGCCTAAACCCCGACAGAAGTGAGACACGAACACCACGCTCTCACCAGGCTCGGGAGTAGGAATGACTTGCCCTTGGGTGGGCAGCCTATGCGAAATTTCGCCGGTTAGATACCTGGTGTCTCTCAGCTTTAGCACATCTTCTCCCGTGACGGAAGAAGGCATCCACCGGCCTTGTAGGTCGGAGTCGGACATTGTCGAAGGTCCGAAGCGCCCGAAGCTGGAGCCTTGGGTGTTGGAACTCGAGGCGAGGGGCGGATTCGATTCAGATCGAAGAAAAGGAACAGGCCTTGGTCTCGTTATAAAGGGGTTTGAATACCAAGAGTCGTCCCCGCGAGCGTTTGGGACTCGCCTTCGATGGAGGGGGCGTGCCAACGGGCACGGTTGGGTTACCCACGTCCGTATTGATGAGAATCCCGGAATAAGTGGACACGATCTCTGCTTTGACAAGACGTGCCAAGGAAATCGCTTCGCTAAACGAGCTGAGGTGGAACAATAAAAACGATTCGAGTAAAGGCTTGGCCGTGGTGTGACATCATGCCACGAAATACGTCAGCAGATTGAACTTGTGTAAATATTATTCTCTCTACGGTGGTATGTGGAATTTATTTTGCAGAGCCGGACACTATCCTGGTATTCACAATCTTCTATGAATTATTCGGAGGAGGAACCCGCCTTGCAATGCCGAAGACAATATGCACGCCGGACTCGTCGTCATTGAAGCCTGGTTCAGGGGCTACTGAGGGAGTCCTGGACTAGGGGGTGTCCGGATAGCCGAACTATCATCATTGGCTGGACTCCAAGACTATGAAGATACAAGATTGAAGACTTCGTCCCGTGTCCGGATGGGACTTTCCTTGGCATGGAAGGCAAGCTTGGCGATACGGATATGTAGATCTCCTACCATTGTAGCCGACTCTGTGTAACCCTAGCCCTCTCCGGTGTCTATATAAACCGGAGGGTTTTAGTCCGTAGGACGAACAACAATCATACCATAGGCTAGCTTCTAGGGTTTAGCCTCCTTGATCTCGTGGTAGATCTACTCTTGTACTACCCATATCATCAATATTAATCAAGCAGGAGTAGGGTTTTACCTCCACCGAGAGGGCCCGAACCTGGGTAAAAACATCGTGTCCCTTGTCTCCTGTTATCATCCGCCTAGACGCACAGTTCGGGACCCCTACCCGAGATCCGCCGGTTTTGACACCGACAGTGCCCTCAAAGGGTATTCTGCAAACCTCGCAGAATTCAGCTAATGTCATCTCTTTAACAACGTCATATAAATGAAACTCTACTGTTGGAGGTGATTTCTTAGGTAAAAAGTAGAAGTTTTGCACAAATGTATTTGTGAGTAAGAGATACTCATGACGTTGGTCGCGGAGGAAGTCGGTGAGGCCAGCATTCTCAATCAATAAATAGAAATCCTCATAAATACCGGCTCTCCTCAAGAAGTAATCGGAAGGCCATTCACACGGCTGGACCTCCGCGGTGCGAGGCAAATTAAATTTGGGCTTCTGTTCTTCCTCCTTTTGTTTTTCCTTCGAACTTCGGCTCGACGAGCCCCTCAAAAGTCTCTTCATTATTTTCTGAAACAATCTGAAATTTTTAGTAACTTCAAATAAAAGTGAACCAACTTCAATAAAATTGAGAGCAACAACTCCCACAAGTGCCTAGAGCCTATATAAAGCATTGGAACTACTTGGAACCATATAAATTTGACATGCAAGCTCAAGAACATGGTCACCTATGCAGCACAAATTTGCAATGAATAAAGCACTAGAACAAAAACCAATTGGACCAATGGAGGAGTCACATACCAAGGAACAATCTCCCCAAGCAGTTTTGCGAGAGGTTCTTTGAGCAAGGAGATCGAAAATCACAACAACGGGGGCTGGAACTCGTGCTTGAGTTCGTTTTTCGTGTTTGTGTGAGGCAGAGGAAGAAGATGGGTGCAGGGATAAGTGGAGGAGGGCCGTCGTGGGCCCACGAGGCAGGGGGCACGCCGAGGGGGGTAGGGCGCGCCCTCCACCCTCGTGGCCAGGTGGCAGCTCCCCCCGCGGTAATTTTTGCACAGTAAATCCTCAAATATTCCCAAAAAAATCATATTAAATTGGCATGGCATTCTGAGGACTTTTATTTTCGGGATATTTTTATATTGCACGGATAAGACAGGAAAAAGATAGAAAAATACTATTTTAATTTATTTCTACTAAATAACAGAAAATATAAAGAGGGTACAGAAGGTTGTGCTTCTAGTTTCATCCATCTCGTGATCATCAAAATGAACCCACCAACAAGGTTGATCAAGTCTTGTTAACAAACTCATTCCGAATAATCACGGAACCAGAGAAATTTCGAATGACACTAAGTTACCTCAACGGGGATATGAAAATCCCCAACAATAAGAATATCATACTTTTTCTTGACAGTACAGAGAGGAAATTCGAAATCTCCAAATATAATTGATGGAATTTTTCCAATAGAGTTGATACTATAAACTTGAGGTTGTGTCATCGGAAAGTGTACCGTGTGCTCATTGCCATTAACATGAAAAGTGACATTGCCTTTGTTGGAATCAATAACAGCCCCTGCAGTATTAAGAAAAGGTCTTCCAAGAATAATAGACATACTATCATCCTCGGGAATATCAAGAATAACAAAGTCCGTTAAAATAGTAACGTTTGCAACCACAACAGGCACATCCTCACAAATACCGACAGGTATAGCGTTTGATTTATCAGCCATTTTCCAAGATATTTCAGTAGGTGTCAACTTATTCAAATCAAGTCTACGATATAAAGAGAGAGGCATAACACTGACACCGGCTCCAAGATCACATAAAGCAGTTTTAACATAATTTCTCTTAATGGAGCATGGTATAGTAGGTACTCCCGGATCTCCAAGTTTCTTTGGTATTCCACCCTTAAAAGTGTAATTAGCAAGCATGGTGGAAATTTCAGCTTACGGTATCTTTCTTTTATTAGTAATGATATCCTTCATGTACTTAGCATAAGGATTTGTTTTGAGCACATCAGTTAATCGCATACGCAAAACGATGGGTCTAATCATTTCAGCAAAGCGCTCAAAATCCACATCATCCTTTTTCTTGGATGGTTTCGGAGGAAAAGGCATGGTTTCTGAACCCATGGTTCCCTTTCTTTACCATGTTTCCTAGCAACAAAGTCTCTTTTATCATAACGTTGATTCCTTGATTGTGGGTTATCAAGACCAACAACAGGTTCAACTTCTACATCATTATCATTACTAGATTGAGCATCAACATGAACATTATCATTAACATTATCACTAGGTTCATGTTCATCACCTGATTGTGTTTTAGCATCAGAAATAGAGATATCATTCAGATTCTCAGGTGGTTCAGCAATAGGTTCGCTAGAAGTTTGCAAAGTCCTATCATTTTTCTTTTTCTTCCTCTTAGAGGAACTAGGTACATCAATATTATTTCTCTGAGAATCTTGCTCGATTCTCTCAGGGTGGCTTCGGGATACAAATGTTCCTGAGTCATTCTACGAGTTCTAGTAGCCACTCTAACAGCATAATCATTTTTCTTACTATTGATTTCATCAAGCACTTCTTTCTCAGCTTTAAGTACTTGTTCTACTTGAGTGGTAACCATAGAAGCATGTTTGCTAACAAGTTTAAGTTCACCTCTAATATCAGCCATATAATCACCCAAGCGTTTAATCATAAAGGTATTCTGTTTTAATTGTCTACCAAAATAAGCATTAAAATCATCTTGCTTAAACATAAAGTCATCAAACTCATCCAAGCACTGACTAGCAATTTTAGTAGGAGGGACTTCAGCTTTATCATATCTATAGAGAGAATTTACCTTTACTACCTGTGTCGGGATATCGGGAGGTTCTTCAGTAAATAAGTAATTGTGACCATATACTTCTTCAAAAGGCGGTAAATTAAGACCATGTATTTCTTCAATAGGAGGTAAATTCTTAACATCTTCAGCTTTAATACCTTTTTCTTTCATAGATTTCTTTGCCTCTTGCATATCTTCGGTACTGAGAAATAGAACACCTCTCTTCTTCGGACTTGGTTTAGGAATAGGCTCAGTAATTGGCTCAGGAATTGGCTCAGGAGGTGCCCAATTATTTTCATTTGTCAACATATTATTCAATAGAATTTCAGCTTCATCCGGTGTTCTTTCCCTGAAAAGAGAACCAGCACAACTATCCAGGTAATCTCTGGAAGCATCAGTTAATCCATTATAAAAGATATCAAGTATTTCAGGTTTCTTAAGAGGATGATCAGGCAAAGCATTAAGTAACTTGAGAAGCCTCCCCCAAGCTTGTGGGAGACTCTCTTATTCAATTTGCACAAAGTTGTATATTTCTCTCAAAGCAACTTGTTCCTTATGAGCCGGGAAATATTTAGCAGAGAAGTAATAAATCATATCCTGGGGACTTTGCACACAACCAGGATCAAGAGAATTAAACCATATCTTAGCATCACCCTTTAATAAGAACGGAAATATTTTGAGTAAATAAAGGTAGCATGATCTCTCATTATTAGTAAACAGGGCAGCTATATCATTTAACTTAGTAAGATGTGACACAACAGTTTCAGATTCATAGCCATAAAAAGGATCAGATTCAAACAAAGTAATTATATCTGGATCAACAGAAAAATCATAATAATCCTTATCGGGAACACAAATAGGTGAAGTAGCAAAAGCAGGGTCGGGTCTCATCCTATCTCTAAGAGATTCTTTACTCTATTTAACTAGCAACCTCTTAAGTTCATATCTATCCTGGCAAGCAAAAATAGCTGCAGAAGATTCCGCATCAAAAAGATAACCCTCAGGAATAGAAGGCATATTCTCATCATCACTATCATCATCGTATTCAGGTTCACTAATCTCTCTTTATCTAGACCTAGCAATTTGCTCATCAAGAAATTCACCAAGGGGCACAGTATTATCAAGCTTAGAAGTAGTTTCTTCATAAGTATCATGCATAGCAGAAGTGGCATCATCAATAACATGCGACATATCAGAATTCATAGCAGTAGCAGGTTTAGGTGTCACAAGCTTACTTATAACAGAAGGAGAATCTAGTGCAAGGCTAGATGGAAGTTCCTTACCTCCCCTCGTAGTTGAGGGCAAAATAGTAGTCCGATAGTCTTTCAAGTTCTTCATAGTGTCCAGCAGATATAAATCCCAAGTGACTCAAAGAATAGAGCTATGCTCCCCGGCAATGGTGCCAGAAAAAGGTCTTGATAACCCACAAGTATAGGGGATCGCAACAGTTTTCGAGGGTAGAGTATTCAACCCAAATTTATTGATTCGACACAAGGGGAGCCAAAGAATATTCTCAAGTATTAGCAGCTGAGTTGTCAATTCAACCAAACCTGGAAACTTAGTATCTGCACCAAAGTGTTTAGTAGCGAAGTAATATGATAGTGGTGGTAATGGTAATGAAAGTAAAGACAGCAAAAGTAATGTTTTTGGTATTTTGTAGTGATTGTAACAGTAGCAACGGAAAAGTAAATAAGCGAGAACCAGTATATGAAAAACTCGTAGGCACCGGATTAGCGATGGATAATTATGCCGGATGCGGTTCGTCATGTAATAGTTATAACATAGGGTGACACAGAACTAGCTCCAGTTCATCAATGTAATGTAGGCATGTATTCCGTATATAGTCATACGTGCTTATGGAAAAGAACTTGCATGACATCTTTTGTCCTACCCTCCCGGGCAGCGGGGTCCTATTGGAAACTAAGGGATATTAAGGCCTCTTTTTAATAGAGAACCGGAACAAAGCATTAGCACATAGTGAATACATGAACTCCTCAAACTACGGTCATCACCAGGAGTGGTCCCGATTATTGTCACTTCGGGGTTGCCGGATCATAACACATAGTAGGTGACTATAGACTTGCAAGATAGGATCAAGAACTCAAATATATTCATGAAAACATAATAGGTTCAGATCTGAAATCATGGCACTCGGGCCCTAGTGACAAGCATTAAGCATAGCAAAGTCATAGCAACATCAATATCAGAACATAATGGTTACTAGGGATCAAACCCTAACAAAACTAACTCGATTACATGATAAATATCATCCAACCCATCACCGTCCAGCAAGCCTACGAAGGAATTACTCACGCATGGCGGTGAGCATCATGAAATTGGTGATGGAGGATGGTTGATGATGATGAAGACGACGAATCCCCCTCTCCGGAGCCCCGAACGGACTCCAGATCAGCCCTCCCGAGAGAGATTAGGGCTTGGCGGTGGCTCCGTATCATAAAACGCGATGATTTCTTGTCTCTGGTTTTTTTTCTCCCTGAAAGCCAATATATGGAGTTGGAGTTGACGTCAGAGGGCCACCAGGGGCCCACGAGGTAGGGGGCGCGCCCAGGGAGGCGCCCCCCACCCTCGTGAGCTGGGTGTGGGCCCCCTGGTCTTCATCTTTGGTGAGGATTTTTTATTGTTTTTTCTAAGGTGTTCCGTGGAGTTTCAGGTCATTCCGAGAACTTTTATTTTCTGCACATAAAACAACACCATGGCAATTCTGCTGAAAACAACGTTAGTCCGGGCTAGTTCCATTCAAATCATACAAGTTAGAGTCCAAAACAAGGGAAAAAGTGTTTGGAAAATTAGATACGACGGAGACGTGTCATTGTGCAAAGAAAACACAGACAACACAATAAGTTCTGCTAGCACATTAAGTTGATGTACAGTCCTTTCTAAAAAAAGTTCAGGTACAACATTAGAACAGGTCACAATAAAATGTACTGGCACATCAGTGCTTCACACCCATAGCTCGGATTTAACTAATATCTGACAAGATTCAATTGTTACCTCAAATTAGAGCACATCCAGGCAGCCAGCCCTGCCTCTTCTCCCAAAGAAGCAGTGGCCTCCGCCGCGCGATGGAGTAGGCCCTGTGCCATCCATCGTTCCGAGCAACACGGAGAAAGTCTGACATTGACTCCTGTAATGGACGTCGTCGACGAACCCTAGAACCAGCAGCGGCGGCAGGACTTCAATTGATGGAATGACCACTTCTTCGACATGCACGAACACTCGATATAGGTACATACCTAACGTGGTCCGCAGCGGCCTTGGTGGCGACGAATAGTACAACCCCGGTTACTGCACCGGTATCTCAACACCAATCACCTTCGGTATGGTGGACGGCTTCTTCATCCATGCCATAACCGTCAGAGCCCAGCTATCTGGCGGAACAAACATACTTACGAGCTCACCTCCAAGGTCGTTGATAAGCTCGTTCATGGACTCGCTGTTCCAAGCACGTCGAGGCATGCCGTGGAAGGTAAGCTTTGTTAAAAACTCAAGCTCAGAGGGCACCGAGCCCCATCCTGGGTGCCACCAATCAAATCTCACCAGCGCACCATCGCAGAACAAACGCCGGGAAGATTCGAACACATGACTGCAGTCGAAAGTTGTCCGGAACCTGACGAAGAAATTAGCCGGTGGCGGACAGACTTTGATGAGCAAGTCACTTATTTGGATGCCATGCACAATGCCAAGAGCTTTGACAGGGTCGTCCAGCAAGACAGGAGGCCGGTCACCATTGATGGTTACCATCAGCACTTTGCCGGCCAACTGGTCGTCAAGCGCCGCCATGCCACTGTTGAGCGACAGCACGCAGCGACCGAAGGCAGGACGGACCTCAGGATCTCTGGCTCGGATATCCGCGTTGACCGGCGACACGATAGTGCGCTTTAGTACAGGGAGTACAGGAGGGGGATTTGGGGGAACTGGAGTAGGAATCGAGATTCCAGAGGTGGGGGAGGTGCGGGAGACTGGGGATGAAAAGGTAGCATGAATTTCGAGCACGTGCCAATATGCTCTCGGCGTGCAAGCACACGAAAACACCGGTGGCGCCCACATGTCGGCCTAAGATTCCTTATTCTTTCTTTTTTGGAGATCCCAGCCTTTTTTTTCAGGATCTTTTGAGAGCCCGGCCTGAGAGTCATAATTGACCTATTTGGCATTGCGTTACTACTCGGCCCATATTCAACGACACCTCACTGGCCCAAACAAGTGTACATCATCAAAAAGACACTGAGCTCAAATTATATAACTTGAAAAAAGGAGATATACTCTGAACGCTGGAGAATGGTGATGCCCTCATTTAGCCCACCAGTAGTTCGAGGCAATAAACAGTTTGAAACAATGATATATACAACATTCAAACACTGACTAGTGACTACTACTGACATAAACAGTAAGACATGATAGTTCATAAGAAGTCTTGCTAAACCACCAAAATGCACCCATCTGCAGCGCTCAGACTCTCGTGATCCAGACGAGAATGACATTCTAAACAGAAGCAACTGTTACATAGTAAGAGGAATATGCATAACAAAAGAAAGAACTACCCATCCAGAACCAGCAGCAAAGACAACAAAGTCATTCGAAGAGATGATCCAATACCATCATAATTTGCAGCCCCGCTTCAGCGACCAGTGATCCGGAGACACCAGTACTCCACCCTTTCGATGCAACAACCCAATTACCTATCAACCTGAAGGCTTGAACCACATCACTGCCTGTTGTAATTGAGACATCCAAGGATCAAAGTTAATCCAGATGCCTTTGTCATTCTCACCTTCTTTTGGCTGCATGTTGTATCGTTGACAATCAGGGGAGTTTGCTCCTGAACTCCTAGGGCTCGCCGTGTAGACACAGTTTTCCATAGCAAACAGAGCCTCTCTGCCATCAAGGTCCTTGCCAACGGTGATCTCCTGGTTAATCGGATAATTGAGTCCGAGAAACAGAGAGTGTGAACCAAGGCTATTTACCCGCCTCCAACTAAAAAATTTTAAAGGCCCCAACAAGCTGGTATCCTGCTCATAGACATAATAGCCACTATCCGGATACTCACGTAGTACACGGTGCTTGTACACAGTGGGGTTTTTGCAATATAATTGTTCCGGCTCATGTGTCCGAATGATCATCAATCTATTGCCGTCGTCTGATCGAGCGAGGAACCAGTTGTGCTTCCCTATTTTTGGCAAAGGTGGTGTGATTACAAAGGGCAGTAACTTTAGGGACACTACATCATATCAAAAAGGACAGGCATTGTTAATCTAAGATCGGCATTGTTCAGAGTATGAGTAGGATAATGCAAGAAACAACATTGATATGTCCCTGTTGGAACTATCAGGAAAATACAGGGAAATGTATACTGGGTTCAAAAATATAGAAGTGCCATGCATGGTTATACTCATGTTATCTCGCAATCGATTCTTCACAGGAAACTACCATGTCATGCATGTTATGTAATCATGTTCTGTCCTCACAAAAAAATTCTTCAAGGTAACTAACAGACCATGCATTGTTATATACTCGTGTTCTGTGGGCTAAATTTTTGTGAGGATATTATTCTAGCCATTGATTGCTGAAGGGCGAATATAGGTATGTACACGTGGTAAGCATTGCAGGATTTCACTACTTCCAAATATAGAGTTCTCCATATGCACATTTACTTCCCTAATGTATGGTTACATGAAACCAACAGTGTGGTGCATGTTTCTACATCATGAAAATGAGGAAACTAACATGACCATTGATACACACTCATATTTAGTAGTAGTAGTATATAGATTACTGTAAAATAAGGATAATATCCATATATTCCTAAACGTTTGATTATTCAGGGTACAAATTGGCTGTAATGACATGGTCACAATCACATGAATTAACTCACTCCAAATATAGCTGATTTACGGCATCTCTAATACATTGCCATAGTTCTACTCAAATTCTGCTCAAACAGGGATATGCCAATCATCACAAAAAGTTCAAACAGTGTCATGGCGTCATCATTAACATGAGATGGGAACAACTTACACACGCTGTCCTAGCAATATGTGGTGCCATCTTCTTTGTCGATCGCGTAGATGATGCCATTGTGTCCAATAGCACACTAGTAGAAAAAGGGTCAAATCTGAGACACATTAGTCCCGGTTTGCATTTGAGCCGGCACTAATGTGTCCATTAGTGCCGGTTGAAATGGCTAGGCGGGAGGAGATCTTTAGTACCGGTTCATTGCGAACCTTTAGTATCGGTTCGTGCCATGAACCGGTACTAAAGATGCTGGGGCCCGGCCAGCACCTTTAGTACTGGTTCGTGGAACGAACCGGTAGTAAAGAGGTTGTGGCAGGCTATTTTTAGTCCCACCTCGCTCCCCTAGCAAGATTTTTACCACCTTAAATATGTTACTTCTCAAACTATTACAAGCATTTGGTCTTCATTGAACTCTATGTGTATAAATTGTGGACTCAATATGAGTCTTCACCGGTTTCTAAACCGTTGAGGACTCATATTGACAATTCAGATTGTACACAAAAAGATCATTGATAATAAATTTATTTTTGATGTATATTTTTACATGTTTAAACCCTCACTCTCTCCACTCACTTCAAAACTGGACGCACTTCGTGTACAAACTGGCCAATCTCTTTCGGAGTATCAGGGTTTCGGATGAGAACTCATCTGTTACACGAGCACTTCATTTTTTTATCTTATTTGAACTCCAGACTTTTTTTGAGCCGGCATTATGCAGCATTCAAAGCGATTTCATCAATTCCCAACACGTTCTGACATCATTTGTTGTATTCAGTCATTTACCAATTTGTTTAAAGAGCTAAATGACCGTGAAATAGTAAATCACAACAAAACGAACTCTGAAAATGTTGAAACTTGGCATGGTATCATCATTTCACCCGCATAGCATGTGTGAAAGAGTAGAGAGGGACACGGCAAAAACTGGACGCACTTCGTGTCCAAACTGGACAATCTCTTTCAGAGTATCAGGGTTTCGGACGAGAACTCATCTGTTACACAGGCACTTCATTTTTTTATCTTATTTGAACTCCATACTTTTTTTGAGCCGGCATTATGCAGCATTCGAAGCAACGTCATCAATTTCCAACACGTTCTGACATCATTTGCTATTTTCAGTCATTTACCAATTTGTCTAGAGAGCTAAATGACCGTGAAACAGTAAATCACAACAAAACAAACTCTAAAAATGTTGAAACTTGGCATGGTATCATCATTTCACCCGCATAGCATGTGCGAAAGAGTAGAGAGGGTCACGGCAAAAACTGGACGCACTTTGTGTACAAACTGGACAATCTCTTTCGGAGTATCAGGATTTCGGACGAGAACTCATCTGTTACACGGGCACTTCATTTTTTATCTTATTTGAACTCCAGACTTTTTTGAGCTGGCATTATGCAACATTCGAAGCGACGTCATCAATTTCCAACACGTTCTGACAGCATTTGCTGTTTTTCAGTCATTTACCAATTTGTTTAGAGAGCTAAATGACCGTGAAACAGTAAATCACAACAAAACGAACTCTAAAAATGTTGAAACTTGGCATGGTATCATCATTTCACCCGCATAGCATGTGCGAAAGAGTACAGAGGGTCACTTCAAAACTGGACGCACTTCGTGTACAAACTGGATAATCTCTTTCGGAGTATCAGGGTTTCAGATGAGAACACATCTGTTACACGGACACTTCATTTTTTAACTTATTTGAACCCCAGACTTTTTTTGAGCTGACATTATGCAACATTCGAAGCGATGACATCAATTTCCAACACGTTCTGACATCATTTGCTTTTTTTCAGTAATTTACCAATTTGTTTAGAGAGCTAAATGACCGTGAAACAGTAAATGACAACAAAACGAACTCTTAAAATGTTGAAACTTGGCATGGTATCATCATTTCACCCGCATAGCATGTGTGAAAGAGTAGAGAGGGTCACTTCAAAACTGGACGCACTTCGTGTACAAACTGGACAATCTCTTTCGGAGTATCAGGGTTTCGGACGAGAACTCATCTGTTACACGGGCACTTCATTTTTTTATCTTATTTGAACTCCAGACTTTTTTTGAGCCGGCATTATGCAGCATTCAAAGCGATTTCATCAATTCCCAACACGTTCTGACATCATTTGTTGTATTCAGTCATTTACCAATTTGTTTAGAGAGCTAAATGACCGTGAAATAGTAAATCACAACAAAACGAACTCTGAAAATGTTGAAACTTGGCATGGTATCATCATTTCACCCGCATAGCATGTGTGAAAGAGTAGAGAGGGACATGGCAAAAACTGGACGCACTTCGTGTCCAAACTGGACAATCTCTTTCAGAGTATCAGGGTTTCGGACGAGAACTCATCTGTTACACAGGCACTTCATTTTTTTATCTTATTTGAACTCCATACTTTTTTT
>NC_041385.1:772929412-772932027 GCF_002162155.2 Triticum dicoccoides
TGTTTTTCAGTCATTTACCAATTTGTTTAGAGAGCTAAATGCCCGTGAAACAGTAAATCACAACAAAACGAACTCTAAAAATGTTGAAACTTGGCATGGTATCATCATTTCACCCGCATAGCATGTGCGAAAGAGTAGAGAGGGTCACTTCAAAACTGGACGCACTTCGTGTACAAACTGGATAATCTCTTTCGGAGTATCAGGGTTTCGGATGAGAACACATCTGTTACACGGGCACTTTATTTTTTAACTTATTTGAACTCCAGACTTTTTTTGAGCTGACATTATGCAACATTCGAAGCGATGTCATCAATTTCCAACACGTTCTGACATCATTTGCTTTTTTTCAGTAATTTACCAATTTGTTTAGAGAGCTAAATGACCATGAAACAGTAAATAAGAACAAAACAAACTCTTAAAATGTTGAAACTTGGCATGGTATCATCATTTCACCAGCATAGCATGTGTGAAAGAGTAGAGAGGGTCACTTCAAAACTGGACGCACTTCATGTACAAACTGGACAATCTCTTTCGGAGTATCAGGGTTTCGGACGAGAACTCATCTGTTACACGGGCCCTTCATTTTTTTATCTTATTTGAACTCCAGACTTTTTTGAGCCGGCATTATGCAGCATTCAAAGCAATTTCATCAATTCCCAACATGTTCTGACATCATTTGTTGTATTCAGTCATTTACCAATTTGTTTAGAGAGCTAAATGACCGTGAAATAGTAAATCACAACAAAACGAACTCTGAAAATGTTGAAACTTGGCATGGTATCATCATTTCACCCGCATAGCATGTGTGAAAGAGTAGAGAGGGACACGGCAAAAACTGGACTCACTTCGTGTCCAAACTGGACAATCTCTTTCAGAGTATCAGGGTTTCGGACGAGAACTCATCTGTTACACAGGCACTTCATTTTTTTATCTTATTTGAACTCCATACTTTTTTTGAGCCGGCATTATGCAGCATTCGAAGCAACGTCATCAATTTCCAACACGTTCTGACATCATTTGCTGTTTTTCAGTCATTTACCAATTTGTCTAGAGAGCTAAATGACCGTGAAACAGTAAATCACAACAAAACAAACTCTAAAAATGTTGAAACTTGGCATGGTATCATCATTTCACCCGCATAGCATGTGCGAAAGAGTAGAGAGGGTCACGGCAAAAACTGGACGCACTTTGTGTACAAACTGGACAATCTCTTTCGGAGTATCAGGATTTCGGACGAGAACTCATCTATTACATGGGCACTTCATTTTTTTATCTTATTTGAACTCCAGACTTTTTTGAGCCGGCATTATGCAACATTCGAAGCGACGTCATCAATTTCCAACACGTTCTGACAGCATTTGCTGTTTTTCAGTCATTTACCAATTTGTTTAGAGAGCTAAATGACCGTGAAACAGTAAATCACAACAAAACGAACTCTAAAAATGTTGAAACTTGGCATGGTATCATCATTTCACCCGCATAGCATGTGCGAAAGAGTACAGAGGGTCACTTCAAAACTGGACGCACTTCGTGTACAAACTGGATAATCTCTTTCGGAGTATCAGGGTTTCAGATGAGAACACATCTGTTACACGGGCACTTCATTTTTTAACTTATTTGAACCCCAGACTTTTTTTGAGCTGACATTATGCAACATTCGAAGCGATGACATCAATTTCCAACACGTTCTGACATCATTTGCTTTTTTTCAGTAATTTACCAATTTGTTTAGAGAGCTAAATGACCGTGAAACAGTAAATGACAACAAAACGAACTCTTAAAATGTTGAAACTTGGCATGGTATCATCATTTCACCCGCATAGCATGTGTGAAAGAGTAGAGAGGGTCACTTCAAAACTGGACGCACTTCGTGTACAAACTGGACAATCTCTTTCGGAGTATCATGGTTTCGGACGAGAACTCATCTGTTCCACGGGCACTTCATTTTTTTATCTTATTTGAACTCCAGACTTTTTTTGAGCCGGCATTATGCAGCATTCAAAGCGATTTCATCAATTCCCAACACGTTCTGACATCATTTGTTGTATTCAGTCATTTACCAATTTGTTTAGAGAGCTAAATGACCGTGAAATAGTAAATCACAACAAAACGAACTCTGAAAATGTTGAAACTTGGCATGGTATCATCATTTCACCCGCATAGCATGTGTGAAAGAGTAGAGAGGGACATGGCAAAAACTGGACGCACTTCGTGTCCAAACTGGACAATCTCTTTCAGAGTATCAGGGTTTCGGACGAGAACTCATCTGTTACACAGGCACTTCATTTTTTTATCTTATTTGAACTCCATACTTTTTTTATCCGGCATTATGCAGCATTCGAAGCAACGTCATCAATTTCCAACACGTTCTGACATCATTTGCTGTTTTTCAGTCATTTACCAATTTGTCTAGAGAGCTAAATGACCGTGAAACAGTAAATCACAACAAAACAAACTCTAAAAATGTTGAAACTTGGCATGGTATCATCATTTCACCCGCATAGCATGTGCGAAAGAGTAGAGAGGGTCACGGCAAAAACTGGACGCACTTTGTGTACAAACTGGACAATCTCTTTCGGAGTATCAGGATTTCGGACGAGAACTCATCTATTACA
>NC_041385.1:772932417-772935127 GCF_002162155.2 Triticum dicoccoides
CAGACTTTTTTTGAGCTGACATTATGCAACATTCGAAGCGATGTCATCAATTTCCAACACGTTCTGACATCATTTGCTTTTTTTCAGTAATTTACCAATTTGTTTAGAGAGCTAAATGACCATGAAACAGTAAATAAGAACAAAACAAACTCTTAAAATGTTGAAACTTGGCATGGTATCATCATTTCACCCGCATAGCATGTGTGAAAGAGTAGAGAGGGTCACTTCAAAACTGGACGCACTTCATGTACAAACTGGACAATCTCTTTCGGAGTATCAGGGTTTCGGACGAGAACTCATCTGTTACACGGGCACTTCATTTTTTTATCTTATTTGAACTCCAGACTTTTTTTGAGCCGGCATTATGCAGCATTCAAAGCAATTTCATCAATTCCCAACATGTTCTGACATCATTTGTTGTATTCAGTCATTTACCAATTTGTTTAGAGAGCTAAATGACCGTGAAATAGTAAATCACAACAAAACGAACTCTGAAAATGTTGAAACTTGGCATGGTATCATCATTTCACCCGCATAGCATGTGTGAAAGAGTAGAGAGGGACACGGCAAAAACTGGACGCACTTCGTGTCCAAACTGGACAATCTCTTTCAGAGTATCAGGGTTTCGGACGAGAACTCATCTGTTACACAGGCACTTCATTTTTTTATCTTATTTGAACTCCATACTTTTTTTTAGCCGGCATTATGCAGCATTCGAAGCAACGTCATCAATTTCCAACACGTTCTGACATCATTTGCTGTTTTTCAGTCATTTACCAATTTGTCTAGAGAGCTAAATGACCGTGAAACAGTAAATCACAACAAAACAAACTCTAAAAATGTTGAAACTTGGCATGGTATCATCATTTCACCCGCATAGCATGTGCGAAAGAGTAGAGAGGGTCACGGCAAAAACTGGACGCACTTTGTGTACAAACTGGACAATCTCTTTCGGAGTATCAGGATTTCGGACGAGAACTCATCTATTACACGGGCACTTCATTTTTTTATCTTATTTGAACTCCAGACTTTTTTGAGCCGGCATTATGCAACATTCGAAGCGACGTCATCAATTTCCAACACGTTCTGACATCATTTGCTGTTTTCAGTCATTTACCAATTTGTTTAGAGAGCTAAATGACCGTGAAACAGTAAATCACAACAAAACGAACTCTAAAAATGTTGAAACTTGGCATGGTATCATCATTTCACCCGCATAGCATGTGCGAAAGACTAGAGAGGGTCACTTCAAAACTGGACGCACTTCGTGTACAAACTGGACAATCTCTTTCGGAGTATCAGGGTTTCGGATGAGATCATATCTGTTACATGGGCACTTCATTTTTTAACTTATTTGAACTCCAGACTTTTTTTGAGCTGACATTATGCAACATTCGAAGTGACGTCATCAATTTCCAACACGTTCTGACATCATTTGCTGTTTTTCAGTAATTTACCAATTTGTTTAGAGAGCTAAATGACCGTGAAACAGTAAATGACAACAAAACGAACTCTTAAAATGTTGAAACTTGGCATGGTATCATCATTTCACCCGCATAGCATGTGTGAAAGAGTAGAGAGGGTCACTTCAAAACTGGACGCACTTCGTGTACAAACTGGACAATCTCTTTTGGAGTATCAGGGTTTCGGACGAGAACTCATCTGTTACACGGGCACTTCATTTTTTTTAACTTATTTGAACTCCAGACTTTTGTTGAGCCGGCATTATGCAGCATTCGAAGCGACGTCATCAATTTCCAACACGTTCTGAAATTGAAAATCACTCCAAAATGAAGCATTATGCAGCATTCGGAGCAACTAAAGCAAAAAATATTCACAAAGAAACTAAATGCAGCAAAAAAAACTACTCAGAAATAAATAGAAGAAAAAAATAAAGCAGAAAAGAAAAAACTATATACAAAAATTACCCAAAAATAAATAGAAGAAAATAAATAATGCAGAAAAGAAAAAACTATATAAAGCAAAAATATTCATAAAGAAACTAAATACAACAAAAAAACTACTCAGAAATAAATAGAAGAAAAAAAATAAAGCAGAAAAGAAAAAACTATATAAAAAATTACTCAAAAATAAATAGAAGAAAATAAATAATGCAGAAAAGAAATAAAACTATATAAAAAATTGCTCGGGCGCTGCCCGTTGGGCCTGCCAGACCTAGAGTGTGCAAGTTCAGGCCCATAAGGGCCAGCAGGCTCACAGGACAGCGCACCCTAGTTAGGCCCAGAAGCCTGCTATATAGAGGAGTTCGAAAGAGCAACCGCGGCTGGGTTTATAAACCAGTGCGGCTGCCTTTCGCTCAGCGAGGTGGGACTAAACATAGTGCACCGCGGGTGGCAGCGCAGGATCATTAGTACCGGTTGGTGACTCCAACCAGTACTAATGGACAACCCATTAGTACCGGTTGGACCCACCAACCGGTACTAAAGGCCCTCGTTTCCTGACGCTTGGCTTGGCCAAAATTGGCCTTTAGTACCGATTGGTGGCTCCAACCAGTACTAAAGGCCCCTCATATATATATGGCACTTACGAAAAATCAGTTCCATCGTCGACCACTTCTCCACTTCTCGCGCGCGCGACATCGCCGCGCCGCCATGCCGTCGCCCCCACCGCCCTCGCCGCCCCCGCCGCGTGCCGTCGCCCCCTCCGCCCATCGTCGCCGTCTCGCGCCGCCGCCCCGAGTACGTCGCCG
>NC_041385.1:772935929-772964128 GCF_002162155.2 Triticum dicoccoides
TTAATATAACTAGTTTATTTTTAGTAAATGCTTAGTTGAACTAGTTGAATTAATAGAACTAGTTTATTTTTAGTAAGAAAATTTAGGTATATGACATTATTTGATCTAATTAAAATTGAGGTATATGAGATTTTAATAGAACTAGTTTATTTTAGTAAGAAAATTAATAGAACTAGTTTATTTTTAGTAAATGCTTAGTTGAATTAGTTGAATTAACAGAACTAGTTGAATTAATAGAAGTAGTTGAATTAGTTGAATTAACAGAACTAGTTGAATTAATAGAAGTAGTTGAAATAGTTGAATTAATAGAATTAGTAAGTGTTTAATGTTTCACCTATATGAACATATATAGGAAATGTCGTCTGACGACGAAAAAGATTTCATTATGTGCGAATACTGTGAAGACCAGCGCGGCCTGTGCGACGGAAATTTCCTTATTGATGATAGGCGATTCAGCATCAAGCTGGATGAGACCTTCGAATTCGATACAGTAAGTCACAACGGCAAGTCTTTTTTCGTAATTAAGCATGACTTATATATGCTTCATTTGCTTCAACTTATAATGTTTAATTTTCACTATTCTACTAGCGCATCCCCTGCCATGCAAGAATTTTTGTCTTGGATAAGATAGGTTTCAATGCTATGGAAACTATGGAGGTAAAGAAAGTTTACCAGAAAACTGAGCATGGTTATACTTTCAACGTCAAAGTATACAATGCAGACACGTACACCTATTTTGAAGGAAAAACTTAGCAAGCACTATGCAAGGCTTATGCATTTGAGCCTGATATGGTTATCACCTTTGATATTCGTCCGGAAGATGATATTGAAGGTAATAGAGACATCTGGGTCGATGTGCAGAAGGCTCCAGTTCTACCATTATGTGAGTTCTTCTCAACCATATTTATGTCTTTGATATTGTTTATTCAAAAATAGTTGACAACTAATTTCTATTGACAGCTGATATGTCTCCAACGTATCTATAATTTTTTATTGTTCCATGCTATTATCTCCAACGTACCAAAAAAAGAGAAAAGAAAAAAATAAAATGAGAGAAAAAGAGAGAAGGGACAATGCTACTATCTCTTTTTCCACACTTGTGCTTCAAAAATAGCACCATGATCTTCATGTTAGAGAGTCTCATATGTTGTCACTTTCATATACTAGTGGGCATTTTTCATTATAGAACTTGGCTTGTATATTACAATGATGGGCTTCCTCAAAAGTGCCCTAGGACTTCGTGAGCAAGCAAGTTGGATGCACCCCACTTAGTTTCTTTTGTTGAGCTTTCATATATTTATAGCTCTAGTGCATCCGTTGCATGGAAATCCCTACTCACTCACATTGATATCTATTAATGGGCATCTCCATAGCCCATTGATACGCCTAGTTGATGTGAGACTATCTTATCCTTTTTTATCCTCTCCACAACCACCATTCTGTTCCACATATAGGGCTATGTCCATGGCTCACGCTCATGTATTGCGTGAAAGTTGAAAAAGTTTGAGGTTATTAAAGTATGAAACAATTGCTTGGCTTGTCATCGGGGTTGTGCATGATTAAATACTTTGTGTGATGAAGATAGAGCAACAGCCAGACTATATGATTTTGTAGGGATAACTTTCTTTAGCCATGTTATTTTGAGAATACATGATTACTTTGATTAGTATTCTTGAAGTATTACTATTTATTATGTCAATATGAACTTTTATTTTGTATTCATTTGGATCTGAACCTTCATGCCACAATAAAGAAAATTACATTATGAATTATGCTTGGGGATGCTTGATACGTCTCCAACGTATCTATAATTTTTTATTGTTCCATGCTATTATATTAACCCTTTTGGATGTTTATGGGCTTTATTTTACACATTTATATCATTTTTGGGACTAACCTACTAACCGGAGGCCTAGCCCATATTGTTGTTTTTTTGCCTATTTCAGTATTTCGAAGAAAAGGAATATCAAACGGAGTCCAAACGGAATGAAACCTTCGGGAGCATGATTTTTGGAACGGACATGATCCGAAGAGCTTGGAGTGCAAGTCAAGAAGCTCCCAAGGGCCCCACGAGATAGGGGGCCGCGCCCCCCTTAGGGGGCGCCCCTGTCTTGTGTGGCCCCTCGGGCGGCCACCGACGTACTTCTTCCTCCTATATATACCTACGTACCCCTAAAACATCCAAGAGCACCATGAAACACAATTTCCACCGCCGTAACCTTCTGTATCCGCGAGATCCCATCTTGGAGCCTTCGTCGGCACTCTGCCGGAGGGGGAATCAACCACGGAGGGCCTCTACATCAACATCCTTGCCCCTCCGATGAGTTGTGAGTAGTTTACCACAGACGTATGGGTCCATAGTTATTAGCTAGATGGCTTCTTCTCTCTTTTTGGATCTCAGTACAATGTTCTCCCCCTCTCTTATGGAGATCTATTCAATGTAAACTCTTTTTGCGGTGTGTTTGTCGAGATCCGATGAATTGTGGGTTTATGATCAAGTTTATCTATGAATAATATTTGAATCTTCTCTGAATTATTTTATGTATGATTGAGTTATCTTTGCAAGTCTCTTCGAATTATCAGTTTGGTTTGGCCTACTAGATTGGTCTTTCTTGCCATGGGAGAAGTGCTTAGCTTTGGGTTCAATCTTGCCGTGTCCTTACCCAGTGACGGAAAGGGTTGCAAGGTACGTATTGTATTGTTGCCATCGAGGATAACAAGATGGGGTTTATATCATATTGCATGTGTTTATCCCTCTACATCATGTCATCTTGCTTAATGTGTTACTCTGTTCTTATGAACTTAATACTCTAGATGCAGGCAGGAGTCGGTCGATGTGTGGAGTAATAGTAGTAGATGAAGGCGGGAGTCGGTCTACTTGTTATGGACGTGATGCATATATACATGATCATGCCTAGATAATCTCATAACTATGCGCTTTTCTATCAATTGCTCGACAGTAATTTGTTCACCCACCGTAATACTTATGCTATTTTGAGAGAATCCTCTAGTGAAACCTATGGCCCCCGGGTCTATCTCTTATCATATTTGCTTTCAATCTACCTTTATTTGCATCTTTAATTTTTGCATCTATATTACAAAATACCAAAAATATATTTATCTTATCATACTATCTTTATTAGATCTCACTTCCGCAAGTGACCGAGAAGGGATTGACAACCCCTTTATTGCGTTGGTTGCGAGTTCTCAGTTTGTTTGTGTAGGTGCGTGAGACTTTTGAGGAGCCTCCTACTAGATTGATACCTTGGTTCTCAAAACTGAGGGAAATACTTATGCTACACTTTGCTGCATCACCCTCTCCTATTTGAGGAAAACCAACGCAAGCTCAAGACGTAGCAAGAAGGATTTCTGGCGCCGTTGTCGGGGAGGTCTTCGCTCAAGTCAAGACATACCAAGTACCCATCACAAACCCATCTCCCTCGCATTTACATTATTTTCCTTTTGCCTCTCGTTTTCCTCTCCCCCACTTCATCCTTGCCGTTTTATTCGTCCTCTCTTTCCCAATCTCCTTTCTCTTTCGCTTGCCTTTTGTTTGCTTGTGTATCCATGTGCCTTCTATGTGCTTGCATCTTTGCTTGCTAAAAATCTATTGTCATGGATCCACTTAAAGTGTTCTACTTGGATCATCTTCGATCCTTATGCGCTCGTGCTGAAAACCCAACTAGCCGAGTTGATGGGAAATCTTTAAATGAGCATGTGATGACCCGGAAGTATACGGGATAGTTGTAGCCTCTTCCGATAAGTAAGAGTGTAGAACCCAACGAGGAGCTAAAGGTAGAACAAATACTCTCTCTCAAGTCCTATCGGCCACTGATACGACTCTACGCACGCTTGACGTTCGCTTTACCTAGAACAAGTATGAAACTAGAAGTACTTTGTAGGTGTGATATGATAGGTTTGCAAGATAATAAAGAACGCGTAAATAAAAACTAGGGGCTGTTTAGATAAAGATGAAATAAAGTAAATATAGCGAGTGTGGAAAAGTGGTGGTAGGAGTTGTGGAGTTGTCCCTAAGCAACTGACTATGCTACTAGACCGGTAATCACTATTGCAATTCTATTTGAGGGAGAGGCATAAGCTAACATATCATCCCTTACTTGGAATTCTATGCACTTATGATTGGAACTCTAGCAAGCACCGCAACTACTACAGATTCATTAAGGTAAAACCCAACCATAGCATTAAAGCATCAAGTCCCCTTTTATCCCATACGCAAACAACCTACTTACTCGGGTCTGTGCTTCTGTCACTCACGCCACCCACCATAAGAAAATCATAAACATATTGCAAACCCTACAGCGGGAATCCCTCACGCTTGCGTGACACGGAGGGCACAATAGGACAGCACCAATAATAAAACATGCAACTCAAACCAATCATAGCAATTCATCAATCACCGATAGGACAATGAAAATCTACTCGGACATCATAGGATGGCAACACATCATTAGAAAATAATATGAAGCATAAAGCACCATGTTCAAGTAGAGGGTACATCGGGTTGCGGGAGAGTGGACAGCTGAATATAGAAGGGGGAAGGTGATGGAGATGTTGGTGAAGATGATGGAGGTGTTGGTGAAGATCGCGGTGATGATGATGGCCCCCGACGGTGTTCCGGCGCCACCGGAAGCAAGGGCGAGAGAGCCCCCCTGCTTCTTATTCTTCCTTGACCTTCTCCCTAGATGGGAGAAGGGTTTCCCCTCTGTTCCTTGGCTCCCATGGCGTGGGAGGGGCGATAGCCCCTCCGAGATTGGATCTATCTCTCTATTTTTGCATTCTCAGATTCTACCCCTTCACCGTTTCCTTTATATCTGGAGATCCGTAACTCCGATTGGGGTGAATCTTTCTCATAAAATTAGCTTTCTTGCGCCAAAACAAGAGCGTCAACCGCCTTATGGGTGGCCCAGGAGAGCCCAGGCCGCGCCCAGGGGGGAGTGCGCCCCCCTGTCTCGTGGCAACCCGGACACCGTTTCGCGTTGATTTTACTTCCCCAAAACCATAAATATTCCAAAAAAATTCTCCGTCCATTTTTATCCCGTTTGGAATTCGTTTGATATTGGGTTTCTGCGAAACAAAAAACATGCAACAGACAGGAACTGGCACTGGGCACTGGATCAATATGTTAGTCCCAAAAAATAGTATAAAAAGTTCCCAAAAGTATATAAATGTTGAATAGTATTGGCATGGAACAATCAAAAATTATAGATACGACGGAGACGTATCAGCATCCCCAAGCTTAATTCCTGCTCTTCCTCGAGTAGGTAAATGATAAAAAAGATAATTTTTGATGTGGAATGCTACCTAGCATAATCTTGATCATATGTCTAATCATGACATGAATATTAAGACACGAGTGATTCAAAGCAATAGTCTATCATTTGACATAAAAACGATAATACTTCGAGCGTACCAATAAAGCAATCATGTCTTTTCAAAACAACATGGCCAAAGAATGTTATCCCTACAAAATCATATAGTCTAGCTGTTGCTCTATCTTCATCACACAAAGTATTTAATCATGCACAACCCCGATGACAAGCCAAGCAATTGTTTCATACTTTAATAATCTCAAACTTTTTCAACTTTCACGCAATACATGAGCGTGAGCCATGGATATATCACTAAAGGTGGAATAGAATATGATGGTGGAGGTTATGTGGAGAAGACAAAAAGGGAGAAAGTCTCACATCAACTAGGCATATCAATGGGCTATGGAGATGCCCATCAATAGATATCAATGTGAGTGAGTAGGGATTGCCATGCAATGGATGAACTAGGGCTATAAGTGTATGAAAGCTCAAACTGAAACTAAGTGGGTGTGCATCCAATCTTGCTTGCTCATGAAGACCTTGGGCATTTGAGGAAGCCCATCATCGAAATATGCAAGCCAAGTTCTATAATGAAAATTCCCGCTAGTATATGAAAGTGAAAGCATAGGAGACTCTCTCTATGAAGAACATGGTGCTACTCTGAAGCAAAAGTGTGGTAAAAGGATAGTAGCATTGCCCCTTCTCTCTTTTTCTCTCATTTTCTTTTTTTTTCATTTTCTTATTTTTCTCTTTTATTTTCTTTTTTTTGGTGGGCTTCTTTGGCCACTTTTTTTGTTTGGGCTTCTTTGGCCTCTTTTATTTTTCATAAAGTCTGGAGTCTCATCCCGATTTGTGGGGGAATCATAGTCTCCATCATCCTTTCCTCACTGGGGCAATGCTATAATAATGATAATCATCACACTTTTATTTACTTACAACTCAATATCTAGAACAAAGATATGACTCTATATGAATGTTTCCGGTGGTGTACTGGGATGTGCAATGATCTAGCATAGCAATGACATCAAAAACGGACAAGCCATGAAAACAACATGCTAGCTATCTTACGATCATGCAAAGCAATATGACAATGAATGCTCAAGTCATGTATATGATGATGATGGAAGTTGCATGGCAATATATCTCGGAATGGCTATGGAAATGCCATGATAGGTAGGTATGGTGGCTGTTTTGAGGAAGATATAAGGAGGCTTATGTGTGACAGAGCGTATCATATCATGGGGTTTAGATGCACCGGTGAAGTTTGCACCAACTCTCGAGGTGAGAAAGGAAAATGCACGGTACCGAAGAGGCTAGCAACGATGGAAGGGTGAGAGTGCGTATAATCCATGGACTCAACATTAGTCATAAAGAAATCATATACTTATTGCAAAAATCTACAAGACATTGAAAACAAAGTACTACGCGCATGCTCCTAGGGGGATAGATTGGTAGGAAAAGACCATCGCTCGTCCCCGACCACCACTCATAAGGAAGACAATCAATAAATAAAATTGTTCTCCAACTTCATCACAAAGCTGTTCACCATACGTGCATGCTTCGGGAATCACAAACCTCAACACAAGTGTCTCTACAATACACAACCACCCACCAGCATGACTCTAATATCACCATCTTTATATCGCAAAACTATTGCAAGGAATCAAACATATCATATTCAGCGATCTACAAGTTTATGTAGGATTTTATGACTAACCATGTGAATGACCAATTCCTGTCATCTCTCTAAATTGATATAAGTGAAGCAAGAGAGTTTAATTCTTTCTACAAAAGATATGCCCACGCTCTAATAAATATAAGTGAAGCAAAAGAGCATTCTACAAATGGCGGTTTTCTATGTGAAGAGAAACAGGCAATCCAACTTCAAATGATATAAGTGAAGCACATGAAGCATTCTATAAAGCCATACTCAAAAGATTTAAGTGAAGTGCCATGAGCATTCTATAAATCAACCAAGGACTATCTCATACCAGCATGGTGCATAAAAGAAAAGTCAAAACTAAATGCAAAAGACGCTCCAAGACTTGCACATAATGCATGAACGAAACGAATTCGAAAACATACAAATACTTCTTGAAGAAAGAGGGGATGCCTTCAATATCATACATTTCAAACAAAGCTTCAATATCATAGGCAGCCTTAAAAGCAACAAATTCTTCTATTTGTTCCACATCATAGTAATCATATATACCATTAGCATAAGAAGCTAAGGTTTAATTATCGTTAAATTTGCATGAAAAGGGGAGGTGTGGAGCTTCCATCCTAGAGCAACAAGTAATATCATATCTCAAGCATAGATTCCAGGCATACCAACACAACAAAATAAATTGATCCCATAATATTTTCCCTTTTTGTGTCGAGCGATAATCCCTAAATTATTCATGTTGATCCAATGTGTCTCCCATTATAAAGTTGAATGGGGTTTTCTTAGGATTACCAAAGTAGTACATAATATCTCTCACATAATGAGAATCGGGGGTTTTAGGAGTTACCCCATCTACATGAGTAGCAAGTACCTCTAATTTTTTTGGTATTTTGTGTTCCATATCCATAACTAAAGATAGAGAACAACTAAGAACAGCAAATAAAAATTACTTAGTGATAAAGCAAACAAGCACACACGAGAATATTCACCCCACGCTATGACTCCCCGGCAACGGCGCCAGAAAGAGGTCTTGATGACCCGCAAGTACACGGGATAGTTGTAGCCTCTTTCGATAAGTAAGAGTGTCGAACCCAACGAGGAGCTAAAGGTAGAACAAATACTCTCTCTCAAGTCCTATCGGCCACTGATACGACTCTACGCACGCTTGACGTTCGCTTTACCTAGAACAAGTATGAAACTAGAAGTACTTTGTAGGTGTGATATGATAGGTTTGCAAGATAATAAAGAACGCGTAAATAAAAACTAGGGGCTGTTTAGATAAAGATGAAATAAAGTAAATATAGCGAGTGTGGAAAAGTGGTGGTAGGAGTTGTGGAGTTGTCCCTAAGCAACTGACTATGCTACTAGACCGGTAATCACTATTGCAATTCTATTTGAGGGAGAGGCATAAGCTAACATATCATCCCTTACTTGGAATTCTATGCACTTATGATTGGAACTCTAGCCAGCATCCGCAACTACTAAAGATTCATTAAGGTAAAACCCAACCATAGCATTAAAGCATCAAGACCCCTTTTATCCCATACGCAAACAACCTACTTACTCGGGTCTGTGCTTCTGTCACTCATGCCACCCACCATAAGTAAATCATAAACATATTGCAAACCCTACAACTGTAATCCCTCACGCTTGCGCTACACGAAGGGCACAATAGGACAACACCAATAATAAAACATGCAACTCAAACAAATCATAGCAATTCATCAATCACCGATAGGACAACGAAAATCTACTCAGACATCATAGGATGGCAACACATCATTGGAAAATAATATGAAGCATAAAGCACCTTGTTCAAGTAGAGGGTACAGCAGGTTGCGGGAGAGTGTACCACTGAATATAGAAGGGGGAAGGTGATGGAGATGCTGGTGAAGATGATGGAGGTGTTGGTGAAGATCGCGGTGATGATGATGGCCCCCGGCGGCATTCCGGCGCCACTGGAAGCAAGGGGGAGAGAGCCCCCCTTCTTCTTCTTCTTCCTTGACCTTCTCCCTAGATGGGAGAAAGGTTTCCCCTCTGGTCCTTGGCTCCCATGGCGTGGGAGGGGCGAGAGCCCCTCCAAGATTGGATCTATCTCTTTGTTTCTGCATTCTCAGTTTCTACCCCTTCACCATTTCCTTTATATCTGGAGATCCGTAACTCCGATTGGGGCGAATCTTTTGCCCAGATCTTTCTCATAAAATTAGCTTTCTTGCGCCAAAAGAAGAGTGTCAACCGCCTTATGAGTGGCCCACGAGAGCCCAGGCCGCGCCCAGTGGGGACGGTGCGCCCCCTGTCTCGTGGCCACCCTGGACACCGTTTCGCGTTGATTTTACTTCCCAAAAACCATAAATATTCCAAAAAAAATTCCGTTCGTTTTTATCCCGTTTGGACTCCGTTTGATATTGGGTTTCTGCGGAAAAAAACATGCAATAGACAAGAACTGGCACTGGGCACTAGATCAATATGTTAGTCCTAAAAAATAGTATAAAAAGTTGCCAAAAGTATATAAATGTTGAATAGTATTGGCATGGAACAATCAAAAATTATAGATACGACAGAGACGTATCAACATGGTCATTTTGTGCGTCACCATTTGTCTGAAAAAGGGAAGCTCTTATGGTTTCATATAAATAGTTTGCTATGCTATGCTTGGAATCTTTGTGAAATTTGTGATTTTACTTGTTGCTCTAAGAACCCTAAAAAACACCTTCCCTACCCATGTGAATTCAATTATAATGAAATCTTATCTTCTTATGCAAAGGTTGTTTATAGTTACTATGATATCAAACAAATTGAAGAATTTGTCGTTTTTAAGGGTGCCCATGAAGTTGCTTCTTTGATTGAAAAGTATGATTTTACTCTCAACAAATCTGAAAATTCCGTCATACTTAAATATTGCAATGAAAACATTCCTCATAAATTCTATGTACAAGAATTTATTGAAAGAATGACCGTTGCTTTGGAAGAAAATAATGATATGCATGAATCTATAGATAATGATGATTCCGATGATTTGGTTGAAATATCCATTGATGAACATGATGCTTGCTATTCTTGTGGCCCTGATGCCAATTGTTGGTGTCAAAACTGGCGGATCTCGGGTAGGGGGTCCCAAACTGTGCGTCTAGGCGGATGGTAACAGGAGACAAGGGAGACGATGTTTTTACCCAGGTTCGGGCCCTCTCGATGGAGGTAAAACCCTACTCCTGATTGATTGATATTGATGATATGGGTAGTACAAGAGTGGATCTACCACGAGATCAAGGAGGCTAAACCCTAGAAGCTAGCCTATGGTATGATTGTTGTTGTTCTATGGACTAAAACCCTCCAGTTTATATAGACACTGGAGAGGGCTAGGGTTACACAGAGTCGGTTACAATGGTAGGAGATCTACATATCCGTATCGCCAAGCTTGCCTTCCACGCCAAGGAAAGTCCCATCCGGACACGGGACGAAGTCTTCAATCTTGTATCTTCATAGTCTTGGAGTCCGGCCGATGATGATAGTTCGGCTATCCGGACACCCCCTAGTCCAGGACTCCCTCAGTAGCCCCTGAACCAGGCTTCAATGACGAGGAGTCCGGCGCACATATTGTCTTCGGCATTGCAAGGCGGGTTCCTCCTCCGAATAATTCATAGAAGATTGTGAACACCAGGATAGTGTCCGGCTCTGGAAAATAAATTCCACATACCACCGTAGAGAGAATAATATTTACACAAGTTCAATCTGCTGACGTATTTTGTGGCATGACGTCACACCACTACCAAGCCTTTACTCAAATCGTTTTTATTTTACCACCTCAGCGCGTTTAGCGAAGCGGTTTCCTTGGCACGTCTTGTCGAAGCAGAGATCGTGTTCCCCTTATCCCGGGATTCCCATCAATACGGACGTGGGTAACCCAACCGCGCCCGTCTGCACGCCCCCTCCATCGAAGGCGAGTTCCAAATGGTCACGGGGACGGCTCTTGGTATTCTCCCTCTTTATAATGAGACCAAGGCTCGTTCCTTTTCTTCCATCCTCAATCGAATCCGCCCCTCGCACCGAGTTCCAACACTCAGAGCTCCATATTCGAGCGCTTCGGACCTTCGACAATGTCCGGCTCCGACCTACAGGGCCGATGGATGCCCTCCTCCGTCACGGAAGAGGACGTGCTAAAGCTGAGAGAAGCCAGGTACCTAACCTACGAGACTTCGCATAGGTTGCCTGCCCAAGGGCAAGTTGTTCCTACTCCCGAGCCAGGCGAGAGCGTCGTGTTCGTGTCTCACCTCCGTCGGGGTTTAGGCTTCCCGACGGATCCCTTCGTGAGGGGGCTCATGTTTTACTATGGGTTGGAATTCCATGACTTGGCTCCGGAGTCCATCCTCCATATCTCATCATTTATAGTCGTCTGCGAAGCCTTCCTCCGCATTACCCCCCACTTCGGTTTGTGGCTCAAAACCTTCAACGTGGAGCCGAAGATGATTGAGGGGCGCCAGGCAGAATGCGGCGGGGCGGTTATAAGCAAGAGGGCCGATGCTCCATGGCCCGAGGGCTCTTTTCAGGAGGAGCTCGGTTTGTGGCAACAGGAGTGGTTCTATATTACCGCTCCCAGGGGCAGCAGGCAGAGGCTGCCGCCCGTCTTTCGCTCGGGTCCTCCACAACGGCTGACGTCATGGGTCAGCAAAGGGCTTGACTGGGGGCCGTCCAAGGACGTACCCCTATTGCAGGGCTGGATTCGAGACCTCCAAGAGAGGGAGACCAATCTGGTCGTGCTGACGCAGGTTATGCTGATTCGGCGACTTCTGCCCTGCAAACGTCGCCCTCTCCGCCTGTGGGAATTCAATCCGGAGGGACCACGAGCTCTCCAACACTTCATGGGTACGACACCCGTGGAGATGTACAAACTGTTCTTCGGATCACAAGAGATGTGTCCGGACTTGACCGAGGACGCCGGCCTAAGCTGCAATCGCCCGGATACTCAAGTAAGTAGCCCTGTGTCCGGACATATCGTCCATTTATTTATTATGGATTTGCCTTTTAACCAGCTATCCCTTGGACAGGAGTGGATAGCGCAAGCAAAACTGATACGGTGTCCGGCCCCCCTCCCTGAGACCACGCCGGATCCCGTGTTAGTCAAGATGTTGGAGGTTGCGCCTTCAGAAGAGGGCGAAGGGGAAAAAAGAGAAACCACCGCCTCCACTAAGGAGGCTTTCAAGAAAGGGGGTTCGAGAATCCCTCCTTCCAGGGGGAGAAGAGGACCGCTTCCAAAGATCCGGAGGCTAAAGCCTCAAAGCGGGGGAAGAAATCTTCACCAGAGGGTCCTGCGCCAGGAGAAGCCCCGGCTGCACTATCTCCCCAAAGGAATCAGCCCTCTAGCAAGCCGTAAGTAGAAAAAGGGGAGTTTTGTAATAAGGGACATCCCTATTTTTGCTTCGGAGGATAACCGAAGTTTTTACTTTGTAGTTCGGATCTCCGCCCTTCTCAGCTGAGCTCATCTTCGGGGGACCTTCGTCCGGAGATGATGGAGAGCGAGACGCCTCCATCTGCCGCACCATCAGGAGGGGCGGACGACCCTGAGGTGTCGTCGCGGAGGGTCTCCACAAGTCCGGCAGGGCCGGAGAGTTCGGCACCAACTGGTGTACGGCCGGGGGAGCTGAAGGATCTGCTCGAGAGGGCGTCTATCTCAGAAGATCACCGTACATTAATGAGTACGGTGATTGAGAGAATTTCATCCGCTGAGAGCGGGTTGCATGATGCCGTCAGAAGTTTACTGGCGGGGTTTGAGGTACATAAAAATGACATGCCTTTTGACAGTTTTGCACATAGCGTGCGCCCTGTATAGATAGTAGCCCCTGAGACTCGGTACGTTGTCAGAAGTGACCGCGTGCCGAGGATCATAATCTCAGTTTTAATGTGTCGCCATTTCTATTCAGGGGGCGGAGCATTCGGTGGCCAGCCGGACTGATAGAGTTGCCGAACTGAAGCGGCAACTGGATGTTGCAGATGCGGACATCGCGCTGGCCAATAGGCGACTTGACGAGTCACAAGCTGAGTGGTTTCTCCGCGGTCACCTGGTAAGGGAGCTGACGCCCATTCCTTACAACATGTATGCTTGATGTAGATGGTGCCGCTGCTGTGGAAAACCTTCAGGCACAGCTTGCTTGAGCCAAGGAGCAAGCCAGAAAAAGTGATGCGGCTGCCTCGAAGGCAGCGGAGGAGCTAAAAGCCGAAAAGGCTGCTCACTGCCGAAGCAGGGAGGAGATGGCCGGAATGGCCGTGAAACTAAAAGATGCTACCGACCGCTATGAGGTTCTTGAAAGAGAACGCCAAGCGGAGCAAGAGGACCGGAAGAAGGCCACCGCCGAGGCCAAGGATGCTCGTTCTGCAATGAGGGCTATAAAGGAGGAGCTGCGTCAGGCCGGAGACATTGCGGCTGGAAAGCCCTTTCTGCTGCGCAGGAAATTCACGGATCAAAAGTATGCTCAGTTGGGCCAGCTGTGGGGCGCGGAGGATCCTTATCTGGATTTGGCGGCGAGTGCGGCGGACGCGGTCGTGCACTTCCGGAGCCAAAAGGATCACAAAATGGAAGAGCTTTTTTGGTCTCAATTCCATAGTCCGGAGCGTCCCCTTCCCTTAACCGATCGGTTGGCTGAGTGGGCTAAGCTGAATAGATTGTCCGGATTTGCCATGACGGATGTGGTGACTCATCTGTGGCCGGAGAGGCCCAAACCGAAGAGCTATTTTGGCTTACTGCAGCAATTCCTTGGGGCGGTGCCGCATATCAAGGCGATGAAGCGGTCAGCATGCATAGAGGGTGCACGGATGGCTCTCGCCCATGTTAAGACAACTGGGCGGAGATGGATGCCACCGATGTTGCATCCCGGGGTTTGGACAAGAGCCAGTTACCCACCGAGCACTATTTTGGGGAAGTCCTGCAGGGCGCTCGTTTAATAGAGTCGCAGTACTCGAAAAATGTTATGTTCAAATGATATGTATGATCTGTGAAACCGTATTTATAATGCAACGGCTTTTTATACTTGTGCGTTCAAGTATTGAAATATCTCCTCTGCGGCCGTTAATGTATATGTGTATATAACCTGAAAGATGGCAGTCTTCGGCTTCAGCCCCCACGCACATGGTGCGGAGGTGTTTGCAAAAGGGCGCATTTTCACACTTAATCCAACGTCTTGGTCCTGTGAAGGAGGTGGTAGCATAGCAAACTAGGCAACTGGACTATAATGATTTATCACTTTCACTTAGCCATAGGAGTTCGAAAGTGGGGCTACGATATAGCCCCTAGGGGCACCGCGCTCTCCGAATTTGGGGCGCGTATGTGCCTTACCGGGAAGTGGTCCTTCAACAAAGTGGACGAATTCTAAACATTCTAGAAGTCGATCGAGTGGTTGACCAGTCTCTCGCCATATCATGACAGTCAGTTTTCGGCTTTCTCTACTGAGGTGCTCGCTCGGCCGAACCGGGGCACAATCGCAGTAGTTCTCCTGGTGCCGCGTTAGCCGATGATACGGAACGTAAGGCAGCAAAACACAGGAGCCGGGCAAACCCAACATTTGACCAAAGACATGATTCAGAGCTGATGCATATAAGGCCTAACTCGAGATGCCGAACACTCCCTGAGGTATTCGGTCTTTATGATAACGGGAAGAACAATGCCCTAAGCCCCTAGTGTCCAGGTACGCGCGAAATCTTCTGACGCGGTCGATGCCAAAACGTCAGCCTCCTCCTTGGTTATGGTAAGAAACCGGGGGATGTATAGCAACAAGAGACAGTAAGAAAGGTTTACGCAGGGTCTTAATCTGAAAAGAATCCTTGCAACGGGTCCCTACTGCACGTCTGCGCCTGTGTCTCCGTTGTGCTGTATCTTGGACGGGTGTAGCATGTTGTTCATCTGTAAAAGAGGAGAACTTAGTTTGAGAATATATCGTGCAAAATATGTATTTAAAATAGAGTATGATTTAAAAAATGGATAAGGTTGAGCTTTATTGGCTTCCATTGTCCGTGCTTGCAGCCCCTTGTAAAGGGGTATGCGGCTAGTAAGCCCCTAGTTTATTTATGCTGGACTCACCTAACCGTGTCCGGGGTCTGCACGACTTGTTTTGTAGGGGCTTTGATTAGCAAGGCCGGTTTAGTGTGTGGCTGTCAAGGCAGTCTCAGTTCTTCCGTGGTCAAGGAACACTCGAAGTTACATTTTAATGAGATGATGCCGCGTGGACCAGGCATTTTAAGTGCAAGGCAACCTCCCGAACTTCACACTGGAACCCGCAGTGGTTCCGGAGTCCGGTAGGCGGCCCCTTCATAAGAAGGGCAAGACTGTGACACCGGCGGCCTCCGTCCAACCGGAGGCGCCGGATAACTTGCTGGAGGCGCTCAACGGCGCTTCCATCAAAGAAGAACACCGCACTGTCATGAGTGCGGTGATTCAGAAGGTTCAGCTCGCCAAGAGCGGGCTGACCGAAGCCTGCAACAGCCTTTTAACAGGCTTTGAGGTAAGAATATTAAGACATGTAATATAATACCGCATAGATAGTAGCCCCTGATGCTCGGTTCGATGTTCAGAAAGAAAAGCCGGACTGAGGATCTAAAAAGATATACGCAGGAGTTCTAAAAAATATGTCAATATGGGATTGCAGGCTGCGCTGCTAACCTCTGCCGCACTAAACGCGGAGGTCGATGCTTTGAAGCAGAACCTCGAGCGGTCCGAGAACGAGCTCGGCCGTGCCTAGAAGCAGCTCGAGGACAAGGAAGGTGAGTAACACCGTATTAAATTTGTACCTTACAGAAAAGGATTTTCATTGCAAGAGAAATGACAAGGATAACGTGGGTACTCAAGGGGCCATGAACGAGGTGGCAACCCTGAAGGAGGCCGTGTTCGCGGTCGAACGCAATGCGGCCACGGAACGAGCCGAGCGAGAGAAGCAGGAGGCGCGGGTGGCGGAGGTGCAGCAAGAGCTCCAGGCGCTCGTGAAAAAACATGAGAGTTTGGAGCGCGACTCAAAGACTCGAGATTCCGAGCTTGCATCGGCTCTTGAGAGTGCCAAAGCCGCTAAGGCCGAAGCCCACAAGGCCCTCCAGGAAATCGAGGCGGTGAAGAAAATAGCGGCGGGTAAAGCATTTTTCATGCAAAGCACGCATGTGAATGTGAATTACCTATTACTTACCCGAATTCGGAGCTCTCCAGGAACGTTCACAGATCTGCCTCGCAGCGTGTCCGATGCTGCCGCTTTCTACCGGGCCGAGGAGGAGAGCTCGACGGAGAAGGTCTTCTGGTCTCAGTACGCTGAGGCCGGACATCCAGTGCCCCTTAGCGACCAGCTGAAGCAGCTGGTCGAGCTCCACAAGGTAGCCGAATAGGCCATGAAGGGCCTCATAGTTCGGCTGTGACCCAAGGAGGCCATGCCTGGGAGCTACTTCGGCCTGGTGCGGCGGCTGGTGGATGCATGTCCCTGGGTGGAAGTCGTCAAGTGCTCTGCCTGCATTGAAGGTGCCCGTCGGGCCCTTGCCCGTGCAAAGGTGCACTGGGGCAGGATGGACGCTGAGAAGCTTCTGACGGAAGCGCCGCCGACGGGCAAAGAGTATTGCACGCCCGAAATGTATTATAAGAGTGTCCTGAAGGGTGCCCGCATGATTGCGGATGAGTGCCCCAAAGATGTAATATTTGAATAGACTCGCATTGTGTTATCCTGTGCACTGAAAACTGTGTTCATATGCGCTACGCAACGCTTATTAATTTAAAATATGACCTTTTGTGCGGCCGTTTATCAAACCTGAGAGATGGCAAGTCATTGGCTTCAGCCCCCATGCCACGAGTGCTGGGGTGTTTGGGATAAACTTGAGCGCTCTTGTTCCCATTGTTGGGTCCATCTAGGGAGGCGTTCAACACAACGAACGAGGCAACCGGACTTATAATGCTTGAACACTCTCACTTAGCCATAGAATTCTATAATTTTAAATTTCGGCGAAGCCCCTAGTGTTCGGAAGACCGAGTTTGGGGCGCTATCCACGCCTGGGCCGGACAAAGCCGATTCCTCGCTCTAAGCGGCATAAGTCTTTAGGGACTCGAAAAGACCTCTCGAACAGCGACCAGCTCCCGCCTTATCATGACGGTCAGTTTTAGCTTTCTCCACTGAGGCGCTCGCCCAGCTCAACCGGGGCGCAACCGCAGTGGTTCTTCCAGTGCTACCTTAGCCGATAAAACGGAACGTAAGGTACCAAAACATGGGAGCCGGGCAAACCCAACTGTTGACCCAAGACATGATTCGGAGCCGATGCATATAATGTTATAAGTTCGGGGTGCCGCACTCGTGAAAGTGTTCGGACATGTCACACCATGATGCGGGGAACTTAAGCCCCTGGTGTATTCGGCCGTACCAAAGTGTACGGATGCAAGATGTCATAAATGAACATATATATAAGAAAGAAATGCAATTATAACCGAAAAGCGATGCATTGTTTATTCAAGGAATTCTGCGATGAATGCAGAACGATACAAATAGTGCGGTAAGCAAGGGGTAGGACTATTAAACATGTCCCCCTCCAGGGGTAGTCTGCGGAATGGTGTATGAAAACGGATTTAATGCTCGTAATGGAGACCACCTGAATACTCGTCGTAGCCTTTCTTCTCCCCTGGCTGTTGCATCGTGTGTTCGGCAGGTCTACTGCCGAACAGGGCCTCTGGTGAACGGAGTCCTGTGGGTAAGAAAAAAAAGAAAAAAGAAAAATATCGACACACTTGGAAGCCCCTGGTGTGGTTGAGCCGCACTCTGGGTCTGTCGTGGTCGTGCCCCTCCCCCGATGCCCATGGTATCTCCAGAGCGTAATGATGTACGCGAAGGACTAGTTTTGCAATTATGCAAGGGCTGGGGTTGGGGCCGCATTGCTACGCGTGCTCGGAACGTGCCAGGTGGTCTTGTTGTAGGTTACTCCGGGCCCGTTTGGCCGTGTCCGATCGCTTAACGTCCGGACTCGAAAATTTCCTTAAGAGGCTGCTCTGTACTTCTGCCGCGAGAGCCGCTGTGTGCTCCTCCGTTCGGAGGGAGCGTTCAGTGTTTCCGTTAAACATGATGACTCCTCGAGGGCCTGGCATCTTGAGCTTGAGGTATGCGTAGTGCGGCACCGCGTTGAACTTTGCAAACGCGGTTTGTCCGAGAAGAGCTTGATAGCCGCTGCGGAACGGGACTATATCGAAGATTAACTCCTCGCTTCGGAAGTTATCCGGGGATCCGAAGACCACTTCTAGTGTAACCGAGCCTCTACAATTGGCCTCTACACCTGGTATGACGCCTTTGAAGGTCGTCTTTGTGGGTTTAATCCTTGAGGGGTCTATGCCCATCTTGCGCACTGTATCCTGATAAAGCAGGTTCAGGCTGCTGCCGCCGTCCATCAGGACTCTAGTGAGGTGAAATCCATCGACGATTGGGTCTAAAACCAATGCGGCGAATCCGCCATGGCGGATACTGGTGGGGTGGTCCCTTTGATCAAAAGTGATGGGACAGGACGACAATGGGTTGAACTTTGGGGCGACTGGCTCCATCGCGTATATGTCCCTGAGTGCACGCTTTCGCTCACACTTGTGGGGGGAAACCTTTCTGTCCTCTATTGTTCGGCGGCCGGGTCTCTTCCTCGTCATCGCTATGCGGCCCCTTGTCATTGTTTTCGGCAATTAACTTGCCTGCCTGCTTAAAATACCCAACAATCCCTGTTGGTGTGATTAGCTGGCTTTTCGGGGGTGCCATGTATCTGGCAAGAGCGGTCGAGTATTCGGTCCAAATTGGACGGGCCCGGAGTAGTTCTTTTGAATGGCTTTTTCCGCTGACCGGGTTTAGAGCCTCTGAATCCGGTGTTGACTGCCGTATCCTCAGTGTTATCGCCGTTAAAGCGGCGTTTGTTTTTGTTTCGACACGACCTGCCATTGCGGTCCTTGGTATCCGGACTGCTAGAATTTTTGCTGAGGTTGTTACTGCGGGCTAGCCAGCTCTCCTCTCCCGCGCAGAAGCGGGTCATGAGTGATGTGAGGGCTGCCATGGATTTCGGCTTTTCCTGTCCTAGGTGCCGGGCTAGCCACTCGTCGCGGATGTTATGTTTGAAGGCTGCAAGGGCATCTGCATCCGGACAGTCGACGATTTGGTTTTTCTTTGTTAAGAACCGTGTCCAGAACTGTTTGGCCGATTCGTCTGGCTGCTGAATTATGTGGCTTAGGTCATCGGCGTCTGGTGGTCGCACATATGTGCCCTGGAAGTTGTCAAGGAATGCGGCCTCCAGGTCCTCCCAACACCCAATTGACTCTGCTGGCAAGCTGTTAAGCCAATGCCGACCTGGTCCTTTAAGCTTGAGTGGGAGATATTTGATGGCGTGAAGATCGTCATCGCGGGCCATGTGGATATGAAGGAGATAGTCTTCGATCCAAACCGCGGGGTCTGTTGTGCCATCGTAGGATTCAATGTTCACGGGTTTAAACCCTTCAGGGATTTGATGATCCATTACTTCATCTGTGAAGCATAGTGGGTGTGCGGCGCCTCTATATTGAGCTAGTTCACGACGTAGCTCAAGCGAGCTTTGTCTACTGTGTTCGGCCCGGCCGGAGTTGCTATATCCGGTGCGACGGTAGTCGTCGCGCATCGTGGGGCGCCCACGTGATCCGTAGATAGATCTTGATTGTCTTGCCTTGTCCTCCAATATGTCTCGCTAGTCCGGCACATTCCCCCGTGGCTTCGTACTTTTTGAGTGGTGCCGGGGTACGGTTCTGGTGGAGGGCCTAGAGGCCGCTCTGTCGCGGCCACGAGGTGGTCGGTCTGCCGTATTGTGCACTGGTGATGAAGGTCTATATGCCTCCTCCTCTAATCGGGGGAGCAACTTGTGTTTCGGGTAGCTTTTGGAGGGGCGTTCGAGTTCATGCTCTTCGGCCGCGAGGACTTCAGTCCATCTGTCGGCTAGCAGGTCTTGATTAGCTCTAAGTTGTTGCTGCTTTTTCTTTAGGCTGTTCACCGTGGCCATTAGCCTGCGGTTAAAACGCTCTTGTTCGACGGGATCCTCGGGCACGACGAATTCGTCGTTGTTGAGGCTTGCCTCGTCTCCGGAGGGAGGCATGTAATTGGCATCCTCTACCTCTTCGTCTGCCGCTCTCTCGTGAGGGCTGGCTTCTCCATCCTCCTGTGCTGAATCTTGCTGGAGGGGGTTGTCTTCGGCACTCTCTGGGGTGTTATTATCTCCGGTGCCGGAATCTCCATTCTTGTTGTGGCGGGATTTAGAGCGGCGCCGCTGACGCCGGCGCTTGGGCTGTTTCTTGGAGGAACCTTCCTCCGCTGCATCCTCGCCATTCCCATCCTTTGGGATGTCCACCATGTATATGTCGTATGACGAGGTGGTCTTCTAGTGCCCCGTAGGCGCTGGTTCTTGGTCGTCTCCGGCATCGTCGTCCATACCGTCGATGTCTTCGGAGTCGTAGTATAGCATGTCGGTTAGATTGTCGATAGTGGCTACAAAGTGGGTGGTGGGTGGGCTTTGAATTTCTTCGTCGTCCGCATCCCAACCGTCCTGACCGCAGTTCGGCCAGGGCTCTCCAGACAACGAGAGATACTTTAGCGAATTCAGAATATCGCCGAAAGGCGAGTGCTGAAAGATGTTCGCGGCGGTGAACTCCATGATCGGCGCCCAGTCGGATTCGATTAGAAGGGGCGCAGGAGGTTCGGAGTCCGGCAAGGAGTCCTGCACCTCGGAGTCACGAGCTTCACAAGGGACAAGGTAGGTATTCGGCTCCATCGCCGTAGGAGTTGCAGCTCCCGAGGCGGTGTCTAGCCACCCATCCTTGATCTGCGCGGTCGGCTCTGAATTATGTGTCGGAGCGGACTCATGTGCGGCCTCCAGGGCACTGTCCGGCAGCAGAGCTAAATCATGCCCATTGTGACAGTGCGCGCGCTTGGCTGTGGCTCGGATCCATCGAAGATTAAGTCTCCGCGGATGTCAGCCGTGAAGTTTAGACTTCCAAATCTGACCTGATGGCCAGGGGCGTAACTTTCGATCTGCTCCAGATGGCCAAGCGAATTGGCCCGCAGTGCAAAGCCGCCGAATACGAAGTCTGTCCGGGAAGAAAGTTCTCACCCTGGACTGCATCGTTGTTGATGATCGAAGGAGCCATCAAGCCTATCAGTGACGACACAGAGGAACTCTCAATGAAAGCACCAATGTCGGTGTCAAAACCGGCAGATCTCGGGTAGGGGGTCCCGAACTGTGCGTCTAGGCGCATGGTAACAGGAGACAAGGGACACGATGTTTTTACCCAGGTTCGGGCCCTCTCGATGGAGGTAAAACCCTACTCCTGCTTGATTGATATTGATGATATGGGTAGTACAAGAGTGGATCTACCACGAGATCAAGGAGGCTAAACCCTAGAAGCTAGCCTATGGTATGATTGTTTTAATGGTTGTTCGTCTTACGGACTAAAACCCTCCGGTTTATATAGACACCGGAGAGGGCTAGGGTTACACAGAGTCGGTTACAATGGTAGGAGATCTACATATCCGTATTGCCAAGCTTGCCTTCCACGCCAAGGAAAGTCCCATCCGGACATGGGACGAAGTCTTCAATCTTGTATCTTCATAGTCTTGGAGTCCGGCCGATGATGATAGTCCGGCTATCCGGACACCCCCTAGTCCAGGACTCCCTCAGCGACCCACTACATACCTGCAAAGAAGTTTCGGCTAATGGAGATCAGATTGAAGTCGAAGGGCATCATGTACGCCTCCGTATCATGGTGAGCCAATCTTGCAAGACCAGATAGCAGCAAGCAGGGTATCTTGAAAAGCTTAGCCCTCGCTTCGACGATGGCCGTGTGCATGTCCCACGAGCATGCAGCCAGCCATAGGGCGCTCAACATATCCATACACGAACAACAGATGTCGAGGATGTCACTGGGGAGATTGCTCCAATCGCGGCTCATATGGATGCTGCGCGGTTCACGTTCGACCATTGTGGAGTTTGGAAGGTGGGGTTTTTTGGGGGCTTGATTTACGGGGGAGAAGGATGTCGGTGCTGGAGCGGCTAGCAAGGGAATAGTGGTACTGGGGGAGGCGAATGAGGCGACGGTACACGGGGGCACAGCGAGATGGAGACGGAGACGGAGAAGGAGATGGAGACGAGGCGAGGCGCCAATGTGCTGTACAGCGGCGGTGACAGACTGCACATTGGACAGGGTGAGGCTGACTTTGGTAACCCGAACACGCCGCCTGGACTAGTGTCAGGCGCAGGGTATTGTCACTTCACTGTGAGGACCGGATGAATAGTATTTTGACTATCAAGTGTACCACAGTTGTACTACTACTACTACTAGTAGGAACATGAGTACTCCAGTATTGTATAGCGGAAATAGGTCTCCCGTGCTAGCATGCCTGTTCACTTCATCGTTCAGGTATCATCCATATTGCGAGCAGAACCAAATTCTTGTGCATGCCCAATCAACGCCCTGCCGTGATGTATGCGGTGGTCGTTCTGGTGCATCAAGGACGGCATGCAGATCGTTCCACACTTGAGAAGAGGAAAAATGGAAAGGTAGAACGCGGTAGCAGAGGAAGAGAACGCTGGCTAACGAGGCTGGGAGGGGATCGAGTAGGAAGTTAATGCTCCACGCCTAATGGTTTTGGGAAAACCTGATTTTCATAAGGTGACTTATACTCACCTAAACGTAGGGACTATTCCTTAACCAGAGAATGTTGTGTCTCCCACTCAAGCGCTCAAAAAAAAGCTACGACACATTTTTTATCTGTTTGCATAGGTCCCACCTATCAGGAAGGATGGGCACGTACACGAACAGGTACAACTTATCACTCTACCCGCATAGCCTTTTCGTTTAGTCTACCTAGCCGTCTAATCAACTGCCTACACGCCACTTCTCCCATTTACATCTCCATCGGGAACCAATTCTCCGCGGCTTCTTTACCTCCCCTTCGTCTTCATTTGCATCCAAGCCCCACTACGTTCACATTGTTTTAACCTCTTTAAATAATCATATACTACTTCAGTTAGACTAGCCATCTAATCCTAATTCTCCAAACCATAGCCCTCTGTTGCAGCGGTTCCAAATGGCGAAAGAGATCGAGATGCAGGTTTTTAGTGTCCAACATGTCCTCGTCGAAGGCTCGATGCGCATAGTTGCCACCGTCACCGTCCACCCAAGGGTTGTTCGGCAGTGGATCAACAATGTATCCAACTCCCTCGAAAAGGTAGAGACGAGGGTCATCGGTCTTGATGCAGAGTATACAGAGCATGCCCCTGGGAAGATCCAGCGCGCCGCCATCCTTCAGCTGTGCCTCGAAGATGATGTTTTGGTGTACCACATCATACACTCGCCCTCCATACCAGGTGAGCTTCACGATTTCTTTTCTCGGGAGGACATATACTTCTGTGGGGCAGCCATCGAAGGGGACAGACAGAAGCTGGAGCCGTACAACCTTGATTTGAAAATCATCACTGACCTACAAACCAGAATCAAAATTCCTGTAGAAGATTTTGATAAGCAGACACCATCCCTATTCGATGTAGAAAATTTTGTGCTCGGTACAAATCTTCAGAAGGGTGACGAGACAGTGGCATTAAGGTCGTCTAGATGGGAGAATTATCCCTTGACGTACGAGCGGATAAAATATGCTGCCCTCGATGCCCGTGTGAGTTTCGAGAACAAGAAGAAGAAGAAGAAGAAGAAGAAGAAGAAGAAGAAGAAGAAGAAGAAGAAGAAGAAGAAGAAGAAGAAGAAGAAGAAGAAGAAAAGGTTGCACTAGCAGGAGGGCATTATGGATGGATGAACTATTTCCTCTCTTTTAAAAAAAATTATTCCCTCTCGGTGTATATTGATATAGATGGACTATTTCGATGGTGTGCATGTCTTTGGAACAGAGTAGTAGCGTGGGTCCGCTTGACTATAAGGGACTATTTATCCGCATATATAGCTTTCTCTGCTACTCCTTCCAGTGATCGGTATGCAGTGCATGTGTCCGTAGACATGACAGCTTGTCCATGGAAGTTCAGCTACGATGACCATCACGTTTCATCTCGCGATTCCCACGACGCCTCTCCAACCCACGGCACCACGCCCCCGACGTGCGCCTCACCCCTCTCGGCCGCACCGCCCCTCTACCTTTGTGTGAATGACATGTGGGCCACCTAAAATGCGGCGAGCATCAAGTTTCTACCACAGCCACACGCGATTCCCATGACGCCGCTCGAACCCATGAAACCACACGTCCCTCGACCTACGGCTCACCCCTCTTGGCCCCACTGCCCTTCTGCCTTCGGGAGCATTACATGTGGACCAGTCACCTATCGGGTCCACATGTTATTGACTCAAAGGTAGGTGTAGTAAGGCACTGAAGCTCAGTCCCGACGGCCCTGAGAGGGAAATGTAACTCCTGCGCCAGGGCTTGTGGTGCTCCTGCAGCACGAACTCGTGCCAAACTCGAGATTTGTTTCTTTACTATACATGCACACAACGATTTAATGGACATTGTAATCTCAACATGTGATGGGGAGCTCTAAATTTGAATTTGAAACTTATAAAACGAAAAGATTCAAAACAAATAAATGAGAGAGAGGGATTATATCGTAGGATGTGTCCCATACAAAATAAGTCCCCTGGTTTGTCACCGCGAAGATGCGGTTAGAAAGGAGCACAACGTCTTCCTACTCGTACGGCAACAAATTGGCCGCAGACAGCATGGTCCCCCTTTGACCGCCATGTGCAAGGTTCGTGCTATCTTATTCAATCTCGCCGTGGTTCCATCGTACAAATTTATGCGGTGGCCCGTTGCATGGCTGATCCTAATGTTGGACAAAGGTTCTACGGGAACGGTGTCACCGTTGTAAATGTTGTGCAAATTGATCTTGGTAACCTCCCGTACATATGCAAGCCAATCTCCACTCGCACCGAGCCTAACCTATGAAACAGTGGGTAGGGGGAGAATTAGGAAATGGACATGGAAGTAGTCTTTAGAATGCATTTACTACGTGATCAAACTCATCTTACCTGCTCATAGGAGGAAATCCGAGTGCCCCTCAACTTCGGCATCTCAAGTGGCGTCAACTTGCAACTACGGCCACGCCGCGCTGGAGAGACCCCCAAGGAAACATCCTCGTGCGTTCCATGGAACATCAAGATGCATTTGTATGAGTAGTTTATCTTGTGAGAGAAAAGGATGAACGAGGGAAGGCCTCTAGAGATAGAGATGGACACTACTACTACCAATGTGCTGGCCCGTGCGTTGCAATGGATCCAAAGTAGTGGAATAATACTTGTTCACATGCTTGAAATATAAACACTCTAGTTTTGCTATACATGTGTCAGCAGACATGACAGCTTGTCCATGGAAGCTGAACCACGACGACCATCACGTTTCTTGTTTCTACCACTGCCACACCCACACGCGATTCCCACGACACCACTCCAACCCACGGCACGACGTCCCCCAACGTGGACATGGATCCTCTGACATGGCTATCACTGCCTTGCCCTGCCTTTCCTTCGCTGACAGGTGGGACCCACGCTTATGGGTCCCACATGTTAGTGACAGAATGGTAGGATTGTTCGCGTCAGGGGATCCTCATCCCCCCGACATGCCCCTCATCTCTCTCGGCCCCACCGCTCCTCTGCCTTTGTGTGCATGACATGCGGGCCAGCTGAACTACGGCGACCATCAACTTTCTGCCACAGACACACCCGATTGGACGCGGTTTGCCTGCTCCGTTGCTGTGCTCTGATCCTTACTCCCGCACAATCGAATTTTCATCCAGCGGCTGTGACACATTTCATCCCGGGCATCAATCCTCAGCTGGAGTACTTATGTACTACAGGTAGTACCCGCTCGTGTGGCCATCTACGCCTCGTAATGCCCCGACTCCCAGCTGTGGCACCCTCGCCACGGCCACGCCACCACCAGCCGGTTCATCTCGAACGAGTGAGTCGTGAACCACGCCACCACCATGAGAATGACATGTGGGCCAGCCGCATTTAAGGTCCGCATGTCATTGACTCATAGGCCGGGCACCAAGCCACTGAAGTTCAGTCCCGTGGGCCATGTGAGGGAAATGTAACTCCTGCGGCAGGCCTTGTGGTACTCCCGTAGTACGAGCTCGTGCCAAAACTGGAATTTGTTTCTTACTACTACCAACTAGTACTAGTAAGGTACACGTCCATTGCACGCATGAGATTCTGGTGGTTTGTGCATTATGCTTCTACATGTTGAGTTTTCTGGATTCTAACATGTGGCAAAATCTGGTGGAATGTAAGGTTAGGCAAGTTTGATTAACTTAGGTGAGTGTTTGGTTCAAGCCACACCTTAGGCAAGCCACACTAAGGCCCCACATGACATACATACAAAAAATGTGGCAAGATTCCCTTAGGCTTGCCAAGTTGTGGCTCTCATTTTGAAGAACTAATAACTTTGCCTAAGCTTAGTTTTGGCAAAGTTAGTCATGAATTAAGTTCAACCATGGAGTCTTCTAGATTATACATGTGGTAGAATCTGGTGGATGATATCGAACGGCCAGTAGTGCTCCCATTTGCCATATTTGTACCGTCGGATTGGCTTCATCCAACGACCAACTTTCAAAGTTTTTCACACACTATATAGGGGGTATAGATATAGATGTGCCGGTCCATTGCAATGGATCCAAAGTATATCTATTTAGTGGAGTGCACTCTAAACACATTATCTATTTATTTTTCTCTAACCTTCCGTAGCCATGCAACCAAGCCACATAAGCTTCATGGGTGCCCCCCACATCATATTATTCATTCCACGTTGATTGAAAAAAAGATAAATCACCCAAAACAAGATCTTCCCGTTTTTTGTTCCTACGATGTCGTGCCGTGCACGTACCTACTAGTTGTATAGTGGTAGTACTAGTAATATAGTTTTAGGAGTACAAACTTGGTACTAGTAGGAGTAGTACTAGTACGGAATGCTCCTACTCTATCAGAGCAAGAACAATAACAAAGCCCGCTGCCGGCTGCAAACGAATCCATGTCACCAAAAATCTACGTGAAACAAATAGCAGTACAACAACCTGGCTACTAGGTTGGCTTTACCTAATATTTAAATAGTTTTTACTTGTACCATGGAGTTTACATGCAAGACACAAAAGCTTTGCAATTAATGCATGCAGCCAGCTCTAGCCATTCCCACTAGCTACATGCGGGCTGTAAAGTTTTGGTTCCTGTGCTGCAGTGGGCGACTCATGAAGCACCGGCTCTCTTCTCTCTCCTCATTTCTCTTCCCTCCACATAGGATTCAGATGACGTGGACATGCTTATAGCCAGCTGAGTAGGATCTATTGTACTTGCTACCAACGAGCCCCATCTGACACCAAATTTCTTGGCTTCCGTGCTACAGCTAGATCTTCCCCTCGTTTCTGTTTTCCAACCCGGAGGCGGGCGGGGTGTCGGTTCACTAGTAGAAAAAGGGTCAATGGTCCAGGCCGGTCCAACCCATTAGTCCCGGTTCAATCCAGAACCGGGACCAATGGGGGCATTGGACCCGGTTCGTGAGCCCCGGGGGCCGGCCGGGCCACGTGGGCCATTGGTCCCGGTTCGTCTGGACCTTTTGGTCCCGGTTGGTGGGACGAACCGGGACCAATGGGCCTCGCTCCTGGCCCACCACCATTGGTCCCGGTTGATGGCGTGAACCGGGACCAAAGGCTGACCTTTAGTCCCGGTTCATGCCACCAACCGGGACTAAAGGGTTGGTCCTTGTTGCGGCCAGAGTTTAGTCCCACCTCGCCAACCGAAGGGGAATCAGACCGGTTTATAAGCCCCTCCCTCTCTGCCTTGTTGAGCTCCTCTCAAAATGAAAATAGATGCCCTTATACAGGGAATTTAACCTAAATTCATACTGAATTTCTCTGAAGTTAGTAGATATTTATTATGAATTTAGGTTGAATTTTCTCTATAAGCGCATCTATGCTCATTTCTGAGTAGTTTTTTATATAGTTTTTTTTCTTTTCTGCTCTATTTATTTTTTCCTTTTTATTTCTGTGTTATAATAAGTCATTAAAAATAAGCATCTATGCTCATTTTTTAGTAAAGTTAATCACAACTATTTTTTCTTCTATTTATTTCTGAATTGTAATAAGTCATTAAAAATAAGCATCTATGCTCATTTTTTTAGTAAAGTTAATCACAACTATTTTTGCTTCTATTCATTTCTGAGTAGTTTTTTATATAG
>NC_041385.1:772966377-772967139 GCF_002162155.2 Triticum dicoccoides
ATTTATTTCTAAGTAGTTTTTTATATAGTTTTTTTCTTTTCTGCTATATTTATTTTTTTTCTTTTTAGTTCTGAGTTGTAATAAGTCATTAAAAATAAGCATCTATGCTCATTTTTTAGTAAAGTTAATCACAACTATTTTTTCTTCTATTTATTTCTGAGTAGTTTTTTATATAGTTTTTTTCTTTTCTGCTATATTTATTTTTTTTCTTTTTATTTCTGAGTTGTAATAAGTCATTAAAAATAAGCATCTATGCTCATTTTTTAGTAAAGTTAATCACAATTATTAAAAATAAGTCATTAAAAATAAAAAAGAGGTGCAATGCTCGTTAATTAGCTTCAAGCCTTTCGAAATAGTGTAAACTGCACTGCACACAGCATCGTGCAGTCTACCCTAATCCTCAAGGCTTGAAGATAACCAACATGCAGGTGAGCATTGAACCTCTTCTTCATCGTCTCTGCACTCAGGGCTTATAAACCGCTGCGAGTGCCTCTCGCTTGGCTAGGTGGGACTAATTAAAAAAAGCTGCAGAAAGAGGTGCATTGGAACCGGTTGGTGGCACTAACCGGTACCAATCCCGCTCTTTGGTCCCAGTTGGTGGCTACAACCGTGATTTTGTCCCGGTTGGAGCCACCAACCGGGACCAAAGGTCTTCGTTTCCCGCCCTTTGGGCTGCCTAAAAGAGGCCTTTGGTCCCGGTTGGTGGCTCCAACCGGGAGGTCCCGGTTTGTGGCACGAACGGAACCAAAGCCATTGCTATAT
>NC_041385.1:772967870-773005010 GCF_002162155.2 Triticum dicoccoides
GCGCCGTCGCCGCCCCGCCCCGCTGCCGTCGCCGCCCGCCCTGCCGCACCTACGTCGTCGCCGCCCCGCCACGACGTCACCGCCCGCCCTGCTGCACCTAGACGTCGCCGTCGCTGTCGCCGTCGCCGGCCGTGAGCAACTTTCTTTTATTTTATTTTAGATTTTTTTTAGATTTTTTTGTATAGTTCATAGATTTTTTTGTTAGATTAGATTTGTGGTAATTTAGATATGTAGTTCATATTGTGTAATTTGGATTGTGTAATTAATTTGTTCATATTATGTTAAAAAAATCTGTTAGTAGATTTTTTTTGTTAGACTAGATGTGTAATAATTTAGATATGTAGTTCATATTGTGTAATTTAGATTGTGTAATTAATTTGTTCATATTATGTTAGGTTTTTTTTCTGTTAACAGATTTTTTTTGGTGATATTATTATTGAATATGCATGTTTGGTGATATTATTTTTGTTAGATCTTTTTGTTAGATTAGATGTGGTGTAATTTAGATATGTAGTTCATATTGTGTAATTTAGATTGTGTAATTAATTTGTTCATTTTTAGTAAGTACTATTTTATTTTATTTATATTAAGTGCTTCATATATATATAGTTGAACTAGCTAGTTGATTTAATAAACTAATTTATTTTACTATATATAGAAGTAGTTTGTTTTTAGTAAGTAGTACTTTATTTATTTATAGTAAGTGCTTAATTAGTAGTTGAACTAGATAGTTGATTTAATTAATAAAACTACTTTATTTAACTATATATAGAAGTAGTTCCCGCATCGACGTCGGCGATGCCTATCCCGCATCCTCGTCGTCGTCGACTCGGCGGTGGAGGCTTGCCTGATCAGGGCCATGTTCGGGACTGGGCTCCGCCGGGCTGGTATTGGGAGGTGCTACCTTCCGGGGGACGTAGGTTGGTGAGGAGGCAGCCCGTTGTTGACCCGATCCTTGTTTGCCGAGGCTTCCGGACACCGCGGAGGTGGTACGTCCCCGTGTCAGCGAGGAGGACGAGCACGTCCATCGCTACATGGTTGCATTGGAGGGCAGGTTCGACAATACCTGACAGGTTCTTCAGGGATCTCACTGGAGCTATGATCCTGTGATGGTTCCTTATCTTTGGGTGTCCACCGCCCGCGTCGATACCCGTCGGGCGCTACGGTTCTAGTTGTATTAGTGATGATATATTAGTGATAATATTCGACGATGTACGGACACCAAGAGATGATGTACTTTTGCTTATAATTATTGAATGCATGCTAATTTGAATACTACTTTATTATATGATTTGGTTTTGCTTATTTTATGATTTGGTTTTGCTTATTGAATGCTCATATTGGATAAGTTCTCCTTCATTCCCGTGTGCTAGACAATTTGGTGTAATAATGCACTCGGGAATGAAAGGAGGAGCTACGTACATCACCGATAGTCAATCCGTGATTAATAATCTAGTTTAATATTTGAATTATGAACATAGGCCGGAAATGTCGTACTCGGACGACGAAAACCGCCCGGGGGAGTGCGACTGGTGCCATGACGACCGAAGTATCTGCAACAGGTTCATTGAGCTGGACGAAGATTGGCGCTTCAGCATTAAGCTCGAGGAGACCTTCGATGTTCTTACGGTACGCAACGACAAAAATAGTTTTTTTCGTAATTAATCATGACTTCAACTATTTTAATCATGACAATATTTTTCATCTTTTCCAATTCTACTAGCTTATCCCATGCTTTGCAAGACGCTATGTCTTGGAGAGGATGGGTTTTGAAGACCATGAAAGTTTCGAAACAAAAAAATTATCCTAAGTACCCATCATGGTGTGGATTTTCAAGTAAAGTTGAACAATGCTCAGAGTGTAACCCATTTTGGTTGCAAAAACTGGGAAGCACTTTGCAAGATGTATGGTCTTGATGAGGGTATGCTTGTCACCATGGATCTTGGTGATTCTACAATCGAGCAAGAGAGACCTTTGATTTGGGTCCTTGTGGATACACCTCCAATTCTTCCCCCATGTGAGCTTAACATAGTTATTAAGTAATTTATATTGTTTATTTCAAAATAGTTGACAACTTATGTCCATTGACAGCTTATTTTCATTCTTCAAAGAATGTGCGGAAGATGGTAGACAGAACCTACTACACCGAAGGCTCCGAATTAACTTATCAGGAGAAAAATCATCTGGTCGCATTTTGTACTGATCTTGAGAATTACAATATCTATAATCAAACTCCTCAACATTATGGTCAATACGTGCCACTAGTGCATGTGTTGAACTACGGTAACTACCATGGAGATACCCTGGTAAGATTATTTTTTACTATTACAATATCCGTGCATCTTTTTGCACACTTCTAAAACTAGTACATCATTGCTAACTACGAAGTTATTACTATGTTTTTCAACAGATAATCCCGAATGATTGTGTGCCTCATCTGATGTATACGCATGGTAGCCTTCATGTTTTGAACATACAACCAGGTCGTCCTACGAATCTCAACTGTCCATACCGGGTTTCTAAAAGAAGTGGAGACATAACAATCAAAGAATGGAAAAAATGTATGGACAGTCGTAAGGAGCTTCTTGGAAGCAAAAAGCAGCGAAGGGCAAGAATTGGAGACAGGATGATCGCCATTCTTCATAATGGAGAGTAAGGGTCTATATTGTTTTATGCTATTTTACCTTAAGGGTGTTTAGGTCCTACCTGATACTGATGACCATGTGCTAAGAACAATTATGTAGGGTTGGGTTCGATGACTATGAGGATGATGATCGTATGACTTATTATTAATAACGAGTAGAAGATGTATGTTGATGCATGATTAGTAGGACTTGTTATTATATATGATGATGTATGATGCGAGCATGCATGAGCATGTTATATCAGCGGGTGAAATGAACATAGCAGCAGCGTTGATAAACCAAGGACGAAGATATAAGAGACGACACTTCTCTCTATTATCTAGCTAATAACAACCTAAAAATAACTCCAAAACCCCTAAAGCAGCCACTTTTATAAAAAAAACATGGACTTTTGGTCCTGGTTGGTGCCACCAACCGGGACCAAAGGCCCCCCTGACTGGGCTTGGCGGACCGGCCACGTGGAGGCACATCTGTCCCAGTTCGTTTTTGAACCGGGACTAATGGGTGGAGGTATTTGTAACGACCCATTAGTTCCGGTTCATGAACCGGGACTAAAGGCCCTTACGAACCGAGACTAATAGGTGTTTTTCTACTAGTGGTTTGCTAACGGCGGGCCCACATGAAAGTGAAAATGCTAGGCAACACGCCTTCCCGAAGCTATGTGTCATGCCAGACGGGCCGTGGAGTACTCCCGATTCCCGGGCGTGTGGGGGTGCGACGCGAACGCGACAGGCCTTTTCCTTTTACTATCAACTAGCACAAATGCCCGTGCGTTGCAACGGGGTAGATCGATTTAAAAAAAAGCTAGTTTCGCCATTCACCAAAACGCCCATCAGGGCGGCATATGCGTCCTGCATGTATGCTTTTATCATGTCATTATTTCCTTTAGTTAGAGTCATGCATGTCCTTCCTCTCATTTAATTAATTAGATCCAATCAGGTCATGCCAAGCCCACAAATCCTTCTAATTAGAGCCAATACAGCATGCTTGCGCCGTGCATGTCCCCTCCTTTATGGAATTTTCTCTCCTTTGGCAATGCTGTTTCCTCTCTTTCTTGGTTTTGGAGGTGACTTGCTGATATTTAAGACAACATGCAAATCCATATAATTTGGTGGGATTTGATATTAAAAAATCAAGATGGGACTATTAGACGGGGAACCATTTAGTATGGCAGAAAAGTATGCTAGGTCGGTTGGCATTGGCCTTTTTTGTGGCCGGTGAGGTTCTGAGTTCGAACCTTCAATGGACATATTTTTTTTTCTCCTCCCAAAACGCCAGAAAACTGCAGATTAGTCTCAGGTCGGCCCGTGCGATGGATGGACGGAAAATATGGTAATCTAGGCGGCGGCCCAAGTAGAGAGGAACGCAGGCCTGCCCAATACGAACCTTTTTGACTCTACGAATTAGTACCACCTCGTGTATTTCACGTAACGTAGGATCATATGCGGGACGAAACTAAGAATATCACCTTGCTTTATTAGTAGGTATAGAGGTATAGATATAGAGGTATAGATATAGATATAGATATAGATATAGATGTGCCCGTGCGTTGCGACGGATCCAAAGTAGTAGAATAGTAGTATTTGTTCACAAACTTGAAAGAAATCACAAATGTTTTGATATACTCCTAATATATTACTCCCTCCGTACCTAAATATTTGTCTTTTTTGAGATTTGAAATGGACTATCACATACGGATTATATAGACACTAGTCATCACCCCGTGCACCTGCACGGGCAAACAATGAAAGTTAATTGTTACATTGGAGGATGATGATTATCTATTATCTAATGAAAAAGATCATTATAGTACCAAAGAGTAGACGGAAGATGATCTTTTAAAGAAATTTCTCTTATAAACTATTTGCTGAATTAACAGAGACGAAATGGAAACAAAGTTCTGGTTTATGAGGTCCTGAATTTAGGTTGTTGGACAGTACAATCACCTAGCCAATCAAGAACAAAAATGGAGGTGCATGATCACTATAGATGGATGGCTGTCAGGAAGCACTCCATGCTTTCAATTTGAAGGACATGTCGCTTTGGAATAAATTGCTTACCCACTTTGGGTGAAACCATAAGCAAACAAAATAGGGTCCAAATAATGTTTGATTAACCATGCTCGCAATCTATTTAAAATCATGGGTAGTAAACTCTGAACAACCAACGTAGCATTACTCATTATAAAAAAAGTATAAATAGCAATTTATGTCATGAAAAGTTTAGAAGAAACGTATTGTACTGAGATGTCCAGATATCCATGTTTATATGCATCACAAAGAAATCTCGCAATCTGGAGAATACATGCAATTGGGTAATTGTGAAATTTCTTTAACATAAGTATTATGAGATTCATAGTTTCTCTGTTGATCCAGTTTTTTTTCCAAGTTGTGCAGCATTCTAGTTATAATTTTCTATGAAACTGTTAAAATGCGATATAATAACGTTTGAACACTGTTCTGCCAGCCAATAGCCATTTGAAGAAGCACGTGGTGACAACTTGACTGTAGAACTTTCACTAAGCAACATTCTCACCATTAGACTGTAGTAACTTCCAGCACAGTTTTGACTACATCAAACACAACACAACATGAATGTAAAACTCCTTTCTATGAGAAATTTTCATCATGTGAACTCCTTTCAACTGAACAGGGTTTCACTCTCAAGTTCCACTATCTTTTGTCTGCTTCATCTCCATGAGGATCTCGGTATATCCTTGAGGTAACAAATGAAGTTCTCCATTCTTGTGGATCATCAGATATTGCCACAAACTGCTTATATTTCTTATTATTTTAGATTAGCAAAATCCATATTATTCCTGCTTTTCCATGTTCCAACAACAAAACAAAGGCACAATGTTAACATTGGGTTTTTATTACTCCCTCTGTCCCACAATATAAAATCGTTTTTGCAACCTATTATGGGATGGAGGGCGTATTAAACAGCGTACTCACTCAGAATCATGGGGATGAGTGATGTGAGGATGGCTTGACAGGTACTCAAGCATGTGTGTAGTGACCGAATAACTATCTTATTGTTCTTTGCTAAGCCTATCATGGAAAAGTAGTGGCTGCACCCAAGTTATCATACATCAGAGCTTGAAACTCAAGCCTACAAAAATAGAAGGTGCGGATATTCTTCTCTGAAATTATTTAACATTCGGATTTTCTCAGTATGGTGAAGTAGTGTATGTAGCTAGATAATAGATACGGAAAAAAAATGCAAGTCATGCAAAAATTAATTTATGGCAAGATTTATAATGAAGTAACCAAGTAACTGCATCTACCAAGCAAATACAAAAAAGAAACTTCCAACAAATTGTTTTCCATCCATGTCAAGAATTTCTATTTTTTCAATAGTTACTAATTTCTTCTACTAACTTACATCGTTTTTTCACTGGAAACCGTATTAGTCTACACCTCTACTGAAGCAATACTTGAAAAACAAACTAATGCTTATGACGTTGACTAAAAACCAAAAGGAAAAACTGTAAGAAACTAATGTGAAAAATAAAGTCATTAAATCGGCTCATAGTTTCCTTCTCACTGATTCATGTTGGACATATTACACGACAGGGGAAAAAGATACAACAAAAAATAGATTGCAAATTTCCATCACCTTGAAGGATTCCTTGGACATTCTATGCACAACTCTGACATTTTGTCATATTTGCTCCATATATCCGAAGGATGGGCATTATTGACATTAACTATTAGTAAACTTATAGCCTTTTATAATCATCACATGGTATCCAGCTAACTAACTAACGTGGTAATTACCATGGGTAAACTGCCCCTTTCTAATGAATTATATTAGAGGTTATATGTAATTAATAGTACACAGCTTAGAGCCAAAGCTTCCATGTCAATTCTGAACTGCGTATAGATGTAAGGTGTATGGGTGACCTTGTGAAACACTGAACCATGTGACTTGTTGATGCAATCATGCATGGACGAAATTCATTTCATGGAGGTGGTTGAGACATTAGAAACATTGTTGGCATATACGTACATGAGCAGTTTATTAATTTCTCCTATTAAAATATTCAGGGACAGGAAGTAAAGCTATAACCAAGATTACAGAGGATTCTTACATATTGTCTCGGAGACCTCGGCGGGCTGCCCGGCGAAGTTGTCTTTTCGCTGTTGGTGCTCATCCTCAAAATTACTCATGTAGGCTATTACCAAGATCATAGATTGGAAATTATTGTGTCTTGTCGTGGAGAACTACGGCAGGAGGACCAAGCCGTCTCTTCTCCGATGAGGCTCAACTTCACCATTACTCACAGGCAGAGCTTTTAGAAAACAACATTGCAGAGGCCGGCACATGGAGAAAGGCAACCCATATTGGCTGGATCAAATTAAGTCGGGCCTTTCGTTCTTTGTTGAAGGCGACGGCGCTCCCTGTCGGCGGCGTAGCAAGGAGAGATGCAATCTGATTGGCATAAACGCACGGAGACGCGGAGAAGATGAGGAGAAGTGCCTCCAGGGTTCTCATGACCGGATTGGCACACGTTTAATTTTTGCAGCCCGTGAAAGAAGTCTTTCTTTTTTGCAAAGCCCATTAAGTGTTAGGCAGGTGGGATATTTTGAAAGGACTCCTGAACATCTTCATCCTACGGTTGTATATACCTTTTTTTTCCTTTTTGCAGCATGTAGATGATGATTCACGTGGGAGGTGGGATAAAGTGCATGGACTTCTGGTCAAATACAATCTCACGGTTGTAGAAAACCAATAGGGAGATCCGACGGATAATTTTGATTAGTTTCTAGGATTAACGTGGTATCTCGGATGGTGCCTCCAATTAGTAAATACTAGTGGTCAACCCGTGCATTTGCACGGGCTAGATATTATTTACAATTTCAGCACTATGTGTGAGATGCCATTAAATGAATTATTGCATTTTCCGATCCTCGGTAATAGTAGGTAAAGAGTTTAGAAAAGAATTTATTTAATATTAATCAAGAATAAGAAATTGTAATATTAGTAAACCTTGTAACTATAAGTTCTTTGATGTAACAATATATGGAAATAATTACTCTATGCCAACTATTTTTGTAACGGTTACCAAATACAGATTACAGAGAAGATAATTTAATGAATCAATGAAAGTTGTATCACTTCTTTAATTATTTGCTATTTCAAGAATTATCTGGTGAATTTGCACATTTTTGCTATTTATTGAAGTAAAATTTCAACGATTGATACCCACATGCACTTATGACAAAATTAAAGACCTTGATTAGCAAAGTATGAACAAATAAAAAATGCTAAAACTGAGCTAGTTATTCATCCATTAAGAAGACGACACATCAAAATTTATGCAGCAACAATGCATTGTTAAGCCTTCCATCTACATCTTTCACTTTCAGTGTGTCAACATTACCATTCTCGTGAGGGATGGATCAGTATTATAAATACCTAAAGATGAAGGCGGACACCAAGTTAACAAAGCATTATGAATGTCAAACATACCCACATTATAGCTTTCCAGTTGTTGCGTACCAGTCCAATTATGCTCATGTCAAAAGAGATATGCTCATGTGGCCATTTCGAGAAAAACTGTTTTGTTCAGTATATACACCCTCCATTCAAAAATAACTGACATGGTTTTAGTTCATAACTAAAACCATGTCAATTAATTTGAACTAAAACAACATCAGTTATTTCCGAGTAGAGGTAATCTAAATAATTGCTGTTAACTATCGAAGTGACGCCATGTCTAGCATTGTCACTTCGTACAAACAAACAATAAATTAAAACCATGTATATAAAAAAATATCATCTTTTTCCGTCTATTACCTCAATTGATCTCCCCTGAAATAGAAAATAAATAAGGGTTCCCTGAATGAATTTTTGCACCAAATTTATCCAAGCATGCCTCTCCTGAAAAATGCCCTAAACAACCAATGAATCCACAACTGACATGTTGATGATTTGCTCAAATTTAGTTGGCGTTAAATTCTGATGCAAAATTGATATCTGAGATAAATCTAATATAAATATAATTTACAGAATTTATAATGTATATACATCATATCTTCATAATCATTCCATGTAGAAAAAGATGTGGGTTTATTTAATCAGATATCACAATTAATTAGAGGAATTATACATCATTATTCTTTCCTCAAATATATATCCCATATATATAACATAGATATCAGTGACAATAGCATATAGTTTATTATGATGGAACCGATCAGTACGCATAAATTTCTTGGAAGCTTTCTCAGTGCTACGTATCTAACTTTAATTACATAGCAGCTCTTACTAAGGAAATCCAAGTTCCATACAACATGACAATAAATTGTACAAAAATCAACTAAGATATGGTCTGAATTATTTTCTACATCATTTTTAACAAAGGAAGGGCACAAAACTTAACTGGTAGAAAAATATGAGGAAAAATGACCAAGAATTTAGCTTAAGCATACAATTTGCATCTTTGTTGCTTCAGGTAAATACTGGAAGGTACCACCTTCTTGGACCTCCTGAATACACATACACTCCATGTCTCCAAATATCACTATCAAAAAACTTCCCTCCCAACAAAGCATCATTAGTTCTTGTAAGATGCACACATATCCAGTTGGATAATTGGATGAGCACAAAAATGATTGATCAAATAGTAAAGAAAATCATAGTTTCTGCATGTTAGAAAAACAAAGTAGACTGCACAAACAATGTATTCTCCAAAATGACTAATCCACATTCAAACAAAATTAGAAGAAGGTGCTAGTTCACTGTGTCCAAGTACGTCACATCTTTGTGAACTGAATAGCCAAATTGAATTGTAGAGCACCTAACAATCCTACCAGCCCATCCAAATACTACATATTTTTTGTTTTCCCGGAAATACATATATAGATAGGTCTGAAACTAAAGAGCACACATAATAAAAATCCCACAAAACGCACCCTAGGCTGTATTTCCTCATTAGGGATCAAGTCTCGAATTGCAGGATACACAACATAAAAGTCCTCAAAGCCAAAAATCTACTCCATTCTTGCTCCTAGCACACCGGGAGACGTGACATGGGAAGTACACACCGGCAGTGTTGGAAGAGGTGAGGATATGGGTCGAGTTTGATAGACGGTTAAACCTGTCATGGAGACATCGAGGAGAGGAGATTACGTCTTCATGGCGATCGAGTTTATGAACCTCAGTTTGGTCTCTCTGTCATCAAAGTCACTGACGAAGATACGCATGTCCGGCCACTCGCAAGGCATGTGCATGATGTAGTAGCGATCCATATTCCTCTATTTATGCATTTTCATCTTCGTGTCCATCCTCCGTGTCTCCCATGAGATATTGGAGGCACCGAGGAGACGTAGGAGAGTGGCATAAGAAAAATAAATGGCTGCAGGCCTGCATGCTGCAGCAAAGGCGACGTATATAATCTGGGATGTGGCCATGCAGGAGAGGCGGCCATGTATGAGGACATAATTATTGGAGGTGCATGAAGGTGAATGCTGGCGCTTTCGTTCGAGAGTCCCACATGATTCCGAAATCTCTAAATCTCCGATCTATAACCCTGGCGATGATATGCTCGTTTGTGGCTTTAGATATTTTTTCCACCAGTTTTTCTTTTGTAAGACAATTTTTTAAGAGACATGTATGATTTGTGAGCTAGTTCTAAGACCATGTGTGAAAATATAACTCTTACTAGGCAAAACATGGGACTAACGACATGTCAACCTCAACCTGCATACAAAAAAACATGTACGGCCTAAGCTAGGTCTTATAAGTCTCCGTAAGAAAATAGGACTTCTTGATTGAGAGAAAGAATATAGAAGAAGGAACGGTGCAAAACTACCATAGAGGATTATATGTGTGAATCTAAACCGAAATAACTACCATAGAGGAACGGTGCAAAACTACCTCTCATATTTTCTGATTTTTTGAGTCTGATGACGAACAAATAGCAGTGCAGTTACACTGTTATATACTTGATATGATGCAATATTTAACCATCAGTACCGTAGCAATCATCTTGTTTTCCTCTCACATTAAGCATAAATTTCGTTCAGAATTCTAGATGCATTTACCAACATATATTGGACCGAAACAAAAATCATATCGGATTGAGTTCTATTTCTGTTTCTTATCTTTCAGTGTATGGATGATTTGATTGACTGAGTAGTATATGCTCCAATATTTACCAGTGAAACACGGTGGATATCTCTGGATTATTACAATATGGGAAACGAACTCAAGAACAGTGCATAAAACATGAGATTCTTATCCAATCGGACATACATACCTCTTCGTTGTCGTGTACATCGTTGGCCTAGGCTGGCTGCAGCGAGAAGTGACAGCACATGAAGAGGTGTCGGTGACCTCGGTCAAGAGCATAGCTGCCTAGGCTGGCTGTGGAGAGATGTGACACAGAACATAAGGAACAGGCGACGGAGACCTCGGGCAAGAGCACGGCGAGCAGGCGGAGGCCTCTCACAGGAGCATAGCGAGCAGGGTTAGGCATAGACGATCTCTGAAGGTAGACGAACGTGGCGATTTTATTTGTGGGGGACAAACGGGGAGATAATAAGGTAGATATGATGCAACCTGCCGGACGAATCTTAATTAGCCTGGAGAGTCCGTGTAGCGTACGTAGAGAAGAGACAATCGTGGGAGTTTTGTTTCTTCTTCTTTTCAAAACCCAGAAAATAGACCGGGTAAGCTGTAGATAGATCTATATAAGAATTTTCGTTTCCGTCATGGCATCTTATTTCAGGACCAAGAAAGGATTCCAAGGGTAATAAAAGGATTTTTTTTGTTATTAAAAAGGATTTTAATTTTTTAGAGCCGATCTACACCGTAATAATTTGGTCCCACCAGATTAACGGCTACTAATTCTAATTAACATGGTAATTACTTGGGAGTCTGTAATTAGTATAGGTATAGATAAGATATTCTAGTGTTTCTAGCAAGATTCTCGCGCGTTGCTCGAAGTTGATGGAAAAGGTAAGCACAACTTTTAAATTGACGGATGGAGTACTAGTTACAGTGATGCATATAATTAAGCAAAAGAGATCGCACATGTCGGTATTGACTGGAACGAGAATGCAACATCACAATAAGAATTAAGGCCACGATGATGCGATCGCAGTGGTGGTTACAGAAGGCAAGAAGAAAGATGGATACATGAACGTACGACCTCCTCCTCCTCAACTTAGTGCGCCGGTCCACCGAGCGGCGGCTAAGGAGCGGCGGCTTTTGTGGAGAGCTCGAGGTGCTTCTCAGCAAAGGCATCCAAGGCTTCCAGCCGGTTGAGGAAGGCCAATGTTGTAGCGACCTCACTGGCCTTGTAGATACCTATGTACACGATTTGCTCGTACACGTGGATGTGTAGGTCGATGAATTCTTGTAGGGCGAGGCGCCTCGCGGCGAGCGCGACCTCCAGGTGGACATTCTTCGTGGCGTCGCCGGGCAGTCGTAGGGCCACCAGTGCTTGAAAGAGGTTCCGGCCATGGAGGCCGATTAGGGTGGCAGGCAATGAGGAGCCCGGGCGCACGGGCTGGAGGAGTACGGAGATGTCGTCCGCGAGCTTCTTGATGACGGTGAACTTGTTGCTGGTGGCAACGATCATCTGGTCCAACTGAGAGTCGTAGTTGGCATCGACGGCAGCCATCCACCAGCTGGTCTCGAACACCGTCTGGAGACGATCCTCGGTGCCATGCCACAGGCTGGCGTCGTGGACCATCTGGCGCAGCCGCTGGCCGCTCACGCGCATCGCCGCCATGGGTCTGGAGTGAGCTCTTTTGAGCTTAGTGTAGGTGATTAGGCAAATGCTTAGGTGCGTACGATGTGGTAGATGCATTGGAATGGAGCGGCACCTTTATATGAGGGCAATGAGGGCAAACTGCGTTGCATTCACATCGTGCAGCCTCTTTTCCCGGACCTCCTCCCAATACTTCCCTCATGCATTAATTGAAGGAGGATGCATTGGCCGTTCAACATATCAGGAACCGCTACTCCCTCCCTCGTCTACATTAAAGCCGTATCGGGAACTGCGCCGCCCGCTGTCAAATCGAATACTCCCTCCGTCTAGGTGAGTATTAAATCATCTTACGAAAACCAAATAGTAAACAAATAGGTGTGGTGCATTAACTCTCACGTTGTTTCTTATTTTTTGACATAAATAGAGGGATCAACCAATAAGAGATGTGGGGCTTGTATACTTTTAAAGACTTGAGACTATCAAACATGACATGCAGTGGTCAGTTCGTTTCACAAGAACAAATACAACCCACGTCAGCACACAAGCATCTTATAGCATCACATCCAATGGCTATAAAAGATGAATGAGACCAAATTATATCTCATCTAAATGAGTTCTAGCAAAATTGTATTAATAATACTTAGTACTCCTGCGCCATGTATCATATATTAGTATCATGTAGTACTTTATTTATTGCCATGTATGACACATAGTACTCAACTCTCTCTCTTTCTTCATTTAATTCTATGAGACCTCATCAAAATTGCTAAGGCTAGTACCATTACAACAAGCCTTAGCAAATATTAAACATTAAGTTCTCTCGTTTTCCTCTCCACCTTGGTCACCTAGACGGAAGGAGTATACTGCGCGGGCTTTCCCTGCGCGGTAGGCGGGGCAGTTCCGCCTAGTCGGTTCGACAGAGACGCGAGAAGACAAGGGAGTAGGCTGCTGCAAACGTAGGGTTGTGTGATTTGACATCGAGTTACTGCTGGATAGGTGGGGCCCCGTGATTTGACTTGCCATTATCATTTTAACTGCGGCGCTACGACCGGCGTGAGTCTCCCGATTCCTGACCACCTCCATACAGGTACCTCTCCCAATGCTCCACCATGTAGTAGAGGCTGGCTCTTGCATGAGAGCCCACTTCTCCACTTTTTCCTTGCCTCTCTTTCCTCCACATATGCAAACATGCCATGTAAAGCGCACTATTGTACTTACTTGCTCCTACAGGTGCTAAGCTTGCCACATAGGCATAAAGTCTGATGTGGCAAGTTAATCAAGAAGAGAGAGACTAGTTTGGTGACCCAAGGAAGAAACGGTGCTAAACGCGTGTACCTAGGTGAAAAGACAATTTTGAGTCTATAGCTAATTAAATAAAGCAAACTTAGCAACACCATTTCATTGGAAGAGGTCACTCCTTGGAAAATGCAACAAAAACTAGTACTCCCTGTGTCCCATAATATAAGAACGTTTTTGGCACTACACTAGTGTCAAAAACGTTCTTATATTATGGGACGGAGGGAGTACGAAGAAAGAGATAGAGAGAAGTGAAAAAAAAACACTTATAGCCAACCTTGTTGTAGTATGAGTGACTAAGTGATGACTATGTATGACATGCCAACATCAGATAGACTAACGCACCGTGTTAACTCTCCAAGGGCGCGACCGCGTGTGCGACGCGACGGTCGTAGTAGGCGCGACTGAGGGAGTCCTGGACTAGGGGTTGTCCGTATAGCCGAACTATCATCATCGGCCGGACTCCAAGACTATGAAGATACAAGATTAAAGACTTCGTCCCGTGTCCGGATGGGACTTTCCTTGGCGTAGAAGGCAAGCTTGGCAATACGGATATGTAGATCTCCTACCATTGTAACCGACTCTGTGTAACCCTAGCCCTCTCCGGTGTCTATATAAACCGGAGGGTTTTAGTCCATAGGACGAACAACAATCATACCATAGGCTAGCTTCTAGGGTTTAGCCTCCTTGATGTCGTGGTAGATCCACTCTTGTACTACCCATATCATCAATATCAATCAAGCAGGAGTAGGGTTTTACCTCCATCGAGAGGGCCCGAACCTGGGTAAAAACATCGTGTCCCTTGTCTCCTGTTACAATCCGCCTAGACGCACAGTTCGGGACCCCCTACCCGAGATCCGCCGGTTTTGACACCGACATTGGTGGTTTCATTGAGAGTTCCTCTGTGTCGTCACCGATAGGCTTGATGGCTCCTTCGATCATCAACAACGACACAGTCCAGGGTGAGACTTTTCTCCCCGGACAGATCTTCGTATTCGGCGGCTTTGCACTACGGGCCAACTCGCTTGGCCATCTGGAGCAGATCGAAAGCTACGCCCCTGGCCATCAGGTCAGATTTGGAAGCCTGAACTTCACGGCCGACATCCACGGAGACTTGATCTTCGACGGATTCGAGCCATAACCGAGCGCGCCGCACTGTCACGATGTGCATGATTTAGCTCTGCTGCCGGACAGTGCCCTGGAGGCCGCACATGAGTCCGCTCCGACCCATAATTCGGAGCCGACCGCGCAGATCGAGGATGGGTGGCTAGACACCGCCTCGGGGGCTGCAACATCTACGGCGATGGAGCCGAATACTGACTTTGTCCCTTGTGAAGCTTGTGACTCCGAGGTGCCGGACTCCTCGCCGGACTCTGAACCTCCCGCGCCCCCTCCAATCGAATCCGATTGGGCGCCGATCATGGAGTTCACCGCCGCAGACATCTTTCAACACTCACCTTTTGGCGACATCCTGAATTCGCTAAAGTACCTCTCGCTATCAAGAGAGCCCTGGCCGAACTGCGGTCAGGATGGTTGGGATGCGGACGACGAAGAAATTCAAAACCCACCCACCACCCACTTTATAACCACTGTCGACGATCTAACCGACATGCTAGACTACGACTCCGAAGACATCGACATTATGGACAACGATGCCGGAGACGACCAAGAACCAGCGCCTACGGGGCACTGGAAGACCACCTCGTCATACGACATATATATGGTGGACATCCCAAAGGATGGGAATGGCGAGGAAGCAGCGGAGGAAGGCTCCTCCAAGAAACAGCCCAAGCGCCAGCGTCAGCGGCGCCGCTCTAAACCCCTCCACAGCAAGAATGGAGATTCCGGCACCGGAGATAATAAAACCCCAGAGAGTGCTGAAGAGAACCCCCTCCAGCAAGATTCAGCACAGGAGGACGGAGAAGCAGCCCACATGAGAGAGCGGCAGACGAAGAGGTAGAGGACGATAATTACATGCCTCCCTCTGGAGACGAGGCAAGCCTCAACGACGACGAATTCGTCGTGCCCGAGGATCCCGTCGAACAAGAGCGTTTCAAATGCAGGCTAATGGCCACGGCGAACATCCTAAAGAAAAAGCAGCAACAGCTTAGAGCTGATCAAGACCTGCTAGCCGACAGATGGACTGAAGTCCTTGCGGCCGAAGAGTATGAACTCAAACGCCCCTCCAAAAGCTACCCCAAACGCAAGTTGCTCCCCCGACTAGAGGAGGAGGCATATAAACCTGCATCACCAGCGCACAATACGGCTGACCGACCACCTCGTGGCCGCGACAGAGAGGCCTCTAGGCCCTCCACCAGAACCATACCCCAGCACCGCTCGAAAAGTACGAAGCCACGGGGGAATGCGCCGGACTTGCGAGACATATTGGAGGATAAGGCAAGACAATCAAGATCGATCTACGGATCACGTGGGCGCGCCACAATGCACGGTGATGACCGTCGCGCCGGATACAACAACTCCGGCCAGGCCGAACACAGTAGACAAAGCTCACTTCAGCTACGTCATGATATAGCCCAATATAGAGGCGCCGCACACCCACTATGCTTCACAGATGAAGTAATGGATCATCAAATCCCCGAAGGGTTTAAACCCGTGAATATTGAATCCTATGATGGCACAACAGACCCCGCGGTTTGGATTGAAGACTATCTCCTTCATATCCACATGGCATGCGGCGACGATCTTCACGCCATCAAATATCTCCCACTCAAGCTTAAAGGACTAGCTCGGCATTGGCTCAACAGCTTGCCAGCAGAATCAATTGGGTGTTGGGAGGACCTGGAAGCCGCATTCCTTGACAACTTCCAGGGCACATACGTGCGACCACCAGACGCCGATGACCTAAGCCACATAATTCAGCAGCCAGACGAATCGGCCAGACAATTCTGGACACGTTTCTTAACAAAGAAAAATCAAATCGTTGACTGTCCGGATGCAGAGGATCTCGCAGCCTTCAAACATAACATCCGCGACGAGTGGCTGGCCCGGCACCTAGGACAGGAAAAGCCGAAATCCATGGCAGCCCTCACATCACTTATGACCCGCTTCTGCGCAGGAGAGGACAGCTGGCTAGCCCGCAGTAACAACCTCAGCAAAAATTCTGGCAGTCCGGATACCAAGGACTGCAATGGCAGGTCGCCTCCCAACAAAAACAAACGCCGCGTTAACGGCGATAACACTGAGGATACGGCAGTCAACTCCGGATTCAGAGACTCCAAACCCGGTCAGCGGAAAAAGCCATTCAAAAGAACTACTCCGGGTCCGTCCAATTTGGACCGAATACTCGACCGCTCGTGCTAGATACACGGCACCCCCGAAAAGCCAGCCAATCACACCAACAGGGATTGTTGGGTATTCAAGCAGGCAGGCAAGTTAATTGCCGAAAACAATGACAAGGGGCTGCATAGCGATGACGAGGAAGAGACCCGACCGCCAAACAATAGAGGACAGAAGGGTTTCCCCCCACAAGTGCGGACGGTGAACATGATATACGCAACCCACATACCCAACAGGGAACGGAAGCGTGCACTCAGGGACGTATACACGATGGAGCCAGTCGCCCCGAAGTTCAACCCATGGTCCTCCTGCCCGATCACTTTCGATCGAAGGGACCACCTCACTAGTATCCGCCACGGCGGATTTGCCGCATTGGTTTTAGACCCAATCGTCGATGGATTTCACCTCACTAGAGTCTTGATGGACGGCGGCAGCAGCCTGAACCTGCTTTATCAGGATACAGTGCGCAAGATGGGCATAGACCCCTCAAGGATTAAACCCACAAAGACGACCTTCAAAGGCGTCATACCAGGTGTAGAGGCCAATTGTATAGGCTCAGTTACACTGGAAGTGGTCTTCGGATCCCCGGATAACTTCCGAAGCGAGGAGTTAATCTTCGATATAGTCCCATTCCGCAGCGGCTATCATGCTCTGCTCGGATGAACCGCGTTTGCAAAGTTCAACGCGGTGCCGCACTATGCATACCTCAAGCTCAAGATGCCAGGCCCTCGAGGAGTCATTACGGTCAACGGAAACACTGAACGCTCCCTCCGAACGGAGGAACACACAGCGGCTCTCGCGGCAGAAGTACAGAGCAGCCTCTTAAGGCAATTTTCGAGTCCGGCCGTTCAGCGACCAGACACGGCCAAACACGCCCGGAGTAACCTACAACAAGACCACCTGGCACGTTCCGAGCACGCGTAGCAATGCGGCCCCAACCCCAGCCCTCGCAAAATTGCAAGATTGGTCCTTCGCATATATCATTATGCTTTGGAGATACCATGGGCATAGGGGGAGGGGCACGACCACCGCAGGCCCAGAATGCGGCTTAACCGCACCAGGGGCTCCCAAGCGTGTCACTCTTTTTCTTTTTTCTTTTTTCTTACCCATAGGACTCCGTTCACCAGAGGCCCTGCCCGGCAGTAGATCTGCCGAACTCACGACGCAACAGCCAGGGAAGGAGAAAGGCTACGACGAGTATCCAGGTGGTCTCCATTACGAGCATTTAATCCGTTTTCATACACCATTCCGCAGCCTACCCCTGGAGGGGGACATGTTTAATAGTCTTACCCCTTGCATACCACACTATTTGTATCATTCTGCATTCATGGCAGTATTCCTTGAATAAACAATGCATCGTTTTTTGCTTATAATTGCATTTCTTTCGTATATATATGCTCATTTATGACATGCTGCATCCGTACACTTTGGTACGGCTAAACACACCAGGGGCTTAAGTTCCCCACATTATGGCGTGATAAGTCCGAACACTTTCACAAGTGCGGCACCCCGAACTTATAGCATTATATGCATCGGCTCCGAATCATGTCTTGGGTCAATAGTTGGGTTTGCCCGGCTCCCATGTTTTGGTACCTTACGTTCCGTTTTATCGGCTAAGGTAGCACTGGGAGAACCACTGCGATTGCGCCCCGGCTGAGCTGGGCGAGCGCCTCAGTGGAGAAAGCTAAAACTGACCGTCATGATAAGGCGAGAGCTGGTCGCTGTTCGAGAGGTCTTTTCGAGTCCCTAAAGACTTATGCCGCTTAGAGCGAGGAACCGGCTTTGTCCGGCCCAGGCATGGATAGCGCCCCGAACTCGGTCTTCCGAACACTAGGGGCTTCGCCGAAATTTAAAATTATAGAATTCTATGGCTAAGTGAGAGTGTTCAAGCATTATAAGTCCGGTTGCCTCGTTCGTTGTGTTGAACGCCTCCCTAGATGGACCCAAAAATGGGAACAAGAGCGCTCAAGTTTATCCCGAACACCCCAGCACTTGTGGCATAGGGGCTGAAGCCGACGACTTGCCATCTCTCAGATTTGATAAACGGCCGCACAGAAGATAATATTTTAAATTAACAAGCGTTGCTTAGCGCATATGAACAAAGTCTTCAGCGCACAGGATAACAAAATGCGAGTCTACTCAAATATTACATCTTTGGAACACTCACCCGCAATCATGCGGGCACCCTTCAGGACACTCTTATAATACATTTCGGGCGTGCGATACTCCTTGCCCGCTGGCGGCGCGTCCGTCAGAAGCTTCTCAGCGTCCATCCTGCCCCAGTGCACTTTTGCACGGGCAAGGGCCCGACGGGCACCTTCAATGCAGGCGGAGTGCTTGACGACTTCCACCCAGGGACATGCGTCCACCAGCTGCCGCACCAGGCCAAAGTAGCTCCCAGGCATGGCCTCCTTGGGCCACAGCAGAACTATGAGGCCCTTCATGGCCTGTTCGGCCACCTTGTGGAGCTCGACCAGCTGCTTAAGCTGGTCTCTAAGGGGCACCGGATGTCCGGCCTCAGCATTCTGAGACTAGAAGACCTTCTCCGTCGAGCTCCCCTCCTCGGCTCGATAGAATGCGGCAGCATCAGACACGTTGCGAGGCAGATCTGTGAACGCTCCTGGAGAGCTCCGAATGCGGGTAAGTAACAGGTAATTCACATTTACATGCTTACTTTGCATGAAAAATGCCTTACCCGCCGCTATCTTCTTCAACACCTCGACTTCCTGGAGGGCCTTGTGGGCTTCGGCCTTAGCGGCCTTGGCACTCTCAAGAGCCGATGCAAGCTCAGATTCTCGAGTCTTTGAGTCACGCTCCAAACTCTCATGTTTTTCCATGAGAGCCTCGAGCTCTTGCTGCACCTCCGCCACCCGCGCCTCCTGCTTCTCTCGATTGGCTCGCTCCGCGGCCGCATTGCGTTCGGCCGCGGACACAGCCTCCTTCAGGGTCACCACCTCGTTCGTGGCCCCTGGAGTACCCACGTTATCCTTGTTATTTCTCTTGCAACCAAAATCCTTTTCTGTAAGGTACAAATTTAATACGGTGTTACTCACCTTCCTTGTCCTCGAGCTGCTTCTTGGCACGGCCGAGCTCACTCTCGGACCGCTTGAGGTTCTGCTTCAAAGCATTGACCTCCGCAGTCAGTGCGGCAGAGGTCAGCAGCGCAGCCTGCAATCCCATATTGACATATTTTTTAGAACTCCTGCGTATATCTTTTTAGATCCTCAGTCCGGCTTTTCTTTTCGAACATCGAACCGAGCATCAGGGGCTATTGTCTATGCGGTATTATATTACATATCTTAAAATTCTTACCTCAAAGCCTGTTAGAAGGCTGCTGCAGGCATCGGTCAGCCCGCTCTTGGAGAGCTGAACCTTCTGAATCACCGCACTCATGACAGTGTGGTGTTCTTCTTTGAGGGAAGCGCCGTTGAGCGCCCCCAACAAGTTATCTGACGCCTCCGGTTGGACGGAGGCCGCCGGCGTCACAGTCTTGCCCTTCTTACGAAGGGGCCGCCCGCCGGACTCCGGAACCACTGCAGGTTCCGGCGTGGAGTCCGGTGCGAAGTCCGGGAGGTCGCCCTGTGGCACCTCCGGTGCCTCCCCCTCCTGGCGGGTCCCTTCCTGGGATCCCACCTCGACGTCGTCAGTGTCACGAGGGGTGGAGGCGGTCGGAAGAGAATCCATATCAGACGTGCCCAAGGACCTGCTCGACGAAGCGGGATGATCGTCCTTGGCCGGACTACAGATTGTATGTGGCATTAGAAAGACACCGTGTGGCAAAAAGAAAAAATATAAATAATCCAGGAGTCCGGATACTTATGATCTTGCCAGGGGCTTGGCCCTTGAGGGCCACTCCTCGTCGCCGTCCCCGATGTTGGCGGAGCAGTCCAGGGGAAGGGTCCTTCCCTTCTTGGACCCTTCGGCCTCCCTCGTTGGGGAGGCCTTCCTCTTCTTCTCTCTCCCCACTGGGGGAGAGGCCTCTTTCTTTTCCTCCTCCTCGTCCTCAGGGGAGGAGTCCGCCTCGGAGTCAACGGACGATGAGTCCGATACCACCTGACGCCGGGAACTTCTTCGGATTCCCGTGGCCTTCTTTTTGGCCTTCTTCTCCGGCACCACATAAAGTGTCGGGACCAGCAGCCCTGTCAAACGGGCGTCCGCTGGGTCTTCTGGGAGGGGGGCCGGATAGTTAACCTGTCCGGACATCTTCTGCCAGTCCTGTTAAAGACATTGGGAGTTTAGATCCCGCATAGAGTCAAACTATGAAAAGCAAATGTCCCATAAAGGATAGCATAGCTTACCTCGCCAGCCGGACGTTGCGAGCTGAATCCGCGATCTTCGGTAGCGGATGCGGAAGCTTCGACGCCCTTGAACAACACCCTCCAGGCAGCTTCGTACGTAGTGTCGAAGAGCCTGCTCAAGGTCCGGTGCTGTGCCGAATCGAACTCCCACAAATTGAAGGCTCGTTGCTGGCAGGGGAGAATCCGGCGGACGAGCATGACCTGGATCACGTTGACAAGCTTAAGCTTCTTGTTCACCAGGGTCTGGAGACAGGACTGGAGTCCGGTCAGCTCCTCCGAACTACCCCAAAGCAAGCCCTTCTCTTTCTAGGAGGTGAGCTGCATGGGGATGCCAGATCTGAACTCGGGGGCCGCTGCCCATTTAGGGTCACGCGGCTCGGTGATGTAGAACCACCCCGATTGCCACCCTTTGACGGATTCCACGAAGGCACCCTCGAGCCAAGTGACGTTGGGCATTTTGCCCACCATGGCGCCTCTGCACTCCGCTTGGCTGCCCATCACAACCTTCGGCTTGACATTGAAGGTCTTGAGCCACAAGCCGAAGTGGGGCTAGATGCAGAGGAAGGCCTCGCACACGACGATAAACGCCGAGATATTGAGGATGAAATTTGGGGCCAGATCATGGAAATCCAGGCCGTAGTAGTACATGAGCCCCCGGACGAAGGGGTGGAGTGGGAAGCCCAGTCCGTGGAGGAAGTGGGGAAGGAATACGACCCTCTCATGGGGCCTGGGGGTGGGGATGAGCTGCCCCTCGTCGGGCAGCCGGTGCGCGATGTCGCTGGACAGGTATCTGGCGCTGCGTAGCTTCTCGATGTGCCCCTCCGTAACGCTGGAGGCCATCCACTTGCCTCCCGCTCCGGACATGGCTGGAGGAGGTCGAGGTGAGATGTGCGGACTTGGGCGCTAGAGCTCGAGTGCGCAGAGATGGATAAGCAAAGGAGGAAGAAGGCATAGGTAAAAGAGGTGGATCCTTACCCCCTTATATATGGGCGGATGAAACCATGCGTCCCTACTAGCCTGGTAAAACTCGCTTATCTCCCAAGCGCCGCAATCAATGGCGCGGTTGGGTTACCCACGTCTGTATTGATGGGAATCCCGGAATAGGGGGAACACGATCTCTGCTTCGACAAAATGTGCCAAGGAAACCGCTTCGCTAAACGCGCTGAGGTGGTATAATAAAAACGATTCAAATAAAGGCTTGGTAGTGGTGTGACGTCACGCCACAAAATACATCAGCAGATTGAACTTGTGTAAATATTATTCTCTCTACGGTGGTATGTGGAATTTATTTTGCAGAGCCGGACACTAACCTGGTGTTCACAATCTTCTATGAATTATTCGGAGAAGGAACCCGCCTTGCAATGCCGAAGACAATATGCGCGTCGGACTCGTCGTCATTGAAACCTGGTTCAGGGGCTACTGAGGGAGTTCTGGACTAGGGGTTGTTCGGATAGCCGAACTATCATCATCGGCCGGACTCCAAGACTATGAAGATACAAGATTGAAGACTTCGTCCCGTGTCCGGATAGGAATTTCCTTGGCGTGGAAGGCAAGCTTGGCAATACGGATATGTAGATCTCCTACCATTGTAACTGACTCTGTGTAACCCTCGCCCTCTCCGGTGTCTATATATATCGGAGGGTTTTAGTCCATAGGACGAACAACAATCATACCATAGGCTAGCTTCTAAGGTTTAGCCTCCTTGATCTCGTGGTAGATCCACTCTTGTACTACCCATATCATCAATATCAATCAAGCAGGAGTAGGGTTTTACCTCCATCGACAGGGCCCGAACCTGGGTAAAAACATCGTGTCCCTTGTCTCCTGTTACCATCCGCCTAGGCGGACAGTTCGGGACCCCCTACCCGAGATCCGCCGGTTTTGACACCAACAGCGACCATTATACGCGCTTCTGGCAGCCCTTGGATCTGAGATCAAACGGTCGCATGCTAAGTTGCTAAAAATTTGCAAAATAACCCTCCAGGATAGGATATTCACCCATAGGTCTAGAATCACGCCATGCAACCGTTCGATCTCAGATCCAAGGGATCTCGGAAGCCCGTATCATGGGAGAATGGAAAGCCACTACCCTGCCGTTCGCACGCTCGCAGTTCGCTCCTACTCGTCCCCGCACGTCCTTTAATACTACGGTGGTTCGCTCCTAGTTGTCACGTCCATTCACATTACGGCAGTTCCACTAATCCTAACCCTCCTCCCAAATCTATGGCATCCCAAATCTCCACGATCGGCGGTGAGTACAAGGTTAGAACCATCACCGGCGATGAGTTCGACGTCATCTACACCCGTTCTTCTGCAACGGTGAAAGGATGCCTTTCTCGTTTCACATGCATGTTCGAAGACTCAGATGATGAGTGGATCGCTGGGCTAGATGTTGAGTATACCACAATAATGGGATGAGATAAGGATCTAAAGAACGAAGAGAGGAAGAAGCCCGCCGTGGTACAGGTTTGCGTGCATGGCTTATGCTTGGTCTACCACATATGCCATGCTGACGTTGAGTGCCACGATTTTAAGGACTTCCTCGAGAGCAACATAGTCAAATTCGTTACTGTAGACTTTGGTAACGACAAAGAAGTCCTGGGTCGGATAGGCCTCGTTGTAGGCAACACCTTCGACCTCCAGAAGAATCGGCTGGTGTCCTCTCGTCAGCCTTCAATACTGAACCTGGCAGGAGCCATGGTTCATCCTTCGTACGGTAAACTGGAGAAACCTCCATACACGTTTCATCGCTATGCATGGCAGCTGAATGTATTAGATATAGCCCACATCCACTACGCTGCAATGGATGGCTACCTTTGTTTCAATATCTACAAGGGTTGGATGAAGAGCAACAACCAATTGTGCGGTTCAAGCAAAGAAGTATCGGCCAAGAGGAAGAGGGACAAGGATGAAGTCGAGGACGTGGACGAGGACTCCGAGTAAGGTGGCAGTGTCGTTGCTCATGGTGGTTCTAATGCAGTGTCTACCGGAATAGTTGCAAAGTTTAATTTTAGGTGTGCTTAATTTAATTTGAGGGGTGTGTTGTGCTGAGCCCCCAGCAGAACTATGTTATGTTTCTTCTCGTTACTTTAACTCTTCAGTACATACATACTAGTATTTCTTACATTTCATCTTTTAGTTGGTATAGTACTACCACTTGTTTCTTCACATTATATACGTACAATATATGTGGCCAACATCATATAGCCAACAGTTTAGTTGTCAAAGAATTTCAGGGTGCTTAGTTTTATTTGAGGAGTGGGTTGTGCACTTGTGTTGGACACCATTATTGTGACAAGCCTTTTTAATAGTACTATATGCATAATTTGGCGACAAGCGCTCTCTATATGTACCACCTTTTTTTTAATTTCAAGTTTTGATCCATGGCGCAATCCATCGATACTACTACTATACAAAAGTGGAGTATATACATTTTTTAAAAGGCTAGAGGGCGGGGCAGTCTAGCTCGGTCGGTTTCACGAGAGGCGAGGGCCTTTGTGATTTATCGGCTCACTACTGCTGTCAAATCGAATAGTACTGTGCCGCCCGCTGCACGCCCGGTGCCTCCATTAAACCCCTCCGTTAAACCCGCATGCAAACCGAGAATCTTACTCTGGCCACACGTCCGTTCATGAGCGGGCCGGAATTAAACGCAACACTGGCCAAGATCCTCACGTCCGCCCTCAGTTTAAACGAGGCCAGACGCCGGCCAAGCTCCTACTGTCCACCCTCTATTTAGACGAGGCCAGACAGACAGCGGGCAAGAATCGCACCCCTCCGCCGCTCTCCCATCTTCTCCTTCACCATTTTCTCCACTCTTCCGATGGCTTCCGATGAGCTGTTCTCCGGCATATTACCCGGTTGGGTGGCCCGCCGAGCCCTCCAGATACGGGCGAGGCCGCTCGGTGCTTCACCAACCTCGCTTGGCCCGATGGAGCCAGTTGCCGCCCCAAGCAGGCACGTGGTTCATCAACTCGCCGCTCCAGTTCAGCTCGATGAGGAGTGGCGAGTTGCTCCACGCCGGCACGGTGGCGAGCACGCATGTACGAGCGCCATCGCTGCCGCATCGTACCGCGCCACCAGTGTCTGCGGTGGCCGCGCCTCCCATGTCTGAGGGCGCGCCTCCCGTGCCTGCGGCAGCGCCATGCAGGCAGAGACAGAAGCCGGGTGCGTGGAGAGCGACGAGTCGGTGTCCAGCTTCTCCGTGTCCGCCGCCATCATCGAGGAGAAGTAGAACACTGGAGGCCGCCGCCACTTGGGACCCATGAAGGCCACCGCCGAGGCGACGACCGTGGATTCAGGTGGTTTCTTTGCTGCTTCGTCTCTTCCAAGGACCTTCGTCGACCCCGCAAGTGTCTGACGGACATGAGGAAGACAAAGGGATCCGCGGGCGGCCATTTAGAACTAAAATAAGTCTAGATACATCCATTTCTAGGACGAGTATTTCCGGACGGAAGGAGTATTAATTATACAAGAGAGCCGGATTAGCACCTCTTAGTTGATGTAAATGTAATGAAATCCATCATGTTTATATGAAGATCTGGCTTTTTTATATGAAATCCTTCATGCTTATATGAAATCAGTCCGTGTTTACACGAATTTCATCTGGTTGGTTAGAGTTGTAAAAATGCATGCCCTTGGCGTTTGATGTCGTCCTCCGAGGAAGGAAGCGGGAGGAAATTTGCCGGCTGCCGTTGAAGATGCTCTTTATGCTAGAAATAATAGAGTGACATCCAATCCATTTGAGTTAATTGCATGTATGATTGTCCCTCTATAAAAAGTTAATTGCATGTACAGTGTACACGCGACTTGCAGGGTGGCTACAGCTTCGTACAGAAAGTTAAAAAGAAACAAGTCCATCCTTAATCTTGTATTCTAAGTACTCTGTGGGTTCCACTGTCAGTACAGTAGCGAAAGAAGGATATATTAAATAAGTAGAGTAACATATAATATAAAAATCTAAAGTTAAAAGACAGAATTCGAACTCATGTCATCGCGTGGCGAGCATCCGTCGCTAACCAGCCCAACACATTTTTGTTGTAGACCATGCTGGAGATATATCTCCATGTCTACTCTTATATATACTCCATTCGTTCTAAATATTTGTCTTTTTCAGATTTCAAATGGACTACCACATACGGATGTGTATGTAGACATATTTTAGAGTGTAGATTCACTCATTTTGCTCCGTATGTCTTTTCAGGAAGGGGTCAGATTTGTCCTTGACTTATTTATGAGGTATCCAGATAGCACTGCACCGCCAAGAAAAGAGGGTAACATCAAAATTATGGACTACTTTTTTGAGTATGTTGGTAAGGTCCGATCATAGTCACTTGTTGAAATCTCTAAAAAGACAAATACTCCCTCCGTCCGGAAATACTTGTCATCTAAATGGATAAAAGGAAATGTATCTAGACGTATTTTAGTTTTAGATACATCTCTTTTTATCCATTTTGATGACAAGTATGTTCGTACGGAGGGAGTAGAAAACAGAGTTGGTGATGATGGTGTGCGTGCCATCCTGCAATATAGGCCGTCGGATTTATATCTAATGGATAGGAAAGAAACTATGGCAATTTTGCAAAAATGTACCCACACGTCTCTCCATGTTCGCAAATAAGGCCTTCCCTCGTTCAGCCTTTTCTCTCACAAGATAAACTACTCATACAAATGCATCTTGATGTTCCATGCAACGCACGGGCAGCTAGCTAATTTCTTTAAAAATAGTTGCTGCGATAATTGGGTTGAAGTGATATATTTTATGTCTACACCAAATGATTTCAGATTCACTAGTAGTAACAAAGAAAAGGTTGCCTTGTTAATTAACAGAAAACAGGGTGAAAACTATCACATGAGGCCGGTAAAAACAAGGCACACTGGGTTTAGCGTCATCGTCACTACGGCTGTGCGCGCGCGAGAAGTCTACATATCGAGGGGGCTACCGAGCGAGGCATCAAGACACAATGTTTGAGAGAGAAACCAATTGACAGATTATGATCAGATTGAGTTGTCACTGAGGGAGTCCTGGACTAGGGGGTGTCCGGATAGCCAAACTATCACCGTCGTCCGGACTCCAAGACTATGAAGATGCAAGATTGAAGACTCCGTCCCGTGTCCGGATGGGACTTTCCTTGGCGTGTGGAAGGCAAGCTTGGCGATACGGATATGTAGATCTCCTACCATTGTAACCGACTCTATGTAACCCTAGCCCTCTCCGGTGTCTATATAAACTGGAGGGTTTTAGTCCGTAGGACAAAGAACAATCATACCATAGGCTAGCTTCTAGGGTTTAGCCTCTCTGATCTCGTGGTAGATCTACTCTTGTACTACCCATATCATCAATATTAATCAAGCAGGAGTAGGGTTTTACCTCCACCGAGAGGGCCCGAACCTGGGTAAAAACATCGTGTCCCTTGTCTCCTGTTACCATCCGCCTAGACGCACAGTTCGGGACCCCCTACCCAAGATCCGCCGGTTTTGACACCGACATTGGTGCTTTCATTAAGAGTTCCTCTGTGCCGCCGCCATCAAGAAGGATGCCTCGTCCCGTCTTTAAAGACGGCACCGTTGCTAAAGGAGCTTTGGCCATCGGCCAAACTCTCCGGCTAGGCGGTTTTCTTATGACCGCCTGTTCGGCCGCCGCGCCGACGATGACTTCTCGGGTCATCCAAAGCAATCTTCACGTCAACTCGGAACTCGCCGAGCAGCTAGATCCGATGGAGTTTTCCTCCTTAAACGAGCTCTTGGATCGCATCGCCGCCCTGGGAGTCGCTACAGACTATGATCAGATCGGGCCTAAAACCGATCTGAGAGAGATCAACTCTCCCGAGGCTACCCACCACGTCGCTGTGGTGGAGGAACAGTACGTCGACTCTTCTTCTATATTAAGGACTAGTTATGTCCGGATTCCCAACCCCTCCATGCCGGATTCCCGCGGAGGGACGGACGTAGATCAAGTCCTGAACCTAAAGTCAGGCAGCGGGCTGGATTCATTGGACAATATCCAAAAACCCAAGCTTCCAAGTTCGGAAACTTTTCGGCCCTTGAGTCTTAGATTGGACGGGGTTCCTAATTTAATTCCACCCGCCCACCCAAACATAAGCGATCTATCCCGAATCCGGCAAGAGCCCGCTGAAATAGTACACCATTACCGGGCCAGATTCCTCCTGGTTATGGACAGGATAAAGGACTGCCGTGAGGAAGACGCAATTTCAATTTTCTGCAATAATTGCACGGACAAGGGAATCATAAACACCATAAGTCGTCGTGAAATTACACCCTTTGCAGACTTGGCGTCCATAGTACGAAAGTAATATGCGATGGAGAGCGCCTGGAAAACCGAAACCAAATTTTGGGATAATCCGGCTCCGAATACAACCCTAGTCCGAAATAAAAGGGTGCATCATCGCCAGGCACCCGGGTTGAATACCAAAAAGCAAAAAACCCCTAAAGGGCATGGAACCGTACTGGAGGGATGGCTCAATGGACCCTACAAAATTCATAGTACAGAGGGCGCCACTCCAACTCATAGCCTTCGAGAATGTTGGATACTGCGGCAGGTGGCCAAAAGCGGCGAAGAGCTTCTAGCTCCAGAGAACCAGCCCAGCAACACCAGTACGGTATTAACAGTCTTCGAGACTTTCACATCAAATAATATGCAGAAATGAACACTCCGCAGCCTTGCCGAAGTCTACCAAGTAGCAACAATAAATCCATGGAGTGACACGGCTATTACCTTTAATGCCAGTGATGAACCTAAATTCCGAACAGCCCGAGCACCAGCCGCATTGGTCCTCAGTCCAATAGTGGACGGCTTTCGCCTTACTAAGGTACTCATGGACGGCGGCAGCGGATTAAACCTCATTTACGAGGAAACCCTCCAAAAAATGGAAATAGACTAGAGCCGCATTGTATGTGGTGTTCGGTTCGCCGGACAATTACAGGTCCGAGGAGGTCACGTTCCAAGTGGCCCCGTTCAGCAGCGGATATGATGCTTTATTAGGGTGAGAGGCATTCACAATTTTTCAAGCTATACCCCATTACGGGTACATGAAGCTCAAAATGCCCGGTCCCAACAGAATCATCACTCTTGCCAGTGATCCGGACATAGCACTCCGCGCCAAAAATAAGACAGGTGCACTAGCCCTAGAGGCACTATCCGAAGCCCTAGTGGCCGAGGAACTCACTACGCTACACTCCACGGTGAACAGGGACGACGTGATACTCGAGAAAAGATCCAAGTCCACCTCTTTTAAGCCAGCAGAAGAAATAGTCAAATTCCAAGTCCATCCAACGGACCCTACAAATACGGCATCCATTGGGGCACAATTAAACCCTGATGTTGACGCCGCACTACGAGAATTCCTACGGGAAAATTGGGACATTTTTGCCTGGCACCCTTCAGACATGCCAAGAATCCCACACCGGCTGGCCGAGCACAGCCTAAATATCCTAAAAGGATTCAAGCCAGTCAAACAGGCTCTTCGGTGATTTTCCGAACCCAAGAGACAGGCAATGGGAGAGGAGCTAGCCAAACTATTGGAAGCCGGATTCATCAGAGATATAAAACATCCGGACTGGCTAGCAAACCTAGTGATGGTGCCAAAGAAGGATAAATCCTGGCGCCTATGTGTCGACTTCAAGGACCTTAACAAGGCTTGCCCAAAGGATCCATTCCCCCTCCCCCGCATCGATCAAATCATTGACGCTACCGCAGGACACGATTCCTTGTGCTTCCTCGACGCATACTCAGGCTACCACCAAATCAAGATGGCGGAGCCAGACCAAGCCGCAACGACATTCATCACTCCATACGGACCATTCTGCTTCAACACAATGTCCTTCGGGCTCAAAAACACCGGCGCAACATATCAGCGCATGATTCAGACATGTCTGGCAAACCAGATCGGCAAAACAATGGAGGCATACGTAGACGATGTGGTCGTCAAATCCAAGCATGTTGAAACTCTAGTAGACGACTTGAGGCTCACATTCGACAATCTCCGAACATACGACATCAAGCTGAATCCGGAAAAATGCGTCTTCGGCGTACCAGCCGGAAAGCTCTTGGGCTTCATTGTATCCGGTAGAGGAATTGAAGCAAAGCTAGCCAAGACCCGAGCTCTGTCACAATTGGATATCCCAAAAGACCTCAAGCAAATACAAAAATTGACTGGATGCGTGGCGGATCTAAGCCGCCTTACCTCCCGCTTAGGAGAAAAGGCATTACCCCTTTATCGCCTCCTCTGGCGCACCGAACACTTCGAGTGGACGGATGCTGCCACGGCCGGACTCGAAAAAATCAAAGCCATATTGGCAAAAAATCCGGTCCTGGCCGCGCCCAATTTGGGCGAACCAATGTTATTATACATCGCGACAACACATCAAGTTGTAAGCGCGGTGCTCATCGTCGAACGAGAAACGGACGGACACAAGTTTCCTCTTCAAAAACCAGTTTACTACGTGTCCACTGTCCTAACTCCATGCAAGTCCCGGTATCCACATTATCAAAAGATAGCGTACGTGGTGTTCATGGCATCCCGGAAGTTGCGACACTACTTCCAAGAGTGTTCGATAACAGTAGCCTCCGAAGTATCTCTTAATGACATTATAAACAACCGCGACGCAACGGGCCGGATTGCCAAATGGGCCATCGAGCTCCTCCCATTCGACATAACCTATAAACCACGGCGAGCTATCAAGTCACAAGTTTTGGCTGACTTCGTCGCCGAATGGACTGAAGCCGAACTCCCTAAAGAGTACGGCGCATACTCCAATTGGATTATGCACTTCGACGGCTCCAAAATGTTGGCCGGCCTGGGGGCTAGCGTCATCCTGACGTCCCCAACCGGAGACACAGTCCAATACGTACTCCAGATAATGTACACGGACTCCAACAACGCAGCCGAATACGAGGCCCTTCTACATGGCCTCCGGATGGCAGTCTCCATGGGCATTAAACGCCTAGAGGTGCGCGGGGATTCGAACCTCGCGATATCCCAAATAAATGGAGACTTCGACGCCAAGGATCCAAAAATGGCAGCTTACTGTAACGCCGTCTTGAAAATGTTAGCTCGGTTTGAAGGGCTCGAATTTCACCATATAGCGCGAGATAATAATCAAGCGGCAGACGTATTGGCACGCATCGGAGCAAAGCGCGATGCCGTCCCTCCCAACATCTTCCTGGAATGGCTTTTCAAGCCATCCGTACTATGGGAAGGGGAGTCCAGAAACAACAATCCGGACCCTACCGCACTGCCCGACACCGAACATTCTGACACAATCGGTGGTTCTGCCAATAAAATAACACCTTCAGCCCACGAAATAATGGCAGTCATTGCCCCGTGGACTGAGCCATTCCTAGCCTACTTAACTAGGCAGGAACTTCCCGAGGACCAAAACAAGGCCCGCTACATAGTACGGTGATCTAAAGCCTATAAGGTCCATGAGGGAGAGCTTTATAAGAAAAGCACAACCAAAGTCCTTCAAAGGTGTATCTCCGAAGAGGAAGGGCGAAATCTTCTGGCTGAAATTCACGCCGGACTCGGTGGGCACCACGCCGTAGCCCGGGCCCTTGTAGGCAAGGCCTTCCGTACATGATTTTATTGGCCGACGGCCCAGGCAGATGCTCAGGACTTAGTCCAACAATGTGTCGGTTGCCAGTTCTTTGCTAATCAAAGCCACATGCCACCCACTGCCCTCAAAACTATATCCATTACCTGGCCGTTCGCGGTCTGGGGGCTTGACATGGTTGGACCCCTTAAAGGAGGAACCCACAAGCAAAAATACCTATTGGTCATGGTGGATAAATTCATCAAATGGATAGAGGCCAAGTCAGTTAAGACGACCGAATCCGGACCCGTGATAGACTTCATATCAGGGGTAGTACACCGTTACGGCGTCCCCCATAGCATCATCACTGATAACGGCACGAACTTCACGGCCGACGAGGTTAAACTCTGGTGCAAAAACATGGGCATCAAGCTCGACTACGCTTCAGTCTATCACCCTCAAACTAACGGTCAAGTCGAGCGAGCAAATGGTCTAATCATGAGCGGCATCAAACCCAGACTAGTGTGGTCCCTTAAGGAATCTAACACGCACTGGGTAGAGGAGCTCGACTCCGTACTCTGGGGGCTGCGGACCACGCCGAATCGCACTATCGGATTCACACCATTTTTATGGTATAGGGCGCAGAGGCAGTTTTGCCCTACAACATAATTCATGACTCACCTCGCGTGCGCATGTACGAAGAAAGAGAAGCCGAGCTGGATCGGCAGGACAGTTTGGACGCCTTAGAGGAGGAGCGCGACGTGGAAAAATCTCGTTCCGCATTCTATCAACAGCAGGCTCGAATATATCAAAGCAGAGAAGTACGGGCCAAAACATACAATGTTGGCGAACTTGTTCTACGCCTGCCGGACAAGAAAAAGGAAAAACTCAAGCCCAAATGGGAAGGTCCCTTCATCATCGACCAAGTCCTGACCGGCGGAGCGTACCGTCTGTGAAACGCATCGGATAACCGACTCAAGCCGAACCCATGGAACGCAGCCCGTCTCTGAAGATTCTATGCCTAGCGCCAGACTCTGAGTTCGTCTCCTTCCTCCGTCTACATTTTATACTTTAGCTGTGTTTTATTTCTCTCCTTCTCCCTCCCTTTTTCTCAAAGCCTTTGGAGGCTCGCCTGCGCATTGTTCGCACACACTTGACGTGCTACTCGCACTCATTATACCTGGGGGCTTCTTTAACAGAAGCTTATTTATACGGGCTTTATGCCCAACACATGTGTCACACTTTCGCATGTACCTTTTATTCACCATTATATGCATCGATATGACTTAAGTTTTGGCCAAGCTGGGTTTCCTGGCTCCTGTGCTTACCCCTACGTTCCTGATTGTTCGGCTAGGAGGTAAAGGGAGCACCTCTGCGATTGTTACTGCCGGGTCAGCCGGATGTGTACCTCAGACTGGGTGAAGCCGAAAGCTAGCGTTCTTAAGGGAATATTCGGTCGGTGACTTGAAAGATGATTTTTTACCTATTTATTTATCTGCCCCCAGATGCTTTCCTGCTCTTTTCGCAGTCCGGACATGCACCTTAGGGCATGCCTCCCAGGGAAAGGAACCCCTAACGGAACTATTCTCCCTGGAAGATGTTTCTTACTAACCATGTAATATAACATAACTAGTTGGGCACTTGTCTGATAAAGCATTAATGACCCCTACGCCTGGTCTCCATGGATGCCCCAGTTTTTATAACCGCGTGGGTATTCGGACACACTCCGGACTGTCGGGTCCCGAGGTTGAAGCGAAAAGGTCCGCTATGACAAACGATCTACAATCCGGCTAGAAGGCATTTTACATGTCATTTTAAATTACATAGTCAAATTGACTGATTGTATTCCTCTTCAATACCATCTAATAGGCTGTCTAGTTTACAGTCCCGCTGGGAATACTTTGCGGCCAACTCTACTTGGCCGTACACTAAGCTCAGAGGGATCTCCTTCCCATCGGGCCCCACAGGTCCGACCTAGGCCATGTGGTTTGGGTCAGCCTTCGTGTACCGCGTCTTCACCATGGCCCAGGCCTCCCTGGCGCCTTGACGGCAGGCCAAAATCTTCCATAGCCGGAAGCGTCGTCGTGCTCCCTGAAGCTTCTCTGCAAGCTCTCCAAGACCTTCGGGTAGGGAGATGGATGGCCACAAGGCCTGGGCGACGCTGCTCATCACCTGCCGAACTCGTTCGTGCAGTTGCAGCAGCTCGGGAAGTAGGTCACCCATTGAACCAGGCATTTCCTCTGCAGGATGACCTATGAGCATACCTACAGACATATTTTTGTTAATTGACCTCCTCGCTGAACTCTTCTTTTTAAAAGTTCGCTCAAGCACTTACTATAAATGCCGCGACGAAGCCGCCGATTCTCCTTCACAGAGTCAGACAGCTGGGCCCGAACATCTTTCAGTTCCTCGCCCAGCTGGGTGTTGGCATCTTGGAGGTTATTTTTCTCTTGCTGCACCCTTGTAAGCACCTTCTCGCCGGCCTTTAGCTGGCGTAGTAGCTGTTGCCTGTCTGGATCTAGTCCAGGGCCATCTGCAATATTATTGTCAGACTTATACACACGTCGCACTTCACAAACTACTTATGTTTCGAAGTAGATATTACCGGAGGGGGTCTCTGTGGCTCCCCCTGTGGCGGCTAGTGCAGCCTCAAGTTGGGCCTTGCACTCTTGAAGCTCCTGGGACTGATGGGTATTCTTTACTGTAAGATCCTGCATAACAAATGACCCTTAAATCAGTTATTCTAACTATTTTAAGTCTCGGGGGCTACTGGCATATATAACTGTCAAAATTCCTCACCCGTATGTCTTTCACATACTGCTCCGTGGCTCTGGTAGACCATCTTGAGCGGCACAGAGGTGCGCATCTCCCGAATTAAAGGCATTCAATGCCTCTTGGGAGAAACATGCGTCACGAAGGATTATCCGGCGGCGCCTGTGATTCATGGCGCTCTCCACCTCAGATCTGGTGGCGGACAACCTGTCGGCATCCTCCGTTGGAGGAGCATCCGACGCGCGCCTTGTGTTCGCCTCCCCCTCCGGACCTGGCGTTGGAGCCTGGCTGGCGGAGGCTCGATTGGCAACCTCTCCGGACACAGTCCGGCGAGCGCTCTTCTTCCTGAAAAGATCACGAGCTTTAGTATGCCTTCTAGGGGTCCTCCCTTGGAACGTAGCGGCACGCCATACCGTTGCGGCGAAGTCTCGATCCGCACCGCACTTCTTTTCTGCCTGCTGGGCCGAGCTTCCTCTTGTTGGCCAGCCGCCGCGGGCTCGGCTTCCCGCCTCAAAGGCACCTCCTATGGAACACCATTGGTATGCGGTGATCAGAAATAAGCACGGATGGGTCATGGTATCAGGACTTCGGTCACAGTTACCTGGGAAGCCGGAAATATTCCGGGGTAGTCGGCCGTAATGGCGACTAAATCATTGTCGATGCTAAGTTGGTGGAACACCCCATCGATCAGCTCCACCTTTATGTCCGGATCCTCTTCGGAAGCCGGATCAAGGGACTGTTCTGGGTCCTTGGGTTGTGGAGGCGGGCTGTGTATATCCTCTACAGCCCGGCGCAGTTCCTGCGTCGAAATCACAAAATGAGATATTTAACCATGGGAATATGGATCGGATAGGCAAAAAGAAATGTCCGCTTACCCAGATTCGAGGGTTGTTCATAGAAAATCCATTCAATGGACTGGCACGGAGGAAGTCCTCCTCCTCCCCTTTGTATAGGCCGGACAAGACGTTCACCAGATCGGCGACCGATCCCGACCCCTTACGGCCATGGCGGGTGGCATCATCCTCCCTGTTGAAATCCCACATGGGGTGGCCCCTATACTGGAGCGGCTTCACCCCCCGCATAATGCATGCGGCCATGACCCCAATCATGGTCAATCCGGAATGAGCCAATAATCTTATTCGGCCCATCAGGTACAGGACGTCCCTGTCATTCTCCTGTTGAGGGCTCCGCGGACGCCAACTTAGGCGTTTCTTCAGAGGAGCATTACTGAATTCCGGGAGGCCGATCCGAACTGGATCCGGTAGCGGGGCGTCTTCTATATAAAACCATTTCGAAGGCCAGTCTTCGGACACCTTCTTCGGGGTTCCGGATAGATATCCGGTCCCGGCGATGCTCCATAGTTTGGCTCCGTCCACTTGATATATTGACCCCTCATGAGAACGGGGTACAAGGCAGAATAATATCTTCCACAACGCAAAATGAGCCTCGACGCCCAAGAACAGCTCGCAAAGGGCCACGAAGCCCGCGATGTGCAGAATGGAGGCGGGCGTAAGGTGGTGCAGCTGGAGGCCATAGAACTCTAGGAGACCCCGCAGAAATGGATGTATTGGAAATCCGAGTCCTCTTATCATATAAGAGATGAAGCATATCCGCTCTCCTTTGGAGGGGTTGGGAGCGCTCTCCGCCTGTCTTCCACCCTTGTAGGTGGCGAGTCCGGCTCGAACCGGAACCATGAAAGCTGGGGGAAGAAATCCCTTGGTATGGAGCGCCACTAGCTCGCTGTGCGGAACCGAGCATCTCTCCCAATCTCCAGGTTGAGGACTGGGAGCGCGAGAGGAGGAGTCGCGTCGATTGTCCATGATGGAATGGATTTTTGTCAGAGGCGCTCTGACGAATGCTCACGGAAGGGAGGATGGTGTGATTTGGATCTAGATCCCCGTCCCTTTTATAGGTGGCTCATTTGCGCAGCTAGGGGGGTAAATGTAAAAATACCCTCGCTTTTCACATTCATTCAACACATGGAAGATGGCCATTATTGGGCGTGGAAGCCGGACACTATTCAACACAGGATTTGTAGAAGAACCCGCCTTGCAATGCCGAAGACAATCAACACGCCGGACTCATCATCATTGAAGCCTGGTTCGGGGGCTACTGAGGGAGTCCTGTACTAGGGGGTGTCCGGATAGCCGAACTATCACCGTCGGCCGGACTCCAAGACTATGAAGATGCAAGATTGAAGACTCCGTCCCGTGTCTGGATGGGACTTTCCTTGGCGTGGAAGGCAAGCTTGGCGATACGGATATGTAGATCTCCTACCATTGTAACCGACTCTATGTAACCCTAGCCCTCTCCAGTGTCTATATAAACTGGAGGGCTTTAGTCCGTAGGACGAAGAACAATCATACCATAGGCTAGCTTCTAGGGTTTAGCCTCTCTGATCTCGTGGTAGATCTACTCTTGTACTACCTATATCATCAATATTAATCAAGCAGGAGTAGGGTTTTACCTCCACCGAGAGGGCCCGAACCTGGGTAAAAACATCGTGTCCCTTGTCTCCTGTTACCATCCGCCTAGACGCACAGTTCGGGACCCCCTA
>NC_041385.1:773005567-773013184 GCF_002162155.2 Triticum dicoccoides
CTCACATATCTCTACTCTTATAAAAAACAAAGTTGGTGATGATGGTGTTCCTGCCATCCTGGAATATAGGCCATCCGATTTATATCCGATGGACAGGAAGGAAACTATGGCAATTTTGCAAAAAGATACCCACACCCCTCTCCGCATTTGCAAATAAGGCATTCCCTCGTTCATCCTTTTCTCCCACAAGATAAACTTCTCATACAAATGCATCTTGATGTTCCGTGCAACGCAAGGGCATCTTGCTAGTAGGGAGAAGGAGTTTGTGTGACACATATCTAGCTATATTAAGGAATAGGTAGATAGCATATGTGTGAGAGACATTATTATACTTTGAGACATTAGTGGTTGTAGGTGGGCGGAATTAAAAGGGTGGGCGTGTTAGACATAGAGAGCGTGTGTGTTTCTGTGTGAGAGACTTGTAGGACGGGGTAGAAAGACGAATTTAACCTTGATGGAGGGAGAGAAATACATGAAGTGCGCATGTGTGATTCCGATGCCCACAGGGAAATGAGATATGTATCCGTGTGAGAGAGATTGCACAATTCATTCATGTATCACTATCTAGCGATCGTGGACGTGCATCGCTTGAACATAAGTCAATATCTACTTCGTATCGTGGCCAAAGGTACAATATCGATTCAACGCTATAAAGATTGGATACTCACATATCACATTTTTTTCTATTTAAATAACCTTTCCAGTTGTGCATGCCAAAGTTACAGTTATGTTTCTTCAAACAACCAATGTAGCTATCATGTACATGCACCATTGTTACTCTTGCATTCAAATTCATTAGTCTTGGATGATTTAAGTTTCTATTTTGAAGTAATATATGTAATATTCATATATGAATTCAATGGGTACGCAATTTATGAAATGGAGGCTATGTAATCATATGAGGTAACACTTTTAAGTAGCTTACTACGATATCCATTTCTTTTTGTGCGCCTCTACACTAACACGTCAATGCATTATGTTTAAAGTAAATAACCATTGGCACTAAATTATCTATTTACACGGGAAATACATAGGCTGTGCGTTTGATCCCTTTTTTGTGAACGCACCACTACACCCGTATGATTGGCCGTGCCCGTGTGAACGTCCAAGTTATCGGCGCATCATCCTGAGTTATTGTCTTTTTTTCTGGGGTGGACTTCACACTAGTTATTAACTGCTGACGCGTGCCCCGTGTACACAGTCTAGCATGACCTTCCCGCTAGCACGGTCCAAAATTAGTTGAAACTGGATACTAACAATCCCGCGGGCGGCAAAATCTCCCGCCTCCTTCTAAAATTTCCGCCACCTTAGTCTTTAGCATGCGAAATCCCCCCTTTGTCATTGGTGCACGGAGACCAACAGTTACAATACCGCCCTCATCTACATGATAGGTCGGAGCTGCTTTGGTAACTTCCGATTCCCCCCACTACACGGCACCCCCATTTCCTCTCCCCCTCCCGCAAAAACGACTAACTCCACAACACGAGAGCATCTTACATCACGCCGCCCGTACTTCATCGCCCTTTCTGCCCTTCCCTCTCGAAACCCTAGACTGCTCATCCACTGGCGTACCGTAGCCCATTAACTGCCAGCGGCGTCCACCTCGCTGGATCTGCTTCTGCAGCCGCATCTACCCCCACCTCCTCTAGAAACAAGTAGACTGCTCATCCACCACTGTACCACAGCCCATTCAGTGCCGGCCTTGTCCACGGCGCCGGATCTGCTCCGCCGGTACTCTCATCAACCGCCGCGCATCTGCAGTGGCTCATTCGTACTCCCCACCGGAGACGCTTCGTCCACACCCCCCGGAGCCGTCCCACCGACGCCCCCGTCGACGGCCTCTGATCCTCTTCGCCGACAACTTCCTCAACCCTACCGGAGCCGCTTCGTCGACACCTTCCTCAACCCTACCGGAGCCGCTTCACCGACACCATCGTCAACCCTACCGGAGTAGCTTCGCTTATACCATTCTCAACCCTACCGGGGCCGCTTTGCCAACTCACAAGTCCACGGCCTCAGATCCGCTTCCTCGCACCCTCATCCAACCTACCAGAGCAGCTTCTGACGCCCCGTCCAGGGCCGCAGATCCGCATCATCGACACCACCCTTAACCCAACCACCGGAGCAGCTTCTGACGCCCCGTCCACAGCCACAGATCCTCGTCGTTGACACCATCCTTAACCCAACCACCGGAGCAGCTTCTGATGCCCCATCCACGGCCGTAGATCCGTGTTGTCGACACCATCCTTAACCCAACCACCGGAGCAGCTTCACCTACGCCCTCGTCCACGGCCAAAGATCCGTTTCGCCCACACAGTAGTCCACCCTACCGGAGCCGCTCCACAAACACCCTACTCGGCGTTTCTAGATCTCCTTACCGGACCCCGACAGCCAGCACAACATCATCACCCTTGACGTTTCTAATCTGACTCCCACCGTCTGGAGAGATGCCAAGCACCCGCCACGGCCTAGGTACTTGTCACCTTTAAACCCGTCCAGCATCACATTCCCGATGTACTTCAAATATACTAACCGGTCGCTGTTACCTGTTATGCAGCTGGCAAAAACTACAAGGACGATGTTTCTTCTGGATCTAACAGCTTGGCCAACCAAGATCCTGGACTGATGCATTGCTCTGATCTTGTAAGCGCGTCTCTCTCTCTCTCTCTCTCTAGTATTGTTCTGTGCCTGCCAGCGTGCTTTGCTAGGATTTTCGACCAGTAATCCCTTTGTGCAGACAATGGTTTCTACTACTGGCTGCTAAATTAGATATGTAGATGTCATACATGATACTACCTCGTACCTCCGTTCCTAAATATAAGTCTTTCTAGAGATTCCACTATAGGCTACATACAGAGCAAAATGAGTGAATCTACACTCGAAAATGCATCTATATACATCTGTATGTGGTCCATAATGGAATCTCTACAAGGACATATATTTAGGAACAGGGGCAGTACATTACACAACATCGTAGGTGGCATGTAGGAATTCCAGTGCACTACATTTGGCTCCCTTAGAGTGCCTGCTAGTCCAGCATACAGAGTCATGGCTAGTTTATGGTACGTAGACAATCGTTAATTGGTGGTTTAAATATGCGCAAGGGATATGCAAGGTCGACTCCCACTTCTTCAATGCATAACCTTTCATTCACTTCTCTAGATAAAAATGATTTCAGTCTCAAAACCTACCTGGTGAATTATCAGAGGAGTATGACCCCGTGAAAACTTTCGAGTTCACACAGATTAAGGAAGGCATAGGTTCAACCCATCGGGGCTTCTTAGAACATATACCACATCTTCAGGGGTAAATAACACAAGCTCGAAAGCATAGCATGTTTTCCAAAGCAGAGGATACACTTTACCAAAGGCATTATGTATCCGAGTAAAGACTCACAGAGTTATTGAATATGGGGGACACTGCCGGATAATAATCCAACAAGAGGTCTGGTGGTCTACAACGGAGCTGATGTGAGTATCGGTATCCTATCAAAGGAAGCAGGAATGCAAGTGCATCAGATTATAGAAACAACTAACTAACTCATAGCTCAAATGCAAAGGAATTATGAATTCCAAGACAAGGGATCAGCAGCAATGCTCTGATTAAGGATGGATAAGTTGAATAGCCTTAGGGGTACAATCGATGGCAATTTGATTGGTCGAGATCCAGCTCATGTTTAAAATGACGTCTGAGCCGGAAAGATAATTTAAAAGGATCAACTGATGATTGCATGCATTCGCACTCATGTTGAATCAATAGGATCAAAATGACGATTCCTAAGGATACTAACGAATATTGCCAGACATATGGAAAGCATCCACAATGCAAGCAGACAAGTATTGCAGAGCAATAAGCTACTAAGGATTTTTGGAGGATCGAATAGTATTTCGAGGACCATTGTGGAACACATGAACAACGGTGAAAGAACAGATACTCGGTAAGTGTGAGGAATTATCCATAGGGGGTATTCATGTGGCAAAGATTTGCAATGCAATGGCCCAAAAGATTCTTAAAAGTCGAAGAACAATTCGATGCATCTTGTAATAACAAGAGCAGCTAGGGATGAATGTAAGAATGGCAAGGGTAATAAGTTATCCATGAGGATTTATCGGTGGTAGGGAATTGCAAAAGAAGTGGGCACAAAGTCTCGAGAGAACTTCAGCGAGTATCTTCGGAATCTTCTGGTGTAGCAAACGATCATCGGGAGTGAGGGGCACTCCGGGAGAAAGTATTTTCGAGAACCTAAAGTTAGTTTTGATTTTAGCAAAATCATTTAACCCGAATAGAAGAGAGATCAGAGTCCCAGAGTATAGACAAAGAGCAAAAGATCCTAATACCACCCAATGGCGACGTGGGCACATGGGCCGCACAGCCATGTTAGCAAAACAATTTTCATCGACTAGACTCAACTTCGTCCAAGGAGTTGTAAAGGGGATTCCTACAGGCAGTCGGCTCTGATACCAACTTGTGACACCCCCGATTCAATCGTACACTAATCATACACGCAAACGTGTACGATCAAGATTAGGGACTCACGGGAAGATATCACAACATAACTCTAAAAATAAAATAAGTCATACAAGCATCATAATACAAGCCAGGGGCCTCGAGGGCTCGAATACAAGTGCTCGATCATAGACGAGTCAGCGGAAGCAACAATATCTGAGTATAGACATAAGTTAAACAAGTTTGCCTTAAGAAGGCTAGCACAAACTGGGATACAGATCGAAAGAGGCGCAGGCCTCCTGCCTAGGATCTTCCTAAACTACTCCTGGTCATCGTCAGCAGCCTGCACGTAGTAGTAGGCACCTCCAGTGTAGTAGTCGTCATCGACGGTGGCGTCTGGCTCCTGGGCTCCAACATCTAGTTGCGGCATCCGAGAAGAAGAGGAAAACGGGGGAAAAGAGGGAGCAAAGCAAGCGTGAGTACTCATCCAAAGTACTCGCAAGCAAGGAGCTACACTACATATGCATGGGTATATGTGTAAGGAGGCCATATCAGTGGACTGAACTGCAGAATGCCAGAATAAGAGGGGGATAGCTAGTCCTATCAAAGACTACGCTTCTGGCAGCCTCCGTCTTGCAGCAGGTAGAAGAGAGTAGATTGAAGTCCTCCAAGTAGCATCGCATAGCATAATCCTACCCGACGATCCTCCCCTCGTTGCCCTGTGGAAAAGCGATCACCGGGTTGTCTGTGGAACTTTTCTGGGTGTGTTTTATTAAGTATCCGGTTCTAGTTGTCATAAGGTCAAGGTACAACTTCGGGTCGTCCTTTTACCGAGGGACACGGCTATTCGAATAGATAAACTTCCCTGCAGGGGTGCACCATATAACCCAACACGCTCGATCCCATTTGGCCGGACACACTTTCCTGGGTCATGCCCGGCCTCGGAAGATCAACACGTCGCAGCCCCACCTAGGCACAACAGAGAGGTCAGCACGCCGGTCTAAATCCTATGCGCGCAGGGGTCTGGGCCCATTGCCCATTGCACACCTGCACGTTGCGAGGGCGACCGGAAGCAGACCTAGCAACCTCCATTACAAAGGAAGTCACGTTACGCGGTCCAATCCGGCGCGCGCCACTCCGTCACTGACGTCAAGAAAGCTTCGGCTGATACCACGACGTCGAGTGCCCATATCTTTCCCGCGTAGTTGGTTAGTGCGTATAGGCTAGTGGCCAGACTCTGATCAAATACCAAGCTCTTGTTAAGCGTGTTATTATGAAGCAATCACGAATGCCGACTAGGGCCAGGCCCACCTCTCGCCTAGGTGATCGCAACCTGCCCTGTCGCTCTGCCACAAAGATCCACACAGAGGGCCGTCAGGACAAAGGTCCTTTCGGCCCCCAATCCGTGAATCACTCGCGGGTACTCTTCGAGCCGACCCGACTTTAGTCACCATCTGTAGTATATATATATGTATAGCATATACCCGTGATCACCTCCCGAGTGATCACGGTCCAATAGTATAGCAAGGCAGACTGACAAGAATGTAGGGCCAATGATGATAAACTAGCATCCTATACTAAGCATTTAGGATTGCGGGTAAGGTATCAATGACTGTAGTAACAATGACAGGCTATGCAACAGAATAGGAGTAACCAAACAGTAACATGCTACACTACTCTAATGCCAGCAGTATAGAGAAGAATAGGCGATATCTGGTGATCAAGGGGGGGCTTGCCTGGTTGCTCTGGCAAGAAGGAGGGGTCATCTTCGGTGTAGTTGAACACACGAACATCGGCACCGGTCTCAGAGTCTACCGGAAAGAAGTAACGGAGGGGGAACACAATAAATAACAGAGCAATCAAATGTAACAAAAAGCAAGACGCGGCAATATGCGGTGCTAGGGGTGACCTAACATAGTGGTTGGTGATACCGGCGAGGAGGGGGGGGGACATCCGGGAAAGTATTCCCGGTGTTTCATGTTTTCGGATAGACGGACCGGAGGGGGAAAAGTTCTGTGTTTGCTATGCTAGGTATGTGTGGCGGACGAACGGGCTGCGTATCCGGATTCGTCTCGTCGTTCTGAGCAACTTTCAAGTACACAATTTTTTCATCCGAGCTACGGTTTATTTTATATTAATTTTTAAAGTTTTTGAAATCATTTTCTAGAATTAACGGAATTAATTTAATACTAAAATACATCTCTGACGTCAGCATGATGTCAGCACGACATCAGCAGTCAACCAGTGAGTTGATTGGGTCAAACTGACGCGTGGGTCCTACTGTTATTCACTAAGACTAATTAAACAGGTTAATTAGTTTCATTAGTAATTAGGTCAACCTAACTAAGATTATTTGAGTTAATTAATTAATATTTTCTTATTTATTTATTCATTCTTTTTTTAAAATTCTTTTTTTAAATCTCTCTTTTTTTATCGTTTTAGGGCTGGGCCCCACATGTCATTGGGCCAAGGGGGCCATAGTGGGTTTGGTCTTAGCGGGCACCGGGCGCAGGGCACAGCCCGAGCGGGCGCATGCCCAGGGGGCGCGGGGCGGCGGACCCGGTAGGTCGCCAAGGCAAGGGGGCCAGTGGCCACGGCGAGGCCGGTCGCCTGAGGCGGCAGCGGCGAGGCCACGTCGGGATGGCGCCGGGGCTGGGAGCGAAGGGGAGGCACGCGGCGGCGCGGGCAAACAGCGAGAGGCAGTGGGGACGTGAGTGAGGGAACGCGACCGTGCGCGGCCGTGCGTGGCCATGGCGAGGGCGCGCTCGTGCTAGCGCACGGGGACGAATGGGAGGCGGCGACGGACATAGAGGGAAGAGAGGGAAGGCGGGCCTCACGTTCGAGTAGAGACCAGGGGGCGTCGAGGCTCGAGGGCGACCGTTGTGGAGGAGGACGGGGACGAGGCGTCGTCGCAGCATCGGGGAGGCGGGCGCAGTCCGGCGGGGAGGAGGACGGGGACGCGGCGACAGCGGGGCAGCGTCAGGCGGCTTCGGTTCCTCATGTAGTGGCGGTGGTCAACGACGGTGCTGGGGACGGCGGTGGTCCACGACGGTGCTGGGGACGGCGGCAGGCGACGGTTCCTCGGGCGCGGTCGCACGGGCGAGGTGGGGCTCCGACGCGGCAAGGGATCGGGCGCGGGGTGCTCGGCGACGATGGAGAACGAGAGGGAGC
>NC_041385.1:773013571-773025352 GCF_002162155.2 Triticum dicoccoides
GGGAGTCGGGGGAAGGCAAAGTGATGGATCCCGATCCAGATCTTATCGGGAAGGGGGAGTGGCGATGCAGGGGGAAGTGGGGCGGTTGGAGGCTAGTGTTAGGGGGGAGAGGGGATAAGGGAGTGGGGGCGGGAGTGGCCGGCTAGGCCGGTGGGTTGGCCCAGTAGGGCTGTGGCCTGCTGGGCCGGAGCCTAGTGGGGGGGGTTCTCTTTTTTTTGTTTTCTGTTTGTTTTTCCCTTTTGTATTTTCTTTCTTTTATTTATTTTCTTTTCTGTTTTATTTCATTTTAAATCATTTAGGCATTTTATAAAAATGTGTTTGCTTTATTATAATTACCCTTGTAATATTCGGCACCCACCAAACATTTTGTTTCAACTTTTGAAAAGTTTTATTGTTGACATTAATTTAAATTTGAATTTTGAAGCGGTTTCGAATTAACCCGAGATTAACTTCACTGACAGAGGTGACGTGGCACCATTAGTAGAGGGTTACTGTAGCTTAACTATCCGGGCGTCACACGCAGGCAGGGGGTTGAGGTAGAGGGAAAGGGAAGAGGAGATGCAAGCGGGCAGGGCAATGAATGCTTGCGTGTTTGTTTTTACTTGAGGGTCAGGTGTGACACGGGAGTCAGCTGTTGCATTTTGAGTGTAATATAGGTAGACAACAGAGTCATTTCACTATTCACCTCCCGTTCAATTTTTAGTGAGGTTCTACCCGAAACACCCCCCTCCAAAGTGAAATTAGTTAAGCCCAAGCCCAAAACTCAAAAATGACTTCTTTACATCTTTTATGGCTTATTTTGACAATATTCCATGAAAAGGCGGAATCGAACTGGCCCTTAACCTGCAATTCAATTGTGCGTACAATGATGAATCACTCCTGCCTACTATCTGTACATTTAGGCATCATCATACATGGCATAACCTAATACATGTGCGTTCCATTGTAGAATCTGGAATATGCAATGCTTATGTTAGTTCATACGTTGCACATGATGTTTAAATGCCCCTTAAATCTGGTAAGTCAAGTAAAGGTCTTTAAGCCTCCTTCTTTGCTTCTTTTCTTGATATGTAAGATTTGCTCACACATCTGTTCAATTGCTTGTTTGCATCAGCCAGCCATACTAGGACTATTTGCTTTGATTACTTGCTGTTCTTGACCTAACACTCTAATAGAGCTTGTCAACGATTTAAACACTAAGGGCTGCTGTAGTGGGGCCTTGTCTAACTCATAGGTGACATAAAGGTTTGGCTGTACACTATAGTAGGCTCTCCAAGAGTACCTGGAGATCCAGTACGAAGGTACGCCTAGTTTTAACATAGTGCAGACATAGTAAATGCTCATTTCATTGTGTGCAAGTGCAAGAGATGCGGCATGTGTCCTTATGTGGTGTTGTTTTGTTATAATCTCATCCTTTTGTGTTCACATACTAGAAAGTATGCATATTTATCTTCCAAGGAGACGAGTAACTGGTTTGTGTCACCTTGCAGAGCAGGTGCAATGAAGATAAGATTGAGGATTTCCAAGTACAAGATGTTAGGAAGGAGCCTTGCAAGAGAAGTAGGAGCTGCACTGAGCCTCTTCAACCTGCTAAGGTAAGTCACTGTATGCAACTCAGCAGTTAAATTCCTTGTTTGTTTCATGCATAGTTAATTTGCTCTTTTCAATTGCTTTATTTGTCCTCCGTTAATGAGATGCCCAAATAATCATGTCTGATGTTTGGTACTTGTATAACTATTAGTTGACATAATTAAAGGCCTTACCATTTAATTAGTCTGCCGAAGTGTGCCTGAAGCTTTGAAGTCTATTAACAAACTATTATTGCATGAGGCTCACAATCTAGTTTATACTACACTAATGATTGCATAGTTTTGCCTGCTATAATATGTTTGTATGAAACCCTCTGCTATTCATTATGCTCCCTAAGACTTTAATTGAGGTACGGAATGGCGAACTGCTTGCTTACTTATACGCAACGTGCTGTCTAAATTTGTAACTTGTCTGTGTTTTCGATTGGGCCCCAACATCATGCTCCTCTGGTGAGGTAAGAGGGATTTCTGTATGCAGGCTACACAGACTATCTTTTTTATAATTTTTAAAATATCACCTGCTTATGCTTCATGACGTGTAACATTTTTTTAAAGTGACGTGTAACAGTATTGTTAGTCCTGTTTTGCCATGTAGTATAAAATAGTGTCTTGCTCGCTTCACTGTTGTAACTATATTTTTGCCCTAGTCATGTGTATTTATAGAAACATTTCAGGATGAAGTGACATCAACACAAAGATCTGCGAGCAGTGCGGCATGGCTGTTACCAAATGACTATGGATTGGAATTGGAATGTGCTGATGTTCTCGAGCATCAACTAGAGGTGGCAAGACAACGTGTACATGATTGTCAACATATAATCAACAAGTTGAGACTGGACATGCAGGTATTAGATGCAGGAGTCAAAAAAATGAAACAAGACACTGAGGTAACCATGAAGGAATTGTAGATTTTGCAGATTGAAATTTGTGCTATCTGAATCCGGCCAATCCTATTTTCTGAAGAGATTATTGTTCAAATGGAGTTAAGTTGATGCGCTTCCATGATGTATGAGCTGTATTTGCCCAGTGTATATAATTTGTTGTTTGTGTATGCTTTATTATCACCTGTGCCGAACCATAATGCCCAGTGGGTATAATCGGCTGTAATTTCTTTATTGTATAGTGTAGGATTATTCTACCTTTCTATGCGTTGATCTATTTGTTGTATAGTGTATGCTTTTTAGAGGTGATAGTATTGAGTAGGATAATTGTTTGAATATGCTATATCGTTCAAACAGGGGCCAACTCGCCTGACCATGGACCTTCAGGGGCCGTACGATCCATGGGCCATGTACGGGCCGTCGGATCCATGGGCCTTCAACGTCTCGTAGGATCCATGGGCCTTCTACGTCTCGTAGGATCCATGGGCCTTCTATGTCAAGTAGGATCCATGGGCCTTCTACGTCTCCTAGGATCCATGGGCCTTCTATGTATCGTAGGATCCATGGGCCTTGTAAGGGCCGACTCATTTATGGGTCTTGTACGGGCCTTTAATGGGCCATAGATGGGCCTTTAATGGAAATCGTACGTTTTATGGGCTGACCATAACAGGCCGTTAATAGGTCGTATTTGGTGATGCTATGAAAATGGCCTAACAGATTAACAGTCCACAAACGGACCGACTGTAACGACGGGCTGAATTTGGCCCACAAGCAGAAAATGAAAGTAACGGGTCGTAAGTAACCGAATGCTGCAAATGAGCCCAAGAATAAATGGGCCCTCAGAAGGCCGAAAGTTAACTTGGGCTGGAAACGGCCCAATGGAATAATGGGCCGTTAATGGGTATAAAGTGATACACTGTTCATTACGGGCCAGTTTCACCATGGGCCATTAATGGGTGTAAAGTGATACACTGTTCATTACGGGCCAGTTTCACCAAGGGTCGTTAATGGGCCAAGGGTTACAAAGGGCCTCATATGGGCCGAAAGACGTCATGGGCCAGAAGTGAAAACGGGCTGGAATCATATTGGATGGCCTAGATGACGCTACTGGGCCTAATTCGGATAGGGCGTAACAGGCCTGGGGTTAGCGGGCTGTAAATGGGCTATATGCAAACAGACCGTTAACAGGCTTTCCATGGGCCGGCCCGCCAGCTTTTGACCAAGTCAAACGGGCCGGCCTTTTCACAGGAATGGTCCACTGTTGGGCTGTGCCACGTGTTGACGTATCATAGGCGCCTTCTGTCCAATGAGTGGATGACATCTGTCCCAACGATGAGCCGACACGTGTTTCCTCCAGCCAATGATGATTTTACACGTGGAAAATCCCCATTGGTCGGGGCTATTAACGGGTTATCGGATCCAAAACCCGACCCAATAGCTTAACAGCGTTTCGTTACGGTGGATGCCACGTGTCGGTCACCCTTGACGAAAGTACTTCTGTGACGCGCGATTTATCGTCATGGAAGTGGACATTTCCGTGATGATAATTTTGGTAATGTCATGGAACACTTCTACGACAGCACAGGTATGACTATCTTGATTCTGTCATAAAATCGTCATGGATGTACATGCATGACAAAAAACGCGACCTACTGTGACAAACACGTATCATCACAGAAGTGTATTTTTTTGTAGTAAAAGTGGTTTTGTGGCTCCCCCTGATGTTTCTAGGGTATAAGAGTATATATAGGCGAAATAAGTACGTCGGTGGAGCTACGAAGGGCCCATGAGGGTGGGGGGCGCCTATCCCCCTGGGCGCGCCCTCCTGCCTCGTGGACGCCTCGTGGAATTTCTGACTTCAACTCCAAGCCTCCTGGTTTGCTTTCGGTCCAAGAAAGATCATCGCGAAGGTTTCATTCCGTTTGGACTCCGTTTGGTATTCCTTTTCTGCAAAACTCTAAAATAGGCAAAAAAAACAGAAACTGGCACTGGGCCTCCGTAGGTTAGTCCCAAAAATAATATAAAATATCATATTAAAGACCATTAAACATCCAAAACAGATAATATAATAGCATGGAACAATCAAAAATTATAGATACGTTGGAGATGTATCAAGCATCCCCAAGCTTAATTCCTTCTCGTCCTCGAGTTGGTAAATGATAAAAACAGAATTTTTGATGTGGAATGCTACCTCACATATTTATCAATGTAATTTTCTTTATTATGGCATGAATGTTCAGATCCGAAAGAATCAAGACAAAAGTTTAATATTGACATGAAAATAATAATACTTCAACATACTAACAAAGAAATCATGTCTTCTCAAAATAACTTGTCGAAGAAAGTTCATCCCTACAAAATCATATAGTTTGGCTATGCTCCATCTTCGTCACACAAGATATTCAAATCATGCACAACCCCGGTTTCAGCCAAGCAATTGTTTCATACTTTAGTATTCTCAAACTTTTTCAACTTTCACGCAATACATGAGCGTGAGCCATGGACATAGCACTATATGTGGAATAGAGTGGTGGTTGTGGAGAAGACAAAAAAAGAAGAAGATGGTCTCACATCAACTAGGCATATTAATGGGCCATGGAGATGCCTATCAATAGATATCAATGTGAATGAGTAGGGATTGCCATGCAACGGATGCACTAGAGCTATAAATGTATGAAAGCTCAACAAAAGAAACTAAGTGGGTGTGCATCCAACTTGCTTGCTCACGAAGACCTAGCGCATTTTGAGGAAGCCCATCAATGGAATATACAACCCAAGTTCTATAACGAAAATTCCCACTAGTATATGAAAGTGACAAAATTAAGAGACTCTCTATCATGAAGATCATGGTGCTACTTTGAAGCACAAGTGTGGAAAAAGGATAGTAGCATTGCCCCTTCTCTCTTTTTCTCTCATTTTTTGTTTGGCTTATTTGGCCTCTCTTTTTTCATTGGCTTCTTTGGCCTCGCTTTTTCATTTCCTTACACGGTACAATGCTCTAATAATGATGATCATCACACTTCTATTTATTTACAACTCAAGGATTACAACTCGATACTTAGAACAAAATATGACTCTATGTGAATGCCTCCAGCGGTTTACCAAGATGTGCAATGAATCAAGAGTGACATGTATGAAAGAATTATGAATGGTGGCTTTGCCACAAATACGATGTCAACTACATGATCATGCAAGGCAATATGACAATGATGAAGTGTGTCATAATAAACGGAACAGTGGAAAGTTGCATGGCAATACATCTCGGAATGGCTATGGAAATGCCATAATAGGTAGGTATGGTGGCTGTTTTGAGGAAAGTAAATGGTGGGTTTATGGTACCGGCGAAAGTTACGCGGTACTAGAGAGAGGCTAGGAATGGTGGAAGGGTGAGAGTGCGTATAATCCATGGAAGGGTTACACAACATTAGTCATTAAGAACTCACATACTTATTGCAAAAATCTACGAGTCATCAAAACCAAGCACTACGCGCATCCTCCTAGGGGAAGGGTTGGTAGGAGTTAACCATAGCTCGATCCCGACCTCCATGCATAAAGAAGACAATCAAAGAAACACCTCATGCTTCAAATTTGTTACACAACGGTTACCATACGTGCATGCTATGGGACTTGAAAACCTCAACACAAGTATTTCTCAGATTCACAATTACTCTACTAGCATGACTCTAATATCACCATCCTCATATCTCAAAACAATCATCAATAATTAAACTTCTCATAGTATTCAACGCACTTTATACGAAAGTTTTTATTATATCCATCTTGGATGCCCATCACGTCACATGTCCTAGTGCAAGGACTTAGGTGTGGAGCCATCACAACGTAGTTAGCTTGAAGGGATTAAACGGGACAAGGGACACGGAGAGTTTATACTGGTTCGGCCCCTCGCGGTGGAGGTAACAACCTAATCCAGTGTAGGGCGGTTATTGATTGGGCTTCGATTAACAGGGAGCGAATACGCTTGACCTAGTTCTCGATCTCTTTCTTTCCTGCCCTAACTCGCCACCGGGTCGTCCCTTTATATACACAGGTTAACGCCCAGCGGCTTACAGAGTCCCGGCCTGGTCATAAACAAAGTGTCCGGCTCGGTGACTAACTACGCCTGCCTTACAACACAAGTTTATCCTCATGGCGGTTCATCCTTTTGGGCCCTAAGTCGCCTCTGGGTCTTGGGCCATCAGCTGGCTTCTTATGACCTGCCCCTCCTGGGCGGTTTATACGTGGTAGTTATATCCCCAACATTAGGCCCCAGGTTGATTTGAACTTGTTCATATCAATCTTCAACACATGCATTGTACACCTGCACCACATGTTGTAAGACACCATGACGTCAGCTCTTGGAATCACCTTAAGCCGCCATGATGTCATTTTACCTTAACTACACACTGGGCTCGAAGCATCTTAACTGATCCTTATCTTAATAAACATCCCGAAAATTGAGGCGTTCCTATAACCATGCGACGATTTCGGTCTCCTCGATTCTCGTGCATGCCTTATGCTGGCCCCCCTTATAGATAGGCACGAGGGTCTTTCTCATTTCCCTCCTGCTTCCTTCTTCGTCTTCCTCCTCTTCTCAGCTGCACGGATGCTCGTACTATGCCGTCGTGACCTCTAGTTGCTGCACCAACTCAGGCCGCCGCATCACCCTGACTAGACCAGAGAGCTCCGGTGCGCCTCCGCCGATCCTCATCGCCTGTAAGCATACCTCCCTCTTCTTCTTCAATCTGTTTTTAGGGTTTACACTGTTCGTCGGTGTTCTTGCAGTTCTTCCTCATCCTCTTCAGTTCTTGTAGTTTCTAATCTGAATATGCCGTAGATCTTATGCAGAAGTGGTTTTGTCACCATTTTTGCCATTGAAGTAGCATCTCCTTTGCAAAGAACCATATTAACACATCTAGGTTTTTCCACTTCCGCCACCTTTAGCTTTATTTTCACTGCTTTTCCTGAATCATTACAGATCCCAATTTATAGTACTAGCTTGCGAAACCTGTTTGTCTGCCTCTTAGCAGAAATTTTCAATTGATAGATTTAAATCCCCAAACTGCTATGGCGGCTTACAACATAAACCACGACCCACCATACTACATTAGGCCCCGGGTAAGCCGCCGTTATCCTTTTAACTCCATAACCCGGCCATTCTCTTGCTTTAACCAAGTTGTCTTGTCTGAACTGACTCTTCATAGTTTTACCCTTGCATTGCGGTTGATACAACATGTAACTCACCATATTTCGCCGGGTTAATAACATCTTGACTTGCTCTTATTACAGGTCCTGAACCCGATCATGATCAAGACAGTTACCTCCTGTGATTGGGTCCCATCCATTGTTACCGAAGCTATGCTCGAAGATTATGTGAAGATTGGTTTTTTGCCAGCCAAGGATGTCATTCATTGGCATGCTCCTAACCCGGAAGAAGCCAAACCTCAGCCGCAAGCCGACGAAGTTATTGTTTTCACTGATCACATGAACCGGGGCTTTTCACCACCCAGGTCAAAATTCTTCCGTGATGTTTTGCACTTCATGCAACTTTAGCCTCAAGATATCGGGCCCAATTCCATTTCCAACATCTGCAATTTCCAGGTCTTCTGTGAAGTATACCTTCAAGAAGAACCCAGTATCGACCTTTTTAGAGAATATTTCTATCTGAACTGCCAGAACGAGTTTACTGACGGCCCTAGTCAAGAACTTGGAGTAATTTCAATTCAGCATCGCAGAGACGCCATTTTTCCTTATGCCTCACTTCCCAGTCATCCCAAAGATTGGAATCAGACCTGGTTTTACTGCAAGGATACTTCTCTGGCTGATGAGAATCCTTTTCCCGGCTTTCGTGACCAACGGCTCAACCCAAAGCACCCCCTTCCTGGTCAACTTGGCACTGCTGAATGGGCCAAGCTTATGCCTACCTTTTCCAAAGTTAGGGCTTTACTGGGTAATGGATTAACCGGAATTGATGTGGTTCGGTGTTGGGTAGCCTGGAGAATCATACCTTTAAGCCGCCGACCCGGCTTAATGTGCTCATATACTGGTGACACCAAAGACCCGCTTCGTTACAACTCAAAGCGTTTGACTGATAAAGCTATCAATGACATGACCAAGGCTCTTCTCGATGAGTCATTGGAAAGTTGCAGTAGAGTGGGCTTGAACCCCTTCTGCGTCCTTAACCCTGCACCAGGGGTATGTTCTTCCGGTTTACATACCTGTTATCTTACCACTCATAAACCTGAACTTTTTGACTTTATCGTAAACCTTTTCAGGTAGGGTCCGCTTTCTAGGACAAGAGATATGATGAGAAATCCGCCAAGAAGGCCAGAGCCAAGACCAGAGCGATGAAGAGAAGCAAAAAGACATCCACTGCTGCTGAAACATTTAACGTGGATGATTCTGAAGAGTCGGACGTAGATCCTGATTCTCTTGGCTCCTTTTTCGCCCATCTTATTGACACTGATTACTATCAGGACAACGCGGAGAGCAGCCAGGCGGTTGATGATGAGGTAACAATTATTTCCGCCGACTCAGAGCCTTTGCCAAGACAGAAAATCTGACACGTGATCCGAAAAGTAAGGTTTTATAACCCTTTAGCTCACATGGATCCCAACTTTATTTTGAAGCAACAACAGCATGAGAATTGGCGCCAAACCCAGAACAGTGGAGGCGGAGAACTTTCCTCCGTCTTACCCAACACGCCCGCTCCATGAAACGCCGAAATGAAGTAAAAACTCCAACACTTGTTTACTTTAACCTAAATATTATCCATCCAAAACTTCATGCCTCCGGCTTTAACTTTTCACGGGATCTCTCACTCTTTATCTGGCGACTCATCCTAGACTCAGCTTCCCCCTTTCAAAACCACCCCTGGGTATCAACTTAAACCTGTGACTCTTTCGACATATTTAAGCTCATACTGACTTTCTGAATCTTCGTGTAGTGGGAAAGCAAAGCCTAGCAAGAAGGCCAGAACCAACAAGCCATCCGAAGACCCCAAACCTCGTGAGCCGGAGAAACAAGCACCAATTTCCGAGACTTCTGTGCAACAACCTGATAATCCTGCTGATGACCCGCCACCAGAAAACCGTGGCACCTCTGGTGATCCTGTGATTCCCGAGCCGGAGATTCCTGAACCATCCAACCCAACTAAACCTCTCAAGCCAGATACTGAGGAAGTTGTGATCACTGGCTCTAGTTTCCAAGAACCAGGAAATCCTGTAGCTCTAGCTAAACATTCTACTAAGGAAGAGATGGTTGAATGGCGCAAAAGGTCAAATTTGACATGGCCAATTACTCTCATCTGAGTTGTAGTGAAATCTTCTCTAGCTTTTTGAATCAAGTACATAGCAGCTGAGGCCTGGAGATTGACATGGTCAAGCACATGCATCAGAAACATGAGGTATTAATTCTTGCTCTCATATGAGATACATTCCTTTAGCCCCCAAGTCTACTGAATATGATAGGATAGAATATACTATAGACTTGTTAGATATCTTCTTGTGATGTGAGCCAAATCCTTTAGCCCCCAAGGGTCGGCTTAAAATTTATGAAGTTAAGCCGGTTCTTCACATCATATAAATCAATTGGATCTGTAATCCCCAAGGGACGGCTTAAACTTTATGAAGTTAAGCCGGTTCTTCACTTCATATAAAAATCCTTGTTAATCAACCTTACCAACCGGATAATAAAACGGGGTCACTTCTTCATAAATCAAACTTTGCATCCATTAGCCCCCAAGTGCCAAGTGCTATTGCTTGCAAAGGGCTTGGGACTTATAAAAATATACTGCGTCATAACTCATCATACTTGCTTTGACTTATCTCAGGAGGCATCCAGTCAATTTCAATCCCAACTGACTGACTTGAAATCCTGGCTTGAAGCACAAGAAGCTGAGACCTGGAAGGCCGACTCCTAGTTCAAATTTAGCTTGGATGAGACTGAGAAGCTCAAAACAGATTTTAGCACTAAGAAAGCCGCCTTGGCTGAAGAAAAGGCCGCTTTAATCAAAAGGGCTGAGAAAGCTGAAGCCTCATTGGAAGAGGTCACTACCAATTTCACCGGTTTATAGCAGCATATCAATCAAATGACCTTTGCCATCTTTGGTAATATACTTTTACCTCTCAAGAAATTTTACTTCTTTTATTATGAACCGCCTAACTCAATCATAACTCCCATGCAGGCCCCAAAAGAAGCAACCTTGGGAAAGAAACATTGATAAAGCTCAAGGTGGTTTACACCATGGTGGAGCAACTGTATACCAGAGCTCAACGCAATTGCTGCCATCTCCCTAAGCAAACAGACGCCGTCTCTTCTCAGCCATGTGTTAGACAACCTCTCCATTTTACCAGCCCAGATTGAAGAGAACAAGCATTCTGTTGCTAGAGCCGGTGCCCTTACGGCTTTGAGCCGGGCTAAGGCGTGGCAGTCGGAATTAGACCCGGCTGAGCTAGCCACTGGCTGCCCTAGTTTCAAAGAAGACGGGTCTGCTTTTGACAAGAAAGACTTTGCCGCTTGTTTAAAAGCGGTGCGTCCACTGGCGAGTCTAGTTGCCGACGAAAGGGATCTGTCCAAATACTCGGCAGATTATACCGTAGAAAATCAAAAGATGCCCACGCCGGCTTATAAAGTTGCAGATCTTATTCCTCCAATCCGTAAGCATACCTTCGCCCCAGACATTGATCCGTCTGAGTTTATTGATGACGATGCTGAATTTCAAGCTTTGACTGGTATCGATTGGTCATCGCCTGACTTCCAGACGGTGGAGGAAGAAGAAGAACCGGCGCGGGATGACCCGGAAGCTTCAGACCGCTAGGGCCAGGAGAACTGATCAGCTGGGCGGTTCTTGATTTGCACTTTGCCGGAACTTTGGAAAACAATTTATCCACTTGGGCTTGCTGAGCCATGTAATAGGCTAGCGAAACACTGATCTGCCATGCCATCATGCACGTTTTGTTTTGCATAACACTGTTGATCCATCATTGGGAAATCTGTACCTTATGCTTAATGGTATGATCAATTATGCCGATCTGACTTGTCATTTTTCCTGTATAAACAGACAACAAGTGCCCTGGCGGTTTACCTCAGGGCGGGTCATAACACCCATATATATATATATATATATATATATATATATATATATATATATATATATATATATATATATATATATATATATATATAGGGATTGACTATTCGTCATCCTGGATGAGGAATAGTTATTCTTCACCCCCCCCCCTCTATTTTACTATCAATGCATCGTAATTTTCCGTTTTGTAAGTTTTATCTTATTTCTGACGTAAAAAGAGACC
>NC_041385.1:773025808-773051454 GCF_002162155.2 Triticum dicoccoides
TATAGTGTATCAGTTTCGAAATTTTGAATCACAAAACTGAGAAGCAATCTGAACCATCGATAGAAGTTATCCAATGGTCAAAATTGGTGGGATTCGCTGCTACAGTACCTGCTATAGGGCAACAAAGTTATTGTGATTTTCTAGAAAGGTCACATACTTGGTGTTGAAAGAAAAGTTCGGCTGCTTCGCTGCTACCAGCTATCTGTGCGGGTAGCTATTCTGACCAACCGCTCCTCTCACTGCACATGCACTGGAAAGCTGGTCTGTGAGAGAGTGCACGCACCAATGGCGCAAGGCCCCATTCCGAGTCTATCAAAACTTGTCGCCTATCCTCAATTTATGGTTTCACGGTGTGCTTTTATAAATTTTTGACGTGCTTTGCACGTGCCAATGTACTAGTGTGTGTATATATATATATATAGGTAAAATAGATGGGGCACCTAGGTGTCTAGGCACCTAAGCCCGTTATAGTAAGTCATATTTGTTGGTGCATGATGTGTAATCCATGACTTGATGACTTTCCAAGTTTTATTTGCATGCACTACAACCATCATCAGTCAATCATTGCTTTCCAAACAATAATATACTACCGGATCCCAGCAATGGTTACTTTCCAAATTAAAACCACGCACTGTTTTTCTATAATAATGCACCGTATTATTCAATCAAAACATATGGCGTGCCCTCATATGTATCCAACATATTTCTGGTTATGTATGTATATACCTAATGAAAGAGAAAAGATATGTATATACCCTCTAATTTTTTAAGATACCAGATTGACCTAATAATAGGAAACGTCGTCCCAAAAGGTTTGTATGTATAATTAGGACATTTTTATGTCTTTTTTTAATATTTTACATTTCAATGTATCTAGTATTTTTTAAAGGCAGGGTCAGACTTTGTTGACGACTAATTTTCCTATACAAATTAAGGTGATGAAATAATATAAAATGGGATCACATAATTTTCCTACACAATTTTTCTACACTAATTTTCCTACACAATCTTTTACTTTCATTAGAATATAACGTACTCACATAATCCCATAGCATTGTTTCCAAATTATGTAATTATTTCCAAATCAGTAACTTGTGATGGATTGATCTGTAATGCAATCGAATGGTGGAAAGGCAAGGAGCCTGGGCACCTAGGTGTCCCATATGGCCGTCCTATACCAATGAGGACTAATTAGCCCATAACAGGGCCGGTTTATAAAAAAACCTTATGCAATAAAATAAATATCATACCTTTGATATTTGTTCCTCCTGCCGACTTATCATAAGTCATGTGTAAAGGCAATAGCCCATAGAAACATAGTCTTGTTCCATATACATGTAAACTGCCGGTTTATAACACCACATGCAGCAAGGGGTAATATCCCGAAACTTGAGCGGAAAGCTCGAAACATATGATGACTGTTTCCTGGCGACTTAAAGTCCACAACCAGGCCGGGCTAATAAAACTCCGGATACATGCACCATCAGGCAACATGGCCCTATTTGGTTTTTTAACCATGTATTGATATGTAATCAGAAGCAAAAAACTTCAACTAAAAGGTCAAAGAAAAGAAAAATCAGAAAACAAGGCTTTCGTAGGCTGCCAAGCCTAAAACCGCTGAGTTAAACTTTAATTCAAAACCTTGTAAGCCGGGCCTCACATGAACAATAACCGTTTAAACATTGACAAGTCAGTGTCTTTGTAAGAATAACTATCAAGAGTTCGGTGGGTCACTCCAGGATGACCTGGGCGGAGTCGCAGACTTACAAAGGCAAGCTAACCCGGATTTTTCGGTGAATACACCTACGCGTCCAAGCCTAAAGGGTCATAGCTATGCTAGCGAGCCCCCAAGTTTTACTTCAGGTTGATAAATCGGAAGACTCCAAGTGTCCTTCTATCGCGCCGTATAAACAGGATCAAGAGGGTAGTAACGCTATGTTCTCTTTGGTGAATACACGTATGTTTGAACAGGAAGCCCTCAAATCACATATAATGAGCCTCAAGGCAGGATGCCTATGTTTGAACTGTGCAGTGCAACAGGTTCTCTGGCAATCCTTTAATTTGGGGAGAAAGCCCCCAAGTGATTTGTAATAAGGCTTCTAAGCCGGATCAAGAGGGTAAGCACAGCTATGCTCATTGAGCAGGAAGCCCCCATGTGATCATATGAAGTAATAATAAAGACTCGTATTCTTTAAAGAGGAAAATGACAGAGGCCCTGAATTATCAGAGATGCCGGCCTTATTCTATTCATGATAATATATACACCAATAACGTATGTACATCAGAAGGGCCGGTGGCTCAGGTGTAATAAGGCCGACGCTGAGCAATATTGTCGGTGTACAAAAGTAGGGGTCTCTCTTTTGTACACCTTTACATGTGCACGGGCAGTCAGAGCCGCGCCCGCGGCCACACTTAGCAGTGCGGAGGAGGGAAGCCAAAGACGCAAGACAATCACACAACGCCAAGACCAAAGACACAAGAAGAAAGAGGGCGAGGCAGGCCCTCCCCGGCAGGACTGAGGGAGTCCTGGACTAGGGGGTGTCCGGATAGCTGAACTATCATCATTGGCCGGACTCCAAGACTATGAAGATACAAAATTGAAGACTTCGTCCCGTGTCCGGATGGGACTTTCCTTGGCGTGGAAGGAAAGCTTGGCAATACGGATATGTAGATCTCCTACCATTGTAACCGACTCTGTGTAACCCTAGCCCTCTCCGGTGTCTATATAAACCGGAGGGTTTTAGTCCATAGGACGAACAACAATTATACCATAGGCTAGCTTCTAGGGTTTAGCCTCCTTGATCTCGTGGTAGATCCACTCTTGTACTACCCATATCATCAATATCAATCAAGCAGGAGTAGGGTTTTACCTCCATCGAGAGGGCCCGAACCTGGGTAAAAACATCGTGTCCCTTGTCTCCTGTTACCATCCGCCTAGACGCACAGTTCGGGACCCCCTACCCGAGATCCACCGGTTTTGACACCGACATTGGTGCTTTCATTGAGAGTTCCTCTGTGTCGTCACCTATAGGCCCGATGGCTCCTTCGATCATCAACAACGACGCGGTCCAGGGTGAGACTTTTTTCCCTGGACAAATCTTCGTATTCGGTGGCTTTGCACTGCGGGCCAATTCGCTTGGCCATCTGGAGCAGAATGAAAGCTACGCCCCTGGCCATCAGGTCAGATTTGAAAGCTTGAACTTCACGGCCGACATCCGCGGAGACTTGATCTTCGACGGATTCGAGCCACAGCCGAGCGTGCCGCACTGTCACGATGGGCATGATCTAGCCCTGCTGCCGGACAGTGCCCTGGAGGCCGCACAAGACTCCGCTCCGACCCTTAACTCAGAGCCAACTACGCCAATCGAGGATGGGTGGCTAGACACTGCCTCGGGGGCTGCTACCTCTACGGCGATGGAGCCGAATACCGACCCTGTCCCCTGTGAAGCTCGTGACTCCGAGGTGCCAGACTCCTCGCCGGACTCCGAACCTCCCGCGCCCCTGCCAATCGAATCCGGTTGGGCGCCGATCATGGAGTTCACCGCTGCGGACATCTTTCAGCACTCGCCTTTCGGCGACATCCTGAATTCGCTAAAGTGCCTCTCTTTGTCAGGAGAGCCCTGGCCGGATTACGGTCAGGACGGTTGGGATGCGTACGACGAAGAAATTCAAAGCCCACCCACCACCCACTTCGTAGCCACTGTCGACGACCTAACCGACGTGCTAGACTTCGACTCCGAAGACATCGATGGTATGGACGACGGTGCCGGAGACGACCAAGAACCAGCGCCTACGGGGCACTGGAAAGTCACCTAAACTCACGATGTATACATGGTGGACACACCAAAAGGAAGTGATAACGAGGAACAACGGGACGCGGCGAAGGATAATTCCCCCGAAAACAGCCAAAACGGCGACGCAAACGCCGCCGGAAGTCCCGCCTCGATAACAACAACACCCATACAGACCCAGCCGAAGAGCAGGACGAACCAGTGGACGACAAACATGCCACCAAGCAACCGTCCGAACAGGATAAATTAGACGAGCAACCCATCCCCGGCGAAAACAACAGTCCAGACGATCTCACGCCGAACACATCACCGGAGCATGAGAACCTCCACAAAAGGCTCGTCGCCACGGCAAGAAGTTTGAAGAAGCATAAGCGGAAGCTCAAAACAGCGGAAGACGTACTAAGAATGAGAAGGAGCAAAGTACTCAAGACCGCAGATAAATACGGCGATAGTCACCAAGCAAAGAGCTACCCGAAGCGCAAGCTGCTGCCCGAATTCGATGAGGAGGCCGTAGAGCCCCCACAATCAAAGAACAAAGAGGCCGTCTGGTCGGATAGACGACCACATGACAAGCAAAGAGCGGCAAGCGGCGCCGCACACAAGCCGGCACACGATCCACATGAGGATCCTCGTAAAAAGGATGGCCCGGTCAGGTCCATCTATGGGCCAAGAAAGAAGGCTCCAGGGAGCAACACAACACGTCGAGTGTTCGAAAATAACGGTACACCTAAATACAGGGGCGCCGCACATCCTCTATGTTTCACCGATGAGGTACTGGATCATGAATTTCCAGCGGGATTCAAACCCGTAAACATAGAGGCATATGACAGAACAACAGACCCCGGAGTCTAGATTGAGGATTATATCCTACACATACATATGGCTAGAGGAGACGATCTCCATGCCATAAAATATCTACCTCTCAAGCTCAAAGGGCCAGCTCAGCATTGGCTCAAAAGCCTCCCAGAAAATACCATTGGAAGTTGGGAAGAGCTCGAGCATGCGTTTCGAGCAAATTTTCAGGGAACTTATGTCCGCCCTCCGGATGCAGACGATTTAAGTCATATAACTCAACAGCCCGGAGAGTCAGCCCGCAAATTTTGAAACAGGTTCCTCACCAAAAAGAACCAAATAGTCGACTGTCTAGACGCCGAAGCCTTAGCAGCCTTCAAACATAACGTCTGAGACGAATGGCTCGCCAGACACCTCGGCCAGGAAAAGCGAAGGACTATGGCTGCACTAACAAGCCTCATGACCCGCTTTTGCGCGGGAGAAGATAGCTGGCTGGCAAGATGCAGCACCAGCGACCCAAGTACATCCGAAGTCAGGGATGGAAATGGGAAACCACGACGCAGAAGAGACCAGCGCCGGACTAAGGAAAACGGCCCAAAGAACACGGTGGTCAAAGCCGGGTTCAAAAGCTCTTGGCCGAACAACAAAACATTGCCTCTTAAGGACAACAGTGACGAGCAATCCAACCTAAACAAAATCTTGGACAAGATATGTCAAATCCACAGTACCCCTGGGAAGCCTGCAAACCATACCCACAGAGATTGTTGGGTCTTCAAGCAGTCCGGCCGACTTAACGCTGAACACAAGGGGCTCGACACACCAAGCGAGGACGACGACGAACCCCACAATCAGAGCGCCGGAGAACAAAAGAACTTCCCACAAGAAGTCAAAACAGTGAATTCACTTCAAGTGATAACAAGGAAAAATAGGGCGGCATCTACTGAAGTACATGCCGCACGGTCCACCCCAGCGGAATCCGGAGATTGGATGTCAAAACCAACTACTTTCGACCATCAGCATTACTCTAGAAGTATTCGAAACGCAGGATGGACTACTCTAATATTGGATCCTATAATCGACGGACTACAATTTACACAAGTACTAATGGATGGCGGCAGTGATATAAACCTACTATACCAGGACACCATCCGCAGAATGGGGATAGACCCTACCAAAATTCGCCATAGCAGCACTTCCTTTAAAGGAGCGACGCCGGGCCCTTATGCCAATTGTACGGGCTCCTTACTACTAGAAGTTGCGTTCGGCTCATCCGACAACTTCCGTCGCGAAAAGCTAATCTTCCATATCGCCCCATTTGAAAGTAGCCATCAAGCACTATTGGGACGCGAAGCTTTCGCCCGCTTTAACGCAATACCGCATTACGCGTCTCTAACACTTAAAATGCCCGGTCCACGCGGTATCATCTCATTGAAGGGAAACTTCAAGTGTTCCCTGACCGCGGAAGAACGTGAGACTGCCTTGACAGCCACACACTAATCCGGCCTTGCTGATCAAAGCCCCTAAAACAGGTCATTCAGACCCCGAACACAGTTAGGCGAGTTCGGTATCAATAAACAAGGGGCTTCCTAGCCGTGTGCCCCTTTACAAGGGGCTGCACGACCGAAGAATGAGAGCCAATAAAGCTCAATTTTATTCATTTCTTAAATCATACTCGGTTTTAAATACATTTTCCGCACGATCCTTTTTCCAACTAAGTTCTTCTCTTTTATAGATGAACAACGTGCTACACCTGTCCAGGATACGGCACAACGGAGACACAAGCGCAGACGTGCAGCAGGGACCCGTTGCAAGGATTCTTTTCAGATTAAGACCCTGCGTAAACCTTTTTTACTGTCTCTTGTTGATACACATCCCCCGGTTTCTTACCATAACCGAGGAGGAGGCTGGCTTTTTGGCATCGGCCGTGTCAGAAGATTTCGCGCGTACCCGGACACTAGGGGCTTAGGGCATCGTTCTGCCCGTTTTCATAAAGACCGAATACCTTATATGCATCAGCTCCGAATCATGTCTTTGGTCAAATGTTGGGTTTGCCCGGCTCCTGTGTTTTGTTGCCTTACGTTCCGTATCATCGGCTAACGTGGCACCAGGAGAACTACTGCAATTGTGCCCCGGTTCGGCCTGGCGAGCACCTCAGTAGAGAAAGCCGAAAACTGACTGTCATGATATAGCGAGAGACTGGTCAACCACTCGATCGACTACCAGAATGTCTAGAATTCCTCCGCTTTGACGAAGGACCATTTCCCGGTCAGGCACATACGCGCCCCAAATTCGGAGAGCGCGGTGCCCCTAGGGGCTATATCGTAGCCCCACCTTCGAACTCCTATGCCTAAGTGAAAGTGATAAAGCATTATAGTCCGGTTGCCTAGTTTGCTACGCTACCACCTCCTTCACAGGACCAAGACGTTGGATTAAGTGTGAAAATGCGCCTTTTTGCAAACACCCCCGCACCATGTGCGTGGGGGCTGAAGCCGAAGACTGCCATCTTTCAGGTTATATATACATATACATTAACGGCCGCACAGGAGATATTTCAATACTTGAACGCACAAGTAAAAAAGCACTTATATTATAAATATGGTTTTACAAATCATACATGTCATTTGAACATAACGTTTTTCGAGCACTGCGACTCTATTAAACGAGCGCCCTGCAGGACTTCCTCAAAATAGTGCTCGGCGGGTAATCGGCTTCTGTCCGAATCCTGGGATGCAACATCGGTGGCGTCCATCTCTGCCCAGCATGTTTTGACACGGGCGAGAACCATCCGTGCACCCTTTATGCATGCCGACCGCTTCATCGCCTTAATATGCGGCACCGCATCAAGGAATTGCTGCACTAAGCCAAAATAAGTCTTCGGCTTGGGCCTTTCCGGCCACAGATGAGTCACAACATCCTTCATGGCAAGTCCTGACAACCTATTCAGCTCAGCCCACTGAGCCAACCGATCGGTTAACGGAAGTGCACGCTCCGGACTATGGAATTGAGACCAAAAAAGCTCTTCCATTTCGTGATCCTTTTGGCTTCGGGAGTGCACGACCGCGTCCGCCGCACTCGCCGCCAAATTCAGATAAGGAACCTCCGCACCCCACAACTGGCCTAACTGAGCATACTTCTGATCCGTGAACTTCCTACGAAGCAGGAAGGGCTTTCCAGCCGCAATGTCTCCGGCCTGACGCAGCTCCTCCTTTATAGCCCTCATTGCAGAACGGGCATCCTTGGCTTCGGCGGTGGCGTTCTTCAGGTCCTCTTGCCCCGCTCGGCGTTCTCTTTCAAGAACCTCATAGCGGTCAGTAGCATCCTTCAGCTTTACGGCCATTCCGGCCATCTCCTCCCTACTTCGGCAGTGAGCAGCCTTTACGGCTTTTAGCTCTTCGGCCGCCTTCGAGGCAGCCGCATCACTCCTTCTGGCTTGCTCCTTGGCTCGGCAAGCTCTGCCCGAAGGCCCTCCATAGCAGCGGCGCCATCTGCATCAAGCATACATGTTGTAAGGCATGGGCATCAGCTCCCTTACCAGGTGACCGCGGAGAAACCACCCACCTTGTTACTCGTCAAGTCGCTTATTGACCAGCGCGATGTCCGCATCCGCAACGTCCAGTTGCCGCTTCAGTTCGACAACTCTATCAGCTCGGATGGCCACCGAACGCTCCGCCCCCTGAATAGGAATGGCGACATCTTAACACTGAGATTATGATCCTCGGCATGCGTTCACTTCTGACAATGTACCGAGTCTCAGGGGCTACTATCTATACAGGGCGCACTCTATGTGCAAAACTGTCAAAAGGTATGTCATTTTTATGTACCTCAAACCCCGTCAGCAAACTTCTGACGGCCTCATGCAATCCGCTCTCAGCGGATGAAATCCTCTCAATCACCGTACTCATTAATGTACGGTGATCTTCTGAGATAGATGCCCTCTCGAGCAGATCCTTCAGCTCCTCCGGCCGTACACCAGTTGGTGCCGAACTCTCAGGCCCCGCCGGACTCGGGGAGACCCTCCGCGACAACACCTCAGGGTCGTCCGCCCCGCCTGACGGCACGGCAGATGGAGGCGTCTCACTCTCCATCATCTCCGGACAAAGATCCCCCAAAGATGAGCTCAGCTGAGAAGGACGGAGATCCGAATTACAAGGTAAAAACTCCGGTTATCCTCAGAAATAAAAATAGGGATGTCCCTTATTACAAAACTCCCCTTTTTCTACTTACTGCTCGCTGGAGGGCTGATTCCCTTGGGGAGACAGTGCGGCCGGGGTTTCTCCTGGCACAGGACCTTCCGGTGCAGATTTCTTCCCCCGCTTTAAGGCCTTAGCCTCCGGGTCTTCGGAAGCGGTCCTCTTCTCCCCCTGGAGGGAGGGATTCTCGATCCCCCTCTTCTTGAGAGCCTCCTTGGCAGAGGCGGTAGTTTTCCAGTTCCCCCCTTCGCCCTCTTCTAAAGGCGCAACCTCCAACATCTTGACTAACATGGGATCCGGCGTGGTCTCAGGGAGGGGGGCCGGACACCGTATCAGTTTTGCTGTCGCTGTCCACTCATGTTCAAGGGATAGCCTGTTAAAAGGCAAATCTATGATAAATAAACGGATGATATGTCCGGACACAGGACTACTTACTTGAGTATCCGGGCGATTGCAGCTTAGGTCAGCGTCCTCGGTCAAGTCCGGACACATCTCTTGTGATCCGAAGAACAATTTATACATCTCCACGGGTGTCGTACCCATAAAGTGTTGAAGAGCTCGCGGTCCCTCCGGATTAAATTCCCACAGGCGGAGGGGGCGACGTTTGCAGGGCAGAAGGCACCGAATTAGCATAACCTGCGCCACTACGATCAGATTGATCTCCCTTTCTTGGAGGTCTCGAATGCGGCCCTGCAAAAGTGGCACGTCCTTGGACGGCCCCCACTCAAGCCCTTTGTTGACCCACGACGCCAACCGTTGTGGAGGGCCCGAGCGAAAGGCCGGTGGCGCCACCTGCCTGGTGCCCCTGGGAGCGGTGATGTAGAACCACTCCTGCTGCCACAAACCAAGCTCCTCTTGAAAGGAGCCCTCGGGCCATGGAGCCTCGGCCCTCTTGCTTATAACTGCCCCTCCGCACTCTGCCAGTCGCCCCTCGATCATCTTCGGCTCCACGTCCAAGGTCTTGAGCCACAATCCGAAGTGAGGGGTAGTGCGGAGGAAGGCTTCGCAGACAACAATGAACGATGAGATATGGAGGATGGACTCCGGAGCCAAGTCATGGAATTCCAGCCCATAGTAAAACATGAGCCCTCTCACGAAGGGATCCATCGGGAAGCCTAAACCCCGACGGAGGTGAGACACGAACACGACGCTCTCACCAGGCTCGGGAGTGGGAATGACTTGCCCTTGGGCGGGCAACCTATGCGAAATCTCATAGGTTAGGTACCTGGCATCTCTCAGCTTCAGCACGTCCTCTTCCGTGACGGAGGAGGGCATCCACCGGCCCTGAGGGTCGGAGCCGGACATTGTCGAAGGTCCGAAGCGCCCGAATCTGGAGCCTTGGGTGTTGGAACTCGGGGCGAGGGGCGGATTCGATTGAGGATCGAAGAAAAGGAACAGGCCTTGGTCTCATTATAAAGGGGTAGAATACCAAGAGCCGTCCTTGTGACCGTTTGGAACTCGCCTTCGATGGAGGAGGCGTGGCAACGGGCGCGGTTGGGTTACCCACGTCCGTATTGATGAGAATCCCGGAATAAGAGGACACGATCTCTGCTTCGACGAGACGAGCCAAGGAATCCGCTTCGCTAAACGCGCTGGTGGAATAATAAAAACAATTCGAGTAAAGGCTTGGCCGTGGTGTGATGTCACGCCACCAAATACGTCAGCAGATTGAACTTGTGTAAATATTATTCTCTCTACGGTGGTATGTGGAATTTATTTTGCAGAGCCGGACACTATCCTGGTGTTCACAATCTTCTATGAATTATTCGGAGGAGGAACCCTCCTTGCAATGCCAAAGACAATATGCGCGCCGGACTCATCGTCATTGAAGCCTGGTTCAGGGGCTACTGAGGGAGTCCTGGACTAGGGGGTGTCCAGATAGCCGAACTATCATCATTGGCCGGACTCCAAGACTATGAAGATACAAGATTGAAGACTTCGTCCCGTGTCCGGATGGGACTTTCCTTGGCGTGGAAGGCAAGCTTGGCAATACGGATATGTAGATCTCCTACCATTGTAACTTACTCTGTGTAACCCTAGCCCTCTCCGGTGTCTATATAAACTGGAGGGTTTTAGTCCATAGGACAATCAACAATCATACCATAGGCTAGCTTCTAGGGTTTAGCCTCCTTGATCTCATGGTAGATCCACTCTTGTACTACCCATATCATCAATATCAATCAAGCAGGAGTAGGGTTTTACCTCCATTGAGAGGGCCCGAACCTGGGTAAAAACATCGTGTCCCTTGTCTCCTATTACCTTCCGCCTAGACGCACAGTTCGGGACCCCCTACCCGAGATCCGCCGGTTTTGACACCGACAAGGACCCTTGCCAGTGCAGCCTCCGCAGCCCCGGCAAGATCCTTGCCGGGGCAACTTGCCCAGCGCTAGTGGAGCGCACCACCCTTGAGCCCAAGGGTTCCAACGCCATCGACCACATTGGAACCAAGGCTTGGGAGGCACCTCCATGATGGCATGCAGATCTTTGTGAAGACCAGAGGCATGCAAGATCAGGTGAGAATCAGAAGATGACGATCCTTGGCAAGATCCTTGCCAAGGATACCCACGAGAGACGAGACCTCCGGCAAGAACCTTGCCGGGGATGACCGCGATGCCACGGCAAGACCATTGCCAAGGACATCCGCGGGGCCGCAGCCAGGCCCACATCTGCCGAAGCTCCACCACCATTCCCATCCAGCTGCCAGCCCACCAACTAGGCAGGCACCTACGTGGCGACATGCGGTTTCCAGGCCACCTCAGCAAGCACCCGCGTTGTGGCATGCAGATCTTCGTGAAGACTCTACCACCACGCCAACTCAGCAGCCTACCAGCCTACATGGCATTGCAGCGCCTCATCAGCTCGGACGCACTCCAGAGCCAGGTGAGGTGCCGATTGCTGGGACGTGCTTCCTCGCCGTCCCCGATAAAGCAAGACGGGCATGTCGGCAGCGCATTAAATGTGTTTGTCCGACGGTGCCGGAGGATAGACTCAGCCACTGTACACCTTTCCACCTCCTGTGTGCCACTTTGGCGTTCACTTTGACTATAAAAGGAGGCCCGAGGCATACTGGAGAGGGATTCGGATCCCTGAATAGGTGTCAGGCCGTAGCTAGTTCAAGAACACTCAAATATACACCAAGGCAAGACTAGGGTCACTACAAAAAAATACACTTCCGTGATGATACGTGTTTGTCTCAGTATAGGTCGCGTTTTTGTCATGCATGTACATCCATGACGATTTTATGATAGAATCAAGATAGCCATACCTGTGCTGTCGTAGAAGTGTTCCATGACATTACCAAAATTATCATCACGGAAGTGTCCACTTCCATGACGATAAATCGCGCGTCATAGAAGTGCTTTCGTCAAGGGTGACCGACACGTGGTATCCACCGTAACGGAACGCCCTTAAGCTATCGGGTTGGGTTTTGGATCTGATAACCCGTTAACAGCCCGAACCAATGGGAAATTTCCACGTGTAAAATTCCGATTGGCCGGATGGAACACGTGTCAGCTCGTCAGTGGGCCAGATGTCGCCCGTCGATTGGAGGAGACATGCCTATGATACGTTAACATGTGGCTGGGCCCAACAGAGGCCATATAGGTTAAAAGATCGGCCCAGTCAAAGGCCCGTAGTACTTACTTAGGTACGAGTGGGCCAGCCCAATAACGGCCTACTTAATAAAGGCCCATTTACGGCCCGAAGCCAGATTTGGCCCGTTAATTGTTCGCCGAATATTTGGGCCCGTTTACGGCCCAAAGCCAGATCTGACCCGTTAATTGTTCGCCGAATATTTGGGCCCAATTACAGCCCAGTGACTTTCGGCCTGTTAGAGGCCCGATGTAGACATGGGCCCATTTCAGCCCGGTGTGACTTTCGGCCTGGGAATGGCCCGTGCTGCCCATGGGCCATATTGGTCCGACGGGACATCAGGAACACTAACAGCCCGTGATGAAGGTGGCAACAGTTAGGCCCAACGTGACTTTGGGCCTGTTAAAGGCCTGTCGCATAATTCGGCCCGTTGATGCCTGTACTAAGCTTTCGGCCTCTTAAAGGCCCATGATATCAGTGGGCCAACTAAGGCCTGAGATATGTTTCGCCCTGGTAACGGCTCGTGACCTAAATGGGCCCAAAAAGGCCCGGTCTACATTTCAGCCTGCTAAAGGCCCCTCGACGACTATTGAAAATTGAGGCCCAACATGCATTTCGGCCTGCTAAAGGCCCATGGTTTCATCTGGGCCATAACAGGCTAGTACAATATTCAGCCTGTTAATGGCCCAACGCTACCTGGGCCAAACTAAGCGTTGGGTCCACAAAAGGCCCAACTAAAACATAGGCCGGTGTAAGTTGTGAGCCTGGCGCAAAGTGTGAAGGCCCCAATCATTCAGGACCAAGAAAGACGCAGGCCGGCCCAATTGTGGCCCGCTAAAAACCAGGCCCGTTAGAGTCGGATCTTTCCGCTCGGTCGACTACATCTGATTTTTTTTAGATAGCGAATGATGGCAGTAACTAGTAGGAACTAAGAACAAACCTACTCTATACAATAAAGAAATTACGGCATAGTAACTAAGAATAAACCTACACTATACAATAAAGGATTTAAGGTATATTACATCCACTAGGCATCGAAGTTCTTCACCAGTGATCATAAAGCGCAACGAAGAAGCAGATTACAAAAATTGAGGACCATTGCAGCGTAACAAAATAATACTGAACCGAGACCACTTCCCAAGACAGTTCAAGAAAGATTAGCCTTGCAGGGGAACTGCTGCGCAAGCTGCTGAGCAAGGCTGTGAGACCGGCCTAGCATGTCGGTCATAGCTTCCAGGTGTAGCTATTTAGCGATGAGGTTCTCATTGGTGTTCTCTGCAATCTTTCTTAGAGATAGGACTTCAAGTCAAAGTTGAGTTGCAGAAAGCCTTTCTGCTAGAACTTGGGACTGAAGAAGTCGAACTGATTCAGACAACGAATTCTGTGAGCTTGTCTGACTGCTAGTCTCAAGTAACTTGAACACTGCATCAAGACAAGACTTTGGGGTTGTCTCGCTATCTTCAAGATGTTTTGCCTTCTTTGCTGCAATATATGTTGGGTTTGTCTCACAACCTTCAACAGACTTGTGCATGCCATCAGGCATATCACCCTGAAACAAAGCAGACAGATGACAGGTTTTGCACGTGTATAAACAAAGATGATAACTGTGCTGTCAATTCCATCCAATTTCAAATTAGAAAATAAAGAGTAAGTTCAAAATATCAATAGCATAATTTGGCATTGTTCATAATGCGGGGAGCTTCACCACACTACTGGATTACCATGTCAACATAAGAAGCATAGATGAAGGGCAAAGAAAATCATTGTATCTATTTTGGTTAATGTGCATGGCATGTTGTTCATATCATCAGCCACATCAATAAGATAAAACAGGAGATGACAAGGTGCAAACTTGGGCTGCTTCACCACACACTAGATTATAGATCCACAAAAACAAGCATACATATAGGGAGTATTGAATAATGTGCATGGTATGAATAAGGATATTGGTTTTACAAGTAAAACTTAGAACTTACGATTCTTGTGAACATACATTTTGGTAGAAACAACAAACTAAACAGCAGTAAACGATAGGGAGTATGAGCAAATTAAACAGCAGTTGAGGATAAAGGCTTTAGAAGGACTGACTTACATTAACAGTTAACACCGGCTTTATAATGGCCTTCTCCATGTCAAGGGAAGGATAACTCAAGAAGTTAAGAACATAATCTTCTTCATAAGCATTGCCTGTACTCTACATTTTGTAGAGAGTAATTATAGATATGGTAATATTGGAAGGGATAGAGGATAATGAAGATAAGATGCAGATTGATGCTACATAATCAACTACCAATCCCTGGAAGTACAAGCGTTACAGGAAAAAATGTACTGACAAGAGCAATGGGCTACACTTCTGCACTGGCATTGTCTGTGTATTCTACTTGTTGGTAAGATTAAATATAGATCTGATCTTTTTTAGTAAACTAGGAGAGTGGCCCGCCCGATGTGCGGGCTAGAATTTCGAATTTTTTATCATGATGATGTATTATTTTAATTTTCTATAGAAATTTGGAACCAAATGTGATCACATTCACAAATATGAGCCTTTTTCAAACATAGGTTTGCCTGAGGTCTGTTCGGTTTTCTCATTGACTTATAAATCTTTATGTTACGTAGTAATCATGTATATGCTTGTTATGCACACTATAGTAAGTTTTCATAATCAGTCATATTATGCAATTTATCAATTCTACATGGGTATTATTGTTGCGAGGGCATCACCATAAACATGACCTCAGTGGTATAGTATTCATATTTCCCTGTTCAGAATAGTATGGTTCTATAGCCATATTAATTGTTATGGTAAATGAGGTATAACCATAGAAAGCTATCTTTAATTAGTTTTTATCTATGGATAAATTATCTACTAATTATAGAAACACACAATATTGTGACCATATGTATCGTCTTCATGTGATATATCCAGGAGAGCAATGGCCTAATGATTTTTATATAAAATTATAAAGAGTCAATTACACCACAGGTGCCTGAACTTGGCAAGAAAAGTCAGTTTAGTGCTAAAACTTGCGGCATACATTGAACCGGTGATAAAACTTGGCTTGGGCGTGCATCTACGGTGCTAATCACGTTTGTATACGCATGGTGTGCTGATGAGGCACGCCAACGTGGCGCGGGCCCTAGTGTTAGTGACTGGAAGGCGGGAAGAACATGGTGTGGCCTGTTCTTTTACAGAAAACACCCTGGAAATGTTTTTTTCTTTACAGAAAAGCCCATGACCGAATACGCTAGAAGGCGGAGAGGAGGGCGTGTGTCCTGGTTTTTGTAGGAAACACCCTGGAATTATTTTTTCTTCAAAAAAAGCCCTTGACTGAATACAAATCTTGGAAAAATCCCTTGAAACGTAACTACATCTCTATCACCCTTGGGCCCACCCATCCAGAAACAGTACAAAAGGATATTATAACATCGAAAACCAAGTGTCTAGTTCGAACCCGCGACCTCATGACAATAAAATGATCATTCTAGCCACAACACCAAGGCCACATTGATGATTATACAGGATAGCAGTACTTAATAACTATAATCACGCACATGCAGCTTAAATGATCTGGAGCGATCGCGCCCCATTTTGCACACAATAGTTTTTCCAATTGATAAATACTGTTATAACTCATATTTTTTATTTTAGTTATATAAATATTTTTCCAAATAATACATAAATATTTTTCATATATTTTTAGAATTTCATGAATATTCTTTTAGATAAGAACAATTTTATGAATTACATGAACATTATTTTAAATAAGAATATATTTTTAAAATTACATAAAAATAATTTAGACAATAATATTTTTTAGAATTACATAAACATTATTTTATTTGTATTTTTGCGGCTTTATTTATAATATTTATAATTTAGAAAAAATAACACGTGAAAAATGGGCCATTTGGGCAGCCGACCAGATGGGGTCAGGTCTTTGGTTCGAACCTGTGAGGCATAATATTTTGCATATCAATTTGATATTTGTAATGTATCCTGCGGGATGGGACCCAAAGGTCATAGAGATGTATAGTGACGTCTCAGGTTTTTTTTATAGAAAAATCGAGGGTCTCTTTTGGCGAAAATAAAAATTCCATCGCACACGCCCTCGCCTGTGTGGTCCAGTCACTGACACTGGGACCCACATGGCAGTCTTGTTAGGGTGGAGTCACGTATATAGCTACCCTTGCCTAAATAAATGTATATAGCTACCCCTGTTGACACCAAGCTAGACTTGGTGGGGTGGTTAGTATTGTCATCTTCGTAGTGTGATGTCCGTGGTGCGCACCTTTTTTTCTGCATATATTATTATCTCTTCCTATTGTTCCCTGGCGGGTGGGCCTCAAGGGTTGTAGAGACGTCGTTAAGTTTCATGGTATTTTTGCAAGATTTGGTATTCATTCAGGGGCTTTTCTACGAAGAAAAGAATTCCAGGGTGCTTTCCGCAAAAACCAGGCCACACACCCTCCTCCCCGCCTTCCAGTCACCGACGCTGGGTCCGGTGCCACGTTGGCGTTCCTCGTCAGCACACCATGCGTATACAAACGTGATTAGCATCATAGATGCACACCTAAGCCAAGTTCTGTCACTGGTTCAATGTATGCCGCAAGTTTTAGCACCAAACTAGTTTTTCTCGCCAAGTTCAGACACCTGTGGTGTAATTGACTCAATTATAAACGTCAATCAGTTATTGTCCAATATAAGACGGGTCACTCTGATGCATCACCACATGATCTCATGCACAATTATGAAGATACATCAAGTTGACTCGTTAGGCCTAAACTTTAAATAATAAGTACTACTTGTACAAATCGATCAGTTCTGGTATGTTGGATATTTCTAGATCGATTGTTTGTTTTCTAGTTAATCGGTTTGTCGGAGACTTATGATGACTAAATAATGTGAGACACATATATTGCAGTTTCTGGATGGAACCTGCATCTCCTTTCTCTTTAAACATAACAACAAAAGCACACCGCACAACCAATTAGATAGCCGAAACAGGTGTGCGTACGAGAATTTTTTGTGTGATACTACTATTTCCGAGCCATACAAATTAAAAGGAGGTGAGGATCCGACAGCTCAGACAAATAGATTGTACTGAAATTAGATGGAATCCGTCGTACACATAGCACTGCTCTTTGATGGCCACCTAGTAAGTTAACAGACGATGTATTTTTTTTATGAAAAACTATTCTGATTCCGTTTATACAGGACTGTGATGCTACCTCTACTGAACACACACATAACTAAAGTTGAAGGATCACAACTATATGGTCCAACAATAAATGATAAATGGGTTTATATTTCTGCCACAACCATGTGAACAAAGTGTACCTTCTGACTGCTTTGACTGCTTAGTTGTACCATGGTGATGGTGAGGGCAAAGTAGCTGAGTCAATCTATCTTCACCAGCCCGTGCATTGCATTACAAACATGTACAGACTTATCAAGTCGAGGATGCAAACATTCATGACACACTAAAACCATGTGTGCAAGGTGCAGCTAAATGTTAAGGGTAGTAATTAGTCTTGGATAAATAATTGAGAAAATAATCACACTATAACTCTCGTGCTGAGATGGTAGTCAGTTCTCATGAGCAATAACCTGATCCTCCATACGATGTCTGCGGAAAGTTCGGAAACGGAAAAAAAGTAAGCATTTAATCTAAAGATTGAACTTAGAAATCAAAATTTTGTTGGCAATGTAGATAGTTCCAAATTTTGAATCGCTCACCAGATCACGACATACTCATGGTAAGCTAAATCCTAATTAATACTTGACCACGGCACATAAACACAAAGAGAAAGTATGAATACTTGTGAAGGCTAAACTGTATTGCTCTTAAACAAATCATCCATAAAAGAAAAATCTTTCAAACGCTCCTTTATTTGAATAGCATAATATTTTTAATAACATCTTAGCAACACATAAAAAATCAAATTTCATGTGTCAAAACATCATTTACCTTTAGGTTACATTAAGATAAACTAATTAATAATATATTGCACTATCACGATGCTCAGTGCCTGGGTGTGAGGACGTTTCTCCTAATCTGCTTTCTTCGTAATCAAATTTTGAGTAGTACTATATCTCACCTTAATGACGAAGGTAGCACTCATGCCAATTTGTTTGTCTGGCTCCAACTACATCGCAGTCGTAGAACACTTGCCGGTGTGTGTTGTTGATATCCAGCAACATGTATTGCTCTGAAGATGTACCTCCTTGGGACACGATCTGCAGGTTGCCAACTGCACAAAGCTGGCCCGATCCGTTTCAACCGATTAGCAAGATGCCCTCGTACATAAAGCATCTTAATAGGAATACAAGCACGTACACAGCACAAAGGAAAGTTAGCCACGCTAGCTAATCAACATGCGGCCGGCCCGAAACGCAAATTACCCACACACGAACTGCACAAAGGAAGAGTCGATTTAATAATTGAAACCTAGACGGACACTGCCTATATGCTGGCGGTGGCTTCATCTGAGGGAAGAGACATGGAGTTGCACCGGGATGTCAGCCGGGCAGTGCCGAGGTTCGCATTAAGACTACCTGATGTTCTATTTTTTAAGATCTTTATGAATAATTAACAAAATGGCTGCATGCATCTTCCAAATGCAGAGGCCATGGGTCATCCTTTTTTTAGAAAAAGGGAAAAAAATCAAGAGGGAGAAGTTTGTTCTTCTGTTTTCTTCCAGCGTCCACATCCTATGGATATCCCTTGTCTGGAAGGCTGCGCCAACAACCCGTCGGGACGACCACGTTCTCTTTCTCCGGTTATGTATTCTTAGCAACCTGTACGATCTGTAATCAGGAGACTTGTGTCTAGAGATGATGTGGTACGATGGGATTCTTTTGAACCCATAGTACGATGGGGTCTGAGCGTGTGGAGGCCCATCACCAGCTTAGTCTCTTTTTCCTTGTTAAAGCTAGATCGAATCCGTTAATTATTTATGTAAAACTAGAGGTCCACCAAATCAGTGGCTAGATATTTCTGATTATTGTGTGAGTTTCTAGCAGGAGTCGTACGTAAACTCGAAAAACGCTAGTTACACCAAAGTTTTAGGAATAATGAATAGCATCAGTAAAGTCATGTACAAATTCTTTCTAAACATGCGCATGTACGCAAACAGAAAAGGACTGGTTTATTGTCAGTGTTGTCGTCTAACAGGGGGCAAACCGATGTAACAGAAACTACTATTAGTAAGTAAATTCCAGAGTGCTCAGATCTCACCCAAAAAATTGATATGCTAAATACTTGTACTTTGCCTCGATTTTGTCTGTAGAAGATGGCAAATAAACCTCTATAATTGAATAAGTTTTGATTATTTGTTCGGTGCCTTATGACAACATCGTCTAAGTGCTACAAAACATAGTTTATCACTAGTAGAAAAAGCACCTAATATGAGACACATTAGTGCCGGTTTGGTTTTGAGCCGGCACTAATGTGTCCATTAGTGCCGGTTCCAACAGCTAGCCGGCCGTTTTCATTAGTACCGGTTCGTGGCGAACCTTTAGTACCGGTTCGTGCCACGAACCGGTACTAAAGAGGGTGGTGGCAGGGTGTTGCCAGTCTGGGGCCCGTCTAGCACCTTTAGTACCGGTTCGTGACACGAACCGGTACTAAAGGTCGACGTACATAAACCCTTCGTCCACCCGAGCCACTCTGTTCTTCCCCTTTCCCCTCACTTCTCCTCTGTTCTTCCCCTTTCCCCTCGAGCTCCTCACAAATTTTGCCCAAAATTTGTCAAGATTTGAAGGCCCCCATCCATTCAAATGATCACAAAGGTTAGCAACTTTGTCCTTTCAACTCTCATTGCTAGATTAGCTCTTGCAATGCTTTGTATAGTGATTAATTTGGGAGGAATTTTATTTGCTAGTATTTGATTTATATGCAATTTGAGGTCAAAAATAACACTTAGTTTGCATATGTAGGTGTGGTTTACTTAGTGCCTTCTAAATCTCCGTCGTAACCACCGTCGATCGCCCGCACCGCCCGTCGCCGGCACCACCTTGTGGTGAGGCTCTTGTTCATGAATGTTTTACATTACCAAATTGATGTTTGTGTGATTTGGATATATAGTTACTCGTATAATTATCTTACCCGTACGTTGTTTGTTATACATAGTGTCATGGTTTTGATATCCGTCCCCGTCGGCCCTCGTCCTTGTTATGATTCGGATGTGGTATATTGTCTTTTAAAACTAGTTGTTGCATTTCGTGTTTATGACAAATTATGCCCATCAAGTTGACATAGATATTTTTATCTAGGAGGTATGTGAACCGGAAATTCCAACCGACCCTATTGTCGAGAGGTTAAATTTAGTTGAAAGAGAAAACGAGTATCTGAAAGAAAAATTGAAAAGAATTGAGGGGGAGAAGATGGAATTGGAGTTGCTTGTTGCCGATGTCGTCGATGATCACAAGATCAAGATGGAGAAAATGAGGTTGAAGATTAGAAAGATTAGAAAATATGCCATTGATAGTGTGGCTTGGTATCATTATGCTGTTGGATCAATTGTTACCTTAGTTGCGATCTTCATCGCATTTGTTGTTGCATTTAAATTCTTTAGCTAGAGAGTTATTTGTATGTTGCATTTAATTAAGTGATGTATATGAACTTTATGTATGAACTTTATGTATGAACTTGTATTAATTTGGTCTAGTTGGTGTTGTGTAATGAAGATGAGCCGACAATGGATGTATGATGACCGATGCTCTCCCGAGTTCATTAATGGCGTGCATACTTTTCTGCGGGCCGCTGAGGCAAACAAGCGGGCGGATGGTTTTATGCCTTGTCCATGTGCTGGCTGTAAGAATGGTCACAGTTACTCTACAGAAAAAACCATTCACATCCACCTATTTAAGTCCGGTTTCATGCCCCACTATAATGTTTGGACCAAGCACGGAGAAATAGGGGTTATGATGGAAGACAATGAAGAAGAAGAAGACGACGACGGCTATCCTGTCCATGGGTTCCCTGAATACGATGATACAACAATGGGGGAAGAAGCTGAGCCGGCAATGCGGGAAGAAGCTGAAGAAGAGGCATCAGATGAGCCCGCTGATGATCTAGGTCGGGCCATTGCCGATGCAAAGAGAAACTGCGCAAGTGATCTGGAGAGGACGAAGTTGCAGCGCATGTTAGAGGATCACAAGAAATTGTTACGAAGCTGACAAAAAGAAGTTGGGCACCACACTTGAATTGCTGCAATGGAAGGCAGAGAATGGTGTATCTGACAAGGGATTTGGAAAGTTGCTGGTAATGATAAAGAATATGCTTCCAAAGGACAACGAATTGCCCAAGAGTACGTATGAAGCAAAGAAGGATGTCTGCCCTCTTGGGTTAGAGGTGCAAAAGATACATGCATGCCCTAATGACTGCATCCTCTACCGCGGTGAGTACGAGGATTTGAACACTTGCCCGGTATGCGGTGCATTGCGTTATAAGATCAGTCGCGATGACCCTGGTGATGTCGAGGGCGAGCGCCCCAGGAAGAAGATTCCTGCCAAGGTGATGTGGTATGCTCCTATAATACCACAGTTGAAACGTTTGTTCCAAAACAAAAAGCATGCGAAGACGATGCGGTGGCCCACAGAAGATCGTAAGAAAGACATAAAGTTGAGAGTACCCGCTAACGGTTCGCGGTGGAGAAAAATCAAGAGAAAGTACTGGGAGGAGTTTGCAGGTGACCCAAGGAACGTATGGTTTGGTCTAAGCGCAGATGGCATTAATCCTTTTGGGGAGCAGAGCAGAAACCATAGCACGTGGCCTGTGACTCTATGTTTGTATAACCTTCCTCCTTGGTTGTGCATGAAGCGGAAGTTCATTATGATGCCAGTGCTCATCCAAGTCCCTAAGCAACCCGGCAACGACATTGATGTGTACCTAAGGCCATTAGTTGAAGAACTATTACAGCTGTGGAATGGAACAGGTGTACGTGCGTGGGATGAGTACGGACAGGAAGAATTTGACCTTAAAGGCGTTGCTGTTTGTGACCATCAATGATTGGCCTGCTCTCAGTAACCTTTCAGGACAGACAAACAAGGGATACCGCGGATGCACGCACTGTTTGGATGATACCGACAGTATATATTTGGATAGTTGTAGGAAGAATGTGTACCTGGGACATCGTCGATTTCTTTCGACAAGGCATCCCGTAAGAAAGAAAGGCAAGCATTTCAAAGGTGAGGCGGATCACCGGACGAAGCCTCGCCGCTGTACTGGTGCTGATGTACATGATATGGTAAAGGATTTGGAGGTAATCTTTGGAAAGGGTCCTGGCGGAAAACCTGTTCCGAAGGACGCTGACGGACGCGCACCCATGTGGAAGAAGAAATCTATATTTTGGGACCTGCCATATTGGAAAGACCTAGAGGTCCGCTCCGCAATCGACGTGATGCACGTGACGAAGAATCTTTGCGTGACCCTGCTTGGCTTTTTGGGCGTGTATGGGAAGACAAAAGATACACCAGAGGCACGGGAAGACCAGCAACGTATGCACGGAAAAGACGGCATACATCAGGGTCAGGCCAGCTACGCTCTTACCAAAGAAGAGAATGAAATCTTCTTCGAATGCCTGCTCAGCATGAAGGTACCGTCTGGCTTCTCGTCGAATATAAAGGGAATAATAAATATGACAGAGAAAAAGTTCCAGAACCTAAAGTCTCATGACTGCCACGTGATTATGACGCAACTCCTTCCGGTTGCACTGAGGGAGCTTCTACCGAAAAACGTTTGATTAGCCATTGTGAAGCTATGTGCATTCCTCAATGCAATCTCTCAGAAGGTAATCGATCCAGAAATCATAACAAGGTTACAGAATGATTTTGTGCAATGTCTTGTCAGTTTCGAGTTGGTGTTCCCACCATCCTTCTTCAACATCATGACACACGTCCTAGTTCACCTTTGCGAAGAGATTAACATTTTGGGTCCTGTATTTCTACACAATATGTTCCCCTTTGAAAGGTTCATGGGAGTCTTGAAGAAATATGTTCATAACCGTGCTAGGCCAGAAGGAAGCATCTCGAAGGGCCATGAAAATGAGGAGGTCATTGAGTTTTGTATTGACTTCATTCCTGACCTTAAGCCGATTGGTGTTCCTGAATCGCGGCATAAGGGCGGACTGGAAGGAAAAGGCACGCTAGGAGGGCATCAAATAATATGTATGGACGGGCATTCTCTCACTGAAGCACACTACACATTTCTACAGAATTCCACCTTAGTGGCTCCGTATATGGAGGAACACAAGAATTTTCTACAGTCCAAACACCCGGAGAAGTCTGACGACTGGATTACACGCGAACAAACAAGGACTTTCGCCGGTTGGTTGCAGAAACGTGCCCTGAATGATGGCGATATTCAAAATGACCTGTACTCGCTGTCCCAGTTACCATCTTCGAATATAATGACTTTCAAAGGGTACCAGATAAATGGGAATACATTTTACACGATCGCCCAAGATAAGAAGAGCACCAACCAAAACAGTGGTGTCCGCTTTGATGCAACAACCAACACAGGAAAGGAAACATATTATGGTTACATAGAGGACATATGGGAACTTAACTATCGATCAGGTGATTTGAAGGTCCCTTTGTTTCGGTGCAAATGGGTCAATATGACACGAGGCGGGGTAACGGAAGACCCGCAGTACGGAATGACAACAATGGATCTCAATAATCTTGCGTATGCAGACGAACCATTCGTCCTAGCCAATGATGTGGCGCAGCAGGTTTTTTATGTGAAAGACATGTCTTCCAGGCCGAGAAAAAGAAAAGATAAGGAAGCGAATGGATCATACGACGAGCCAAAACGCCACATAGTTCTTTCAGTTAAAAGAAACATCGTGGGAGTGGATGACAAGATAGACATGTCAGAAGATTATGAAAAGTTTGATGAAATTGCTCCATTCACAGTGAATATTGACATGAGCATCATGTTAAATGATGAAGATTTTCCATGGTTACGGCGCAAAGGGACACACGCGAAGAAAAAGTTTCACACCGAAAGATCTGGGATGTGATCGGCTTAACTATCATCACTTTCTTCTGTGTTTCACACCCAGGAGGGAATGTCTGTAATAGTTAGGGTAGTTATGTGTTTTGGCATTTGAAACGCGAAGAAATTTTATGTGCAAACAAATTCTTTTCATGCATTTACTGATTTTTTTCCAGCTAAATGACCCTGAAATTGAAAAGCATTTCAAATGAACTCACAAAAGGTTGAAAGTTGGCATAGTATCATAATTTCATACAAATAGCATGTGCAAGAAAGTAGAGAGGGTTACGGCAAAAACTGGATGCACTTCGTGTATAAAATGGACAATCTCTTTCGAAGTATCAGGGTTTCCGACGAAAACTGAACTGTTACAAAGGCATTTCATTTTTTAAATAACCTAAGCATTACCAAATTGAATATAATAATAAAACACACTAATATTAAACATAAGAAAAAAGAATCACTGAAAAAACTTTTTTCAAAGTTAAGTTATTCACAAACTAGTGATTCACACAAATTTCGAATAATTCAAAATTTAAACTATTCAAATTTGAAAACTACCGGCACTAACAGAAAGTTTGTACTTTTTTGTACCGAAAGCAAAAATATTCACAAAGAAACTCTAAATACAGCAAAAAACAACTCAAAAATAAATAAAATAAAAATAAATAAAGCGAAAAAAAATTAAGAAAAAAAAGCCCGCCTACTAGGCCAAAGCGGCCTGCATACGACTAGCAACACAACCTTTTGTTGGGCCAGGATGCAGGCCTGCAAAGGCCCAGTAGGCCCACTGGGCGAAGAGGACAGGTAGGCCAAGTAGGCCAGGTAAGGAGAGGAGCTCGAGAGATCTACCGCACTTGGGCTTATAAACCAGTGCGGTAGCCCTTCGACTAGCGAGGTGGGACTAAACTTGCGCACCGCCTGGAGCCAGCGCACTCCCTTTAGTACCGGGTCGTGGCTCCAACCGGTACTAAAGACCCCCCCCCCTTTAGTACCGGTTGGTGCCACGACCCGGTACTAAAGGGGGTGCGCTTCCCGCCGCTTGGCCTGGCCAAAACAGACCTTTAGTACCGGTTGGTGGCTCCAACCGGTACTAAAGGTCCATCCTACATATACTACACTTGAAAAAAATTCAGTTTCCCTCTGTTCTTCCCTCTGTTTCCCTCCGTCGCGCCGCCCGGCCCCGATCGTCGCCACCCCCGTCCCTCGTCGCCGCCCCTCGTCGCCGGCCCCGTCGACATCGCCGCCCCGGCCGTCCCCGTCCCCGTCGTCTCCGTCGC
>NC_041385.1:773051957-773076008 GCF_002162155.2 Triticum dicoccoides
GTTGTCGCCCCGTCCCGTCGCCCCGTCGTCGCCTCGCCGGTGAGCTCGCCCCGGCCGCCATGTCCACTCACACACACACACTACACACACACACACACACACACTAGACACACACACACACATTAGTTTGTTTGTTATAAATTTTTCTGTTTTTTAGTTATAAAAATGTTAGAAATTATTCTGTTTTTTAGTTATATAAATATTAGAAATGTTAGTTTTATAGAAATGTTATAAATGTTTTCTGTTTTTTAGTTAGAGAAATATTTATAGAAATGTTAGCAATTTTTTTGTTTTTTAGTTATATAAATATTAGAATTGTTATGGAAATGTTAGTTATATAATCAGGAAATTTTAGAATTAGTTTTAGTTAGATGAATTAGATTAATATCAAATTGTTAGAATTTGCATATATATAGAATTTTAGTTATCACAATCCAATCATTTAAAAAATGTTACTTTTTGCGGGCATATAGTATTTGTTCTCGAAGATATGCCCGGCCCGCATCCTCGCCGTCGACCCGTTCGCGACGACGTCCTGCTTGCGGGGACCCATGTCCGGGACTGGGCTCTGCCGGGCTGGCACTGGGAGGTGCTACCTGGAGGGGCGCGCCGCTTGGTGAGGAACGCGACCTTGGGTCCCGTCGTCGACCCTGATCTTCTTTGGTGGCGTTCGCGTGGGCCACATTCGGTGCAGAGGCAGCCGGCCCCGCCGGAGGTGGTGTGTCGCCGTATCAGGGAGGAAGATGAGCACGTCCATCGCTACATGGCTGCTATGGATGACGTCAGGTTCTCCACTACTTGGCGGGTTCTTTGGGCAGATGACCGGAGATATGATCCTGTGATGGTTCCTTCTCTTTGGGTGTGCACCGCCCGCGCCCCAGGAACCGCGAGTGGCGCCCTAGATTCTTTTGTAGTACTTGATCTTTATTAGGTACCTAGCCAGTGATGTATTCGATATATAATATTCGAGACGATGTATTCGAGATTATATATATTAAGACGATCGATAATGTATTGGAGATTATATATTCGAGACGATGTATTCGAGATTCAGTTTTTCCTTATTGATTAATTGCATCCATGCATTGTAATTTGAATACTAAATTGTTTTATATTTCTTCTTTATTAGTAAAGTAAAAGCTATGGCGGACAATACCGGCAGAGAGAGAGAAGAGGAATTGTTTGACATCATACGCAGCCCTCACAGGCTAGATGATCTGAATGAAGTAGATGATGGCTCCCAATATCTGAACAATATCGGTGAGGGTGATGAAAAGACATTCGATCTCGACGACCGGGCTGATGAAGTCATGAACTATGATTATGATTATGACACAGACAATGTTTGTGATGACACAGACAATGCTGATCTTCAAATAACAAAGACTACCGGCGAGGTATATTTATATAAGCATGCATCATGGTGGTCATCACATGTTTTTTTATTGAATATATATTAACGAATCAATCTTTCTTCTTTCAGCCCTCCGGATCGAGCAAATCTGCTTCTACAGACAGCAAGACAAAGCGAGGCCCACGCAGATTGTTGAAGGATGGTGTAAAGTACCACATCAAATCCATCAAACCTAGTGGCGAACCCCTCACGCCTAAGAACATTGCAAACAAGTGGACTCGTCAGTGCGGAGTTCTTGTGAAGGACAAACTCCCTATCTCCATTCAAGAATGGAAAGAGCCAAAGACTAAACATCCAGGTGTTACTTTGGTCGACAAAAGAGCCAAAGAAGACCTTCTGAAATCTCTGATGGAACATTTCACCCTACCAGATCATTTCCCTAAAGCAGATGTGGAGAAAGTCAAGGCCGCTGCTCTTAAGAAGATGGCAATTGCATTCAACACCCACAAGAAAACTGTATGGGCCAACTACCTCGCTAATGAAAGGAAGACTCCAGAATTCACGGGAACACTAGAGAAGCAAACAGAGCACTGGGACGATTTCGTGACCTTCAAGGATTCAGAAATATCTAAGGAACGGTCGATGAAAAACAAGGCAAATGCCGCAAGAAAGACACAGTTCCATAGGCTGGGTCCAGGTGGCTACGCGGTGGGATTGCCTAAGTGGGATAAGTCTGAGCAAGAGATGGAGGATGCAGGGGTCACTCCGGTTACCCGGCACTGGCCCCCCAGGTGCAGAACTTGGTTCTATGCGCATGGGGGAGCGTTGGACCCGAAGACAGGCGAAGTTTCGCGGAAGGGAAGTCTAGAAGGAGCCGAACAAAAGATAATTCACACAATAGATGAAGCTCGAAGGGGGGTGTTCACGCCCAACAGAGAGAACGATGAGCTTACGCGCGCCCTGGGAAATCCTGAACACCCAGGAAGAACATGAGGCATGGGCGTTATTCCCTGGTATGAGGGCTTTTAAGAATGGAACGAGGACTACAGGAGCCGTGCAAGAAGGAAGATTGAGGAGGAGCAGAGGAAGCAGGACGCAGAATGCCTTCAAGGCCTAGAAGCAAGGCACGCGGACCTGGCACTCAAATTCCAGCAGCAACGACAGCAGATCGACTCACTTAGCCAGGTAAGGGGGTCTCAGCAGCGGCAGCAGCAAACGGATGATCGTCCAGGATTGGATAGCACCGTCCCATCCATGCCGAGAAGCAGTGTTGGTTCTGCCCCGGGCGACACACTTCTGGATACATACCCTGTGGATGAGATCATAGAGAACAATAACTGCGAGCTACACTCCAAAATGAAGAACATATCCATGAAGGTGGCGGACGGTGTTGCTTTTCCAGTTACCCCCAAAGCAACCTACCATTGCATCCCGATTCCAGAGGGCTATGCTCGTGTCATGGTTGATGAAGTGGTGGACCCATATTCGGGGCTAACGCTTGACATTCCTGGAGGTGAAGACGAGCGCACACTGGGAGAGGCCATACATCATATCATCCTATGGAGAAAGGATTGCATCATCTTTCTAAGTCCACCGACACCGCGTCGTCTGCCGACTCCTCCTCGAAGTCTGCCACCGAGTCAGCAGACTCCCGCTCCTCCAAGTCCACGAACGCGTGAGACGACTCCTCCTCGAAGTCCGCCACCTCCTCCAAGTCCCCGAACGCGTGAGCTGACTCCTCCGGTTTCAAGCCCGGCACAGCGTCATGCCACTTCTCCAGTTTCAAGTCCGGCACCGTGTCAGGCCACACCTCCTGCTTCAAGTCCGGCACATCGTCAGGCCACTTCTCCTGGTCCAACTCCACGTCAGCCGTCTCCGCCGGCTCAGCAATCGCAGAAGAGACATCCCGCAGCTTTGGTGCGTAGCGGTACGAGTCGAGGTAGTTTAGGAAGTACAGGCTAAGGCAAGCGATATAAATATGGTCCAATCCTTGCTCCTCTTCCTCAGATGCCTTACGACATGACTGAGGAGCAAAGCGCAGCCATAGTGCAAGCCCAAGTGGACGCCCATTTTGGACCGAAACCGGCACCGCAGCCAAAGGAGAAAGTGCCTGAGAAAGTAATTGACCACTTCATGCGTATGGCTAGAGAACCAGCTCCCAAGCCTGTTGACTCGGACTATGAGTGCCAAATCAGGAAGGCACATCGAGCACGACTACAGAAGGAAGCGAGCTCAAGCTCGAGCCAACAAGCAGCTGGCAAAAAATGCGGGAAAACCGTTCCCCAGTTGGGAGAACAGGCGGCGCGAGCGATCCCCCCGCTTGTTGTGCCAACAACACATGAGAGGAGTAGTACGCGCGCCAAATATTATTGTGGGAAAACCGTTAGCGTTCCCCAGCATGGCGATGTGGTAATAACATAGGATCATATAATGCAGGATCAAATGCTCAATATCTCTGTTGGACAACTCCTCGAAATCGAGCCCATGCCTACGCTTAAAGAATCGGAAATAGCATGGCAATATGTCCGGGACAAACCTTTGGTCCATCCAGACAAGGTCAAGGACCTCCCAACGAGAATGTATCAATTGCATCAATGGTACATGAACATTACCAAGACTTCCAATCGAGAGTCCCTCATGGTGAATGTCAAGCATGAGCATTATTACCATGAGAAAGCCCTGGCCATTGAGAATCCAGAACTATTTCAGTTATTTAATCAAGACGCACTCGACAAGTCTATCGTCAGTTGCTATTGTCTGTAAGTGATTTCTTTCTGTAATTTAAGTCTCAAGCTAGTTATGTAGTGATAATTATGATCAATCATTACATGTAATTATCCTCACTATATTCTTTTTCTGTGGTATTATATGCAAGATGAAGATATATGAAATGAAAAAGTTGGACGCTATGGCGTTGGGTTCATTGACCCAAATACCATTAATCAGGAAATATGGGAGATTGAACATTGTCCAGCTACTGTAGAGGAAAGCATGCTAGAGTTCTTGAAGCGCCTCAATAGTAATGAAGATATACTACTTCCTTACAACTTCCCGTGAGTCACACTGTCTTGTACTACAAATTCTGTTTTTGCTTACTAGATAGCTAGATGTTAATATTTAAGTGTATACGGTTTATGGTAGTTGATTAATTTTATGCACATGCCCGCTTAATTAAGACATGCAAACGTGTGCGTATGCAGTTGGCACTAGGTCTTGTTAGACATTAAAGTTGAGGAAGGAAAAGTTGAATTACTAGACTCACTAACTAAAGAAGATAAAGACTACACCATCGTGAAGGGGATAGTCAACAGGTAATTTCAATCATTATTAACTATTAGTTCCTAATATGAACTATTTAATAACCCCTTTATTAATTTTCTTTGCTGGCGGGCAGGGCATGGGCAAAGTTCATCAAGGTGACTCCAGGCAAGTGGCCAAAAAAGTTGTTTTGGCATCGACCCTTGGTAAGTAATTAAGTAGTACTAGCTAGCTACCATCTCTTTAATTCTTGTTTCAATATCATTAATTAATTATCATGCTTGATTAATCATTATCTGATTCAATTCCATTCTCGTAAAGGCCCTGAGGCAGGCGCCTGGGAATAATCTGTGTGCATTCTATGTTTGCGAGAACATTCGCATGATGACGTGCGAAAGGAGCAGATCTGATAGACAGGACTGGGTACGTTTTTGTCAGAACACTATTCTCACCATTATCGATATCTAGTCACACAACTAACACACATGTATATTGATCTCCTTCTTAACAGTTCAGGTCGGTGCGGGATAAGCTCCTACCATCGGACCGCATACAAGCACTTCAAGAGGAAATAGCCGGATTTTTGCTCGACCAAGTCATAGATCCCAAAGGAGAATACTATTACCCGCTACCGCCCCCATGAACCACTTGTCATCGTGCTCCGAAGGCACGAAGGAAACATGTAGGAGAAATTTTATATGTATATACATGTGTATGTGTGAATAGTTAATGGTGTTGGCTGTGAGACATTCGATGATATTATATATATATATATATGCGGTTCTACGTACGAGAAAATCTATTTATATATATGCATAACGTGTACAATTTGTAGTATCGTGAAATACCAGCAAACAAAAAAGAATTAAATGGAAAATAAAGCCAAATTGAAAACATAAAATTAAAGCAAAAAAAACACCCAAACATTTAGTACCGGTTGGTGTTACCAACCGGTACTAATGTCCCACACGCACCCGGGCCTGGCTCGTGCCACGTCTTTGCACTTTAGCGCCAGTTCGTGACGAACCGGTACTAAAGGGGGGACTTTTAGTCCCCACTCTTTAGTGCCGGTTCGCCAACCGGCACTAAAGGCCGTCACGAACCTGCACTAAAGCCCGGTTCTGCACTAGTGTATGCAACAAAAAATCTTTAGGCTAGCAAAATATTTTTTTATATGTAATGCTTAATTTGGGAGAAACCTATGCAATATTGCACAATTCATAGAGAAAAATCGAATTTTTGATCATGAGCCAGAGGACTACAGTTTGTCTGCTCTATAAGCAAATTTTAGAAACAAAATAAGTAGGAGATCACCTAGCTAGGTGATGAAGGTGATACCTTGACTCATATATATTATCGGACACAGCAAGGACATTGTCATTGGTCTTATTGGCAGTTGCAACTCCTCAAAAGGCATGTACAGGCTAGTTGTATTCACCAACCACACCTTGATTGTTATAGTTGTTGCAGCTCCTTGTGCGTCCATGAATAATTGAGATTCATGGTGATGATGCAATTAATCGTAAATTTACATATGGAGGTCCACCAAATTGATGGCCAGATGTTTCTAATTTATATGGGATTTTCTAGCATAATTCTCTTTTTTCTGGTAAGCCCATAAATCACTTTTTATATATAAATAGATGGTGGGCGAGGGAGATAAGATGCAGAATGCTACACAATGAACCAATCCATCTTCCCATAATACAAGAGTGTTTTGAACACTAGTGTACTGTACAAAATGTTCTTATATTATGGGACGGAGGGAGTAGCTGTTAATATAAGTACAGTGATAGACGGCGTTCGGTCCTTACAAGAGGACTACAGAGCTAAACCTCTTCAAAAGCATTGGGTTGATTCTAAATTTATGTAAGAGTCCATACGGATCTTATAATGACCACCAAATGGACGATTACGAGGCTAACATGTGCAGTGATGCTACATAATCAAACAACTATGAAAGTAAGTATGGTCATACAGGGCAAGAGGTACTCACAAGAGCAATGCAGTGTGCAGTATAGTTGCGAGATTCTGTGGTCCCTTGAGAATGAATGTTCTTCTGCTAAAAGTTTTCGTACAAGTGAGACATTAAGGAAAATGCAGAAATGTAGTTCAAATTGTGATGTGACATCATAGACAGTACCTTACGCTGCAGTCGAGACCAATGTGTAACAAGATTATTCCAGTCATCGTCGGATAAATGTAGCATCGGAGACTTTACAGAAATTTCGCTTAGAGGCTTGCCATCGAAGTGCGCTTGCCTCAGGTAGGAACGATACTTCATCAACAAGTGTTGAAAAGCGCAACCAACCCTTGCTCGTCTTCACTATCCAGTTTGCTCCTCGCCTATTTAAAAGAATGAAATCTTGTGTCTTCTATCAGCAGAAACATATGCAGTGATGACCATGAATAACATTAGTACATTACTTACGCGTAAGTTGCAGAGGAAGACTGGAAATTGTTCTGTGTCTGCGATATAATCTTTCCATGAAGGAAAGATGCGCACAAAGTTCATGACAACAATATAAGCTTCGTCTTCTAAACTGGGAAGAAATGGAACAGGGGTCCTATTTTCTGCAATTGGGGCTCTCTCTAGTTCGAAAAGGGATTTGGCAACTGGATTTGGTGTACTCCTTGCTGGAATGGGGGTTTTGCATCGTAGAGCTGGTGCTATGTCAACTAGCATAATCATACTGTTTGCTGCAGTTGGGGTCTGCTGAGTTGGGACATCAGAAATGACCAGTGTAGTAGGGCTAGAGTCTGCTAGAGTTGGGGTGTTTTGTGGGTCAGGTGATATTGCAACTACACCTAATGGGCTATTTGATTTTTCAGGTGCCACTACCTTTTCCAAATAGTTTGCTTGTGCTCCTCCACGATCAGCAATCGCCCTATTCCTTTTGAACGTCTGATACACAAGAACGACATTTGAATGGATAAATATGGTATGATGACAGATGGAATACGTACTGACTTCTGAAAATGGATAGGCAGGGTGTATTCACATACATGATGTGTAAACTAAGCTAATGGCAGTTCAAAAAAGTAGAAGCAATGCAAGGCATCAGTTGCAAAATATGTGCGATCAATGTAACCTTGGAAAGTTAGAGCAAGCACCTTGATGGGTGAATAAGATAGGGCATCTTCCTCTGACTCCTCCACTAGGGAGCTACATTGACTTAGGTCTCCCTCTAGCTCAGAATCACTGTTAGGATCATATTCTGACCATGAATCTGGAGGTGGAGAGCATTTGCATTGCATTGCATCCAGACTTGATTTCAGTCCCTTAATGCCAAGTTTGACAGCCATGGCATTGTTCTGCTTTATTCTTTTCATGCGCGCAAGCTCATAATCATTATGATGCTGTTCAAAATCTGAGATTTATGAAAACATAAAAAGTAGTCAGATTATCTATGGAATGCATTGCGGATTCAACTCGAAGAGTGTCTCCCTATAAACCCATGCATATGCAAAGTTCACCCCAACCGTGCTGACCAGACCACACACAGAAATACAAACCCCTTATGTCTCTATAACAGGCAGACACACATTTCAAAACTGAAGTAGGAACATTGGAATCATATGAAATTCATATTTGAACAAATAAACTAAGGAATTATGAGTGGCATAATGTTTAGCTTCAAGGGTGGAGTGTTGGTAGTGCGACACAAAGCAAGTAGGCAGATTGTATTCCATGTAAAAGATCGAAACCTATGTAAAAGCTGGAAATGACACTTTCTTTTTATACAATGCACTGTTCGTTGCCTACACATGATGGAAGAGATCACATAGAGAAATACTATTCACTCATGTCTACGGTTCCAGTATTTAGAAACAGGGTGGTCCACCCTAAAAGAATAGGGATAACTAGATTTATGCCCCTAGTTGTGTCCCACTCGTCTGTTTTACGCCTAATTCCCAAAAGTCACCGGTTCTGTCCAAGTCACTTTGCTCCTCTTATGCTTTTGCCCTTTGACCGTCAGTTTGAAAACTTCATAACTAATTCATACTAAATCGAAAAAACGCAAATGATATACCAAAATGTTCGGAAAAACATCACCTATATTTGAGTGTCATTTGCATTCATGAAAAAAGTGTTGGAAAGTGCATGTCCGAGTTTTAGCTCTTATGCTACCACCATGAATAGTAAAATCTAAAAAAGTTCAAAAAATACAAAAAAATTTGGTGGCAAAGAATGGCAAATGTTTTAAGTGCCTGCCAAGTTTCATCAGGGAATAACATTCATGGGTGTCGTGGCAAAAAAAACAATCAGCACTCCAAAATAGATTATTTTTTTGCCACGACTTCCACTAATGTCATTCCCTGATGAAACTTGGAAAGCACTTAGAACATTTGTCGTTCTTTGCCACCATATTTTTATTGATTTTTTTTGATTTTTTAGAGTTTACTATTCATGGTGGTATCAAAAGAGCTAAAACTCGGATATGCACTTTCCAAGACTTTTTTCATGAATGCAAATGACACTGACATATAGGTGATGTTTTTCTGAACATTTTGGTATCTTATTTGCATTTTTATGATTTAGTATGAATTAGTTATGAAGTTTTCAAACTGATGGTCAAACGGTCAAAGAGCAAAAGCATAAGAGGAGCAAAGTGACTTGGACAGAACCGGTGACTTTTGGGAATTAGGGGTAAAACAGACGAGTGGGACACAACTAGGGGCATAAATCTAATTATCCCAAAAGAATATTGACAACAAATATGACAAGGCAAGCATAGATGTTGTGAACAGATCATTTACTTGTGAGCTTACTAGGACAAGTATGCAAAATTGTAATAGCAGCAAGAGACCGTCCAAAATCTGAATCAAGAAGTTTGTCTAGCACTTATTGTTTGCAACTAATCGACGTGAATAATTGGATATCATATCGAATGAGTAAGAAAGACAAGTAAAATTGTCAACAAACCTGGCTTGCAGTAGTAATCTGGGTCAATGTCACTATGACCAACAATCCAAAATGACTAGTGTCTATTCCGAGGGCCGTAATTTTGAAAACCTTCTGAACTTTAGAGGTACTAAAGATTACCGAAATACATCTGAACGATTAAGTGTAGGTAGCACTGAGCACACAACAAACCCTAATGACAGTCCTGCCTAATGAGTAATGAATCAATTAGAAAATGGGTGATGAGGAGTGGCTGCTAAGTGTTGAGGATGTATCTTAGGATAAATCGGGTTGGCTTGGTGGGTGCTGCATGCCTGAGCCCTGAATGGACTGGGAAGATAGGCACGGCGGCGCGCTCGGGCAGCAGTGACGCTGTTGGGCGAGCGGCTCCTGACCTCCTGTTAGTCCGGCGTCTCCTCCTAGAGTCACGTCGTCCGGGGACGGCAAGTCGCCGACGAGGCACGCGACTGGTGGTGAGTAGATATCAGAAGCGCGCAGCAGAACAGAGGGGAATCAGGGCCTGGGACGACCCAAAATCCCAAGGTGGGCCGGCCCACCATGGACACTCTGTAGAGATACACACCCGAGCGGCGAACATGCATTTTAGAAACTAATTTAGGAACATTTAGCTGGCCAATTAAACGACTCTGTTTTAATAATATCATATTTGTATTTGAACAACTAAGCTTGTTTAGCTTGATGCGTGGAGCAGTGCTATTATGACACGAAGCACGTATTCTGATCGTATAATGATCATAAAAGGGGGAAACTCTAAGCATAGTTTTTTTTAGCAAAAGAGGGTTTCCCCTCCGATTTCTATTAAAGAAACCACCGCGGAACCAACATGATCAATTAAACTGTATTATGACTGTGCCATGGGAGATTTGAAGCTGCAAACCAGAGAAATGATATTTAGCATCCATTGTTTGCTTCAAACTAAGAACTAAATTCTAAGAGCTGAAAAGAAAGTAGAGTAATCAAGTTAAGATCTATTTTCTGGTTGAGATCAAAAAGTTGAGGAGATATGAAGTACCACCTCTCTTGCGGCGCTGTGTAGGCATCGGGGGTGCGATGGCTGTCGGTGGCATTGAAGCAGATCTGCGATGGTAGACGGGTGCATCGGGGGATAAGTCCCATTGCGGTGGAAGAGAAGGTCGTGTGAGCGGCCCCGGCAAAGAGGACGATGGCGCCAATGAAGCGAGAGGACGCGGTGCAAGGCCATTGGTCCGTCGCCATGGATGAGAAATGTCCATCTCTAGCAGTGGACGGCGCGGTATTGGTAGGCGCTCCAGCATGGTGGAGGACGGTGGCGATGGATGTGGTGGAGGACGGCGGCGATGGATGGGTTGGAGGACGGCGGCGATGGATGGGGTGGCGGACGGAGGCTGGTGTGGGGATGATGTTCTAGCGCGGATGGTGTATGAATGGGAAAATGGAGGGAGAGGTACGGGGAACCATGTTTTTGGGACACGCCTGTCTTAAATATGGGAAAGTTATGAACATAGCCCCCGTTTAAAATTTGGACGTCTCGTCGGTTGGGGATAGGACGGTAATCTCGCATCTCGCCAATATTTGCCCAGAGCGACTTCAGGCAAGGAGAGGGTGGTTGGCGGCCATGGTTGGCCCCCACGGTGTATGAATGGGGCTGACAGGTAGGGCAGTTGTGTCACGTGTGAGTGAAGTTACAAACCTGCTCCTATTGAAAATATTTGCCTACATCGATTTCGGCCGACTCGAGTTTGTTTTGCCTCCCACCGTGTATGAATGCGGAAATGGGGGGAGAAACAGAGGTCTTTCGGTCGAGCTTGAATCAAATGTGTTTTGCCACCCATGTTTGGCGCCCACCGTGTTGGAATGGGCTCAGAGGCGGTCGTGTCACGTCTAATTGAAGTTACTAACCTACCCCTATTTAGAGCAGTGCAAATCGGGTCGATGGATTGTCCATGTAATGGGTAGAAAGTAATTTCCATCTCCCAAACACTTGGCTTCGGGCAGCCGACGTGGGAGTGGACATTTTGCCGCTTCTTTCGGATTTTGGGACAATAAGCATCCACATTTATCCGGGCAACTAAATTCGAATCCATTTTGTATTCCTATACGAATCTTTATAAATCATTCTATTTGTTTTTATATATCTTCAAAAGGACGACAACGATGTATTCCATTGTCATATATGAATATGGTTTACAAATGCTGATACTCAAATTCAGAAGCTAGAATCCAGTTAAAGGTGAATTCGAATATTAGGAACACTTCATGTCCAACTCAAATGTCACACGCAGCATAATGTGTACTCCCATTTAGATATGTATAGAAGCGATGTATCAAGATTCAAATACCGAGTCAATCAACCAAGAATGTACAGAACTAACAGACATATAAACACTTATAGAGTATATGGATCAATAATATCAACTAACATACATAAGTCAGGCCGCTGTACTTTTTTTTTTCTACAACATCATCCTTTTTTTAGCCAAGCTACTACAGCATCTTGGCCCTTTCCGATGCGTGCCACTTATGGTCCATCTATACTACTATTATTGCTGAATGCACATTCAACCCGATTGGCATATTTGTAGGTCTGGCACATCAATCAAAATGAAATGTTTCCGAGTCTTATTAATTAATACAGACTTGTGCTCAAATAAAATTACAAACAAAAAAACAAAAAACAATTATTACATGATCTCTAAAACAAATGGTTTGATTAATTACATGAACAAACAACACAAAGGTTATTCAACGATGGAAAGAACATTTCACCTATGATTTACCAAGTGGGAATTTAATTTCCTTTTTTCCTTCAGGACCTTAACAATGTGGTCAGTCTCAGCCTGCTTTGTTTTGAAATCCACCAAATATTTAATAGTTGTCTTGAGTACTGCTTGTGGTTGTGCTGTTTGCTTCCTCAACATGTCAACTTCATCTCTAAGTGCAGAAGCAGAATCTCTTTCTACAACTAGTTTAGCCTCTAGAGCATCAGTAGTTGGCAATTCATAATGCACGATTGGGCCGGTGCCACTGCTGTGGGATGATACAACGTCCATGAGGACCTCGCTCTTTGATCTTGGGCTAACTTGTTTTGCCATTAAAGTGCCAATTGGATTCAGAAAAGTTGAAGTTAGCAAAACATCTCAACTGGGAGTTATAACAGCAAACCAGTTAAACAAACAAGGAATTGAAGAGTTTCAATTGGATGAAATGTAGTTATTAACATCATTGTAACCCGTTGTTGCAGCAGCAAAGCAGTTAAACAAACAAGTAGCTATTCAAGTTCTGGCAAACATGTAATTCTTAATAGTAAGTATCAAACACATAGATAGGTGCAGTCTATAATAGGATTAACAGGCTCTGGCATTATGTAATCAGTAGCAAACTAAATTAAGCCAAGCAACGTAATTGAACAATTTTGCAATAAGTGGCTAACTAAAATTCCGAGAAGCAGGTAACTGAACTTACGCTAGTTCTTTGTACAGGCACACTGCAACTTCCTTTTTGCTTACAAGGTTGTACGAAGCAGTCCATGGCATCAATTTCTTGGATACGCAGTCCCAATACTTCTTTCTTCCCACACTGCGTTGGTAAGTCGAATGGTTAATCTGGTAAGATGATGTGTCCTTGATATGTTATATGAGGACGTGCAGTCAGACTAGTTGTAGCTACAGACACATCACACTGGCTTTTACTGTATATTTCATGTGATTACTTTTGGCATATCGAGATCTAAGCAATCTACAATCTATCTATCTATACCTATACTAATTCTTGACTCCCCAAATATTCTCACGTTAATCAGTAATTTGGAGCCGTTAATCTGGTGGGTCCGGATTATTACGGTGTAGATCTATCTATGCAGTCCTTTGTACTGTTTTCCTCACCTTAAAAAAACCAGCTAAAAGGCCCACAATTCCTTCTCCCGGTTGTAGAAATAAAAACAAACATTTCTACGATCTCATCTGCCCTAGGAGTGGCTGCGATCTCATCTTTTCTAGAGCGCGTGTTCTCAGCTTCAAAAAAAAGAGCTAAAAGGCCCACAATTCCTTCTCCCGGTTATAGTGTTTTCCTCAACTTAAAAAAAAGAACAACTAAAAGGCCCACAATTCCTTCTCCCGGTTGTAAAAATAAAAAGAAACATTGCTACGATCTCATCTGCCCTAGGCGAGGCTGCGATCTCATCTTCTCTAGAGCACGTGCCACCATGGGGATTCAAGCCGATCCACCCATGTACATCAACAAGTTAATGCGAGGTTCTAGCCGAAATCCCTCCTAATGTAGTGCGACGGACCCGAAGCGCAAGATCTCATGATGCAGGTTGTCTGCCTGAAGCGCACGATATTCGATTCAATCCTCCTCATATATCTTACGATGTTCAGAGTCCCCTATGTGTTTCTTCCTCATACCATGCGTAGATGTACAAGATAAATCAAGTCAGACAAGCATGGGAAGGAAAAAGAAGTTTGGAGCTACTGCCAGCAAGTCCTGCCATCAGCCGCAGGGTTGCCTGGGTAGCCACCCCACCGTCCAGCTATTAACAACGTAAGAAACATGGTTGCTTCTTCTCAATCGGATCTGATATGTGTATCACATAGGATAGGATTTTGTGATTTTAATGTTGCATCACTGATCTGGAAACAGCGTCCTAGGCTAGCTCCTATGATCTCTTTCCTTTCCAATCTTTAATTCCCCTTAGTTTCACCCAGCATGCTGCTTTTCAGAATAATCAGTGAATCAATTGGTCAAACGGAAGATGGTTGATGCAACGCAGCAGATTGCGTATGGACCACTGTTTGAAGCAGAACGAGAGTAGCGAAGCATCATGATCTGCAAGGCTGCAAAGTGGAGAAACTACACTCTAACCCCACTACGTTGGCAAGTGTAACACCTTATTCATAAATTTTCTTTCGTATTTTACAGTTTATTGAACTCACTAAATAGCCCAGTAAATTCGCTTATCACTGGCATAGAAGAAAAGTAATAATCCACTTTTTAGGTCTATCAACAATAAGGGCCAGGAGCGAGTCACATTGGTCCCGGTTCATCCCACCAACCGGGACCAAAAGGTCCAGACGAACCGGGACCAATGGCCCACGTGGCCCGGCCGGCCCCCGGGGCTCACGAACCAGGTCCAATGCCCCCATGGGTCTCGGTTCTGGATTGAACCAGGACTAATGGACTGACCTGGCCTGGACCATTGCCCCCTTTTCTACTAGTGTAATAAGCCAATAGTCTTGTCTTTTCCGCTGTACAATAGCCCCATGTCAGTGAGAAGGCGCGTATTATAAGTGTCTATTCTGTTTTCTGCCAACACAGAATGCCCCCTCCCGCTCACCCGCTGCAAAGTTCATCGTCTCTTCTCTCTCGATTCTCCCTCTAGATCTAGGGTTAGTCCATTTTCTCTTAGTTTCTATGTGAATTTTTCGCTATGATCCGTTTTCCTCTCCGTTGGTTTCATCTCTCCGTGTTTGAATGCGACGCATCTACGCTGTTATGCTAGGAATTGCATGGAAAATCGTTGTGATCTAAACCAAATCCGCGCAGTACGAGGCCGAACATGTACACGACCCGTTCCTCTTAGGGATAGGTTGGTTGGGAGTCGGCGTTTGTGCTCGAGAACGCTACGAGCTACAGTGACCTGTGGCGTCCAAGTCCGAGGTGAGCGATGAACTTCGTCGAGGGAGGTTGCTAGTTTAAATTGAAGCCCGTTAGGTCTTGCAAACAATGGCGGTGGCCGGAAGTCCAAGGGAGTGGCCAGACGTTGAGCTCTATTGCTTAACCGGCCACAGTGTGCTGGAGATTGGCGTTTGGGGTGTTGTTGACTGGGAGTCGGCGTCTGTGCTTGATGATAGCGTTTGGGGTCCTGTATGCTGGAGGCAAGGTTAACGTTCATTGATCATCCGTTTCAAATACAATCTAGCCACACATGTTCCGGTGGTTGGGTGTCGGCGACGGTGGCATATGGTTGCGGATGACGATGTTGCTGGGTGCGGCTCTGCCGAATTTACATATAATTTTAATGTTACAAACACTCCTTTGAGCCGCCTGTTGATAGACTATTGTTTCTCCTCTTTGCCTGTCTTGTCTTGAAATATACATTTGCTAAAGCTGCTTTTAAAAACAAGAAGCAGAAATCCTTTCACTGATTGACATTGACAAACAAGACTGTGAACTCCGCTAAAAATAGTCAATACTGAATTGTGATGAATTAAGCAACCATTTTTGGAAAATAAAATACTAATTTAATTAATTTCATATTTCCTCTGTTTTTACATATGCCATATCTACTATTCACCTTCTAATCAAAATCTGTGCACATGTCTTTTTAGGAAATTGCTTGTGAAAGACTATTTATGTAAAAATGCCGGTTTAGACGAATAGTTTTTCAAGATAATAAAATTTTCCTTGTCTTGATAATTTCATATAACCGTTATGTTGCAACGTATTCCAGGGGAAACCATGTGCTGTGATGTATGTACCAACTTCGGCTGCCCTGGATTGGAGTCGGGTGTTCTTTACAGCGCGATAACAGTGCAACTTCCTCGATGCTTCAAGACATGCCTGGTAAGGAGAAATGTTTGCCACCCCGTGCTGCCCATCAGTTACTACCATATTGTTCACAGCGCGATAACAGTGCATCTTACTAGTGTATCTTTCTGATTGAGGAAATAGAAGTTTCTACCATATTGTTGGAATGGAATGCCTACATTTAAGAATTTAATGACATGTTTTCAATTTTTTGATGTACCTTGTTTTATCCAAATAGCAACCTGTTGAAAACAATTGGTACATATATGATAAGCGCTATCTGTCTTGGTTATACATGTCGGTATTCTAGGATTCCTTCTTTCCGGTTTGAAGATTTTTTTCCCTTTCGCAGTATGTGCCATGCTATTGCAGGCAGCAAGTCACTTCTTCAATCTATCAGTGGAAAGAGCAAGCATTTCAAGAAGAAGGAAAACAAAGGAATCCAATGCTGATCACCAATGACGATCTGTCATATGAGGTCTGCATCACCTATGAACACAACCGGTCAAAAATTCATGGACCTGGCTGGGAAAAGTTAATTAGTGACTACGATCTTCATTATCGAGATCTAGTCATCATAAACCTGGATACTGGGAGTCTGTTCATTGAGATAGATCTGAGACTCAGTGATTCTCGAGGAGGTCACAGGCCCCTTCCCAAACCATCACTAGGTAAGTGCACCAACTTCCATCCTTTTTTATCAACTATGTTTACCAGCATACTTTGGTGCTCCTACCCCTGTCCACTAAATGAGTGTCATACTTACAGTCAAAGTTATTTCGAAAACGTTTTATGCAATTCTGTTGATTATCATCCCAACTTAATCACATGCATTGAATTTAACCATTCCTTTTAAACTTAAATATCGAGTCCATCTGTTTAAACAAATTTGTTTGAAAATGAGTTATTTTTTTCCATGCAACTCTTGATTTTCTAAATGACTCGCAAAGGGAGTACATTGAGAAAACAGTGTTTGGTCGAGGCGTAAACCTCTCATACAGACAATTTGGACAGATGATATACTATGTGTTTGAGTCTGACGACTTCCCCACCATACCCTTTGTGCAGCGTCTAAACGTCACCAATGTCATAAATGGTCGCCTGGTTAGTCATTGAATATTTGTTTTGATCCACTGCCATGGTTTTGTTTGCTATTTTTGATGTTTTATGTCCTTGTACATTGATTTTATCTAGTAATATCGGTACAATCTGCAGAGAATCCCGTCTGTCGTTGTGAGGCTTCTAAAGATGAACCTGGGATATCTACCTCAAAATGGTGGAATCATCCTAACAGAGATGTATGATGCAATAGACACGAGCACAACATACTCCATACGAACCGACGGCAGAATGGAGGTGACAGGTTTTTCAGATTTTGCGCGGGAAGCTCAGCTAAGTGTTGGTTCAATTGTCCTTGTCACAATTCAAAAGTGGTGGCCAACACTGGGATACATCAAATTGTTGCGGATGATAATCAACGACCTTTCCTGATAGAGCGCTGCCTGTGGCTATACTTCCTAGTTCAATAATTTATGTCTGTTTTTTGAACAGGTTGTACACACCAGTTTTGTTATTTAGTTATGTCATGGTATGTAATTGAGCATATAATTATGTCGAAGAGGACGGTGGTGAAAATTTCCTGTCAAAGAAGGTGAAACACTTACAATAATGATGGAAAATGATAAAAGGAGTCGCTGACTAATAATAAAAGGATTCGCTGACTAATAATGGAGAATGTATGGCTGTGGTGAAGTGTGTTTCAGAATAGTTTAGTGATGTTGCTAGCTCCCCACGTCAGTAGTATACATAATTTTCACTATGGTGCTCCGCATAATATCGTCATGCCAAGTAGTTTGTTGCGATGAGCTCAAGCATACACCTCCTAAAAACCTAGCGCCTTCCCCTATGGCTGCATCCATGCCTTTACAAACTGTCAGTTAAAACACTTGACAGAACACGGGCACAGATTGACGTCCATGGAATCACATAGCTTCATTTCCGTGCCTGACGTAGCATCGTACATGTGCCTCTAGTTGTGCTTCTCGTTGTATAAGTGCATTTCACAGTTGCATGCCCACGCCCCTCGTTTCTTCTTGTGCCGATCTCGTACTTGCAACTATTTCAGACATGACCGTGCCTGTTTCGTCGGCACATTCATGCCTCTAACAGTTAATTGAAAAACATTCCGGAAAACAGTAACGGACGCCTATTGTCAATCCTCATGTCACGTACATTCGACGTTCATTCCTTTGTCATAGAATAACATATAAGTGTAAAACGATTCTTGCTACACTTGTAAAACCCGGAATGCCCTGGATAAATGTCGAATCCCACCTAGCGGTAAAACCATGGAGACCGGTGCTTCCCAGAAACACATATGTGGCTTTTTGCGCATGTAGTTGAGTGCACGGCTATTTGTTCGTGCCCATGCCTCATGTAGCACCATAGCAACGAATTGACATCTGTGTAATCACGTAACTTCATCTCCGTGCCTCACTTAGCACCGTATGTGTGCCTCTATCTGCGCATCTTGTTGTATAAGTGCTTCTTGCAGCTGCATGTCCACGCACCTCGTTGCTTCTCGTTCTGTCTGCCCATCTCGCAGCGTCAGTTGCAACACAGACACGTAACAGTGCCTCTGATAAAGCACATCACTTATACAACGAGAGTGCAAAAAGATAACATTTGAGGGCAAACTGAATGTATCACTAAAGACAATTGCCATGACCAGTGAATGTACCACACCCGTGTGTCTGAGAGTTAAATCAACCACTTCAAGCATGCTCCTTTTGGTCAGAGACTTGCGCACGAGATAAACTGTAAAAGTTAACATTAGACAGCAAACTACGCAAGACAACGGTCATCTCCCCGACTTGCTGGAGATTCCATGGTTGTTAAAAACATAACTGCTGATTTTATTTTAATTTTTTATATAGAAAAACCACGATCAAAAACCCAGGATATGCACAACCGCACCGTAAGGGAGACGAAACCACGATCCACAACCCATAATGTGCACAACCGCATCGACAGTGAGATCGTGCACTCCTTTGCCGCTTCCCTGCCCTTAAATTTAGACTCCCGCTGCGGACTTGTCTTCCACAAACAACAGAAATCGCCATTGCGCTCCCACTCACTATTCCCCACGAAATACCAGGTTCCAGGAGGACGAACTGCTCCAAGCCATGGGATTCACCAAGGAATTCGAGGTGCAGGCCCACGGCAACACCAAGTTGCAAGTGATCCACACCAACGAGTTGCACAAGGCGGCCACCATTATCGAGCAGTGGGAGCGACACCTCGAATTCGAGCACCGCAAGATCGTCGGAGTTGATGTGGAGTACACCAACGACGTTGGACAATATCAGAAACCAGCCCTCGTCCAACTCTCTGTCGGCAAGGATCATTCGGTGCTGCTCTTTCAACTGAGCGCCACCGACAAGAACTGCACCAGGTTCGACAACTTCCTCGCCGACCCCAGGTACACGTTTGCTGGCTTCTCCATAGACAGCGACATAGAGATGCTCGGCCGCGTCCGACTGGAGATCGCCCACTTCGTCGACATCCAGAAGGAATGGAGGGTGCCTACAGCTACCAAGCCTCTGGACTCGCTTGGCGATGTCTCAGGCATCCTTGTCCACGACTACTACAAGGACATGAAAAAGAAGATCACCAACGCAGAGCACCAGCGCTGGGCGCGCATGCCCCTGACCATGAGGCACATCAAGTACGCGGCAAAATATGATTACACTGCGTACGACATATGGAGCCGCCTCACCACTATCCAGGAAGGGCTCCGCCGGGCAAAACTGGAGAAGGAGCAGTCCAGGAAGCGCGCAAGGTCCTGAGGCGACTACGACTACTGAAGCAGGTGGTCCCGGCCAAGAAAAGTATCTAGAAGATTGCTCATGCCATTCTAGATTTGTCGTTACATTTGCTTTCTCTCAAGACTACAGTTTGCTTGTTCTAAATTTAGATTTGCTTGTGCCGCAGTTAACCTTGTAGTTTGCTTCCAGTTTACATATGTTCTGAACAAGTTTATTTCCAATGCAATGTTGGAGTTTTCTATTATTAGAATATATTTGCGTGAACTAGAAAATATAAACACAGTACAGATGCTACACGATTAGCGTAACGCACATGCACTAGTAACTTTGTGGATGCAGCGTCGAAATGCAGGGACAACAATTACAAAATGCTACTAAAAGCAATGCACAATATTCTAACAAACCATTGCACACGCAATATTAAAAATAGTTCGAATGCAACACTTTTGAAAAACATTTTGAATACAGAGGTAGTTAGGTGTTTATTCTCCTTGCAAAACATTGCTTACGTCCGTGACCCTCAAAGAAAAACAGTATAGAGGCACGGTTGTCCGTCAATAACACCAACTACTTAAAACACCCACGGAGGCACTTCTGTGCCTCCACTCCTATGGGGACTGTGCGTAAACTGGCTTCAGGTCCGTTAATGAGGCCGAATGCCTTCGAAGACACATCGAACTCATAGGCCATGGCCCCCGCAATGAAAACGTGCCAATGAAAGCTTCTTGAAAACAGAGGCACACCTTCACGTGCTTGCATCACGATCCTTCGCGTCCGTACCTCCCTTAGAATCACGTCCGTGCCTTACGGCCAACTTCCGACGTATTGGGTCTATGAAGATTTGCTTCCTTCTTAATATGGGACGTGACTATCGCAGAGGCATAGGCTCCATCCTACACCTCCGTGCCTTGAAAAGTACGACGACCGTGCTTGTAACTGTGAAGTGTATAGGACACCCTAGGGACGACCTTGCAACTATTTTAGACAGAACCGTGCATGTTCCGTCAACACATTAATTCCTCTCAAATTTAACTGAAAAACATTCCGGAAAAACAGTAACGGACGCCTATTGTCAATCCTCACGTCACGTACATTCGACATACATTCCTTCGTCACACAAGTAATAGTTGTGCCTCTGCCACAGAACATATATTTGAAAAACGATTCTTCCTACATTTGTAAAACCCGGAATGCCCTGGATAAATGTCGAATCCCACCTTGCGGTAAAACCACGGAGGCCGGTGCTTCTCAGAAACACATATGTGGTTTTTTGCGTATGTAGTTGAGTGCATGGCTATCTGTTCGTGCCCGTGCCTCACGTCACACCATAGCACGAATTAACGTCCGTACAATCACGTAGCTTCATCTCCGTGCCTCACGTAGCATCGTATATGTGCCTCTTGTTGCGCCTCTCGTTGTATGAGTGCTTCTTGCAGCTGCATGTCCACGCCTCTTGTTCCTTCTTGTTATTTCTGTCCATCTGGTAGCGTCTGTTGCAACACGGACACACAACAGTGCCTCTGAAGAAACACAGCACTGCTCCTCCCAGGGAATGTATGAAGAAAACATTTGCCACTCCTTATGAATGTACCATGCCTGTGTGTCTGAGAGTTAAACCAGCCACTTCAAGCATGCTTCTCTTGGTCAGAGACTTGTGCCTCTACATACTGCCCCTTCATGGCTCACTAGATGAATTGTAAAAGTTAACATTTGACAGCAAACCATGCAAGACATCTATCATCGCCACGACTTGCTGGAGATACGACGGTTGTTAAAAACATAACTGCTGATTTTATTTTAATTTTTTATATAGAAAAACCACGATCAAAAACCCAGGATGTGCACAACTGCACCGTAAGGGAGACGAAAGCACGATCCAGAACCCACGATGTGCACAACCGCATCGACAATGAGATCATGCACTCCTTTGCCGCTTTCCCGCCCTTAAATTTACACTTCCGTTGCGGACTTGTCTCCCACAAACAATAGAAATCACCATTGCGCTCCCACTCACTGTTCCCCACGAAATACCAGGTTGTAGGAGGACGAACTGCTCCAGGCCATGGGATTCACCAAGGAATTCGAGGTGCAGGACCATGGCAACACCAAGTTGCAAGTGATCCACACCAACGAGTTGCACAAGGCGGCCACCATCATCGAGCAGTATGAGCGACACCTCGAATTCGAGCGCCACAAGATCGTCGGAGTTGATGTGGAGTACACCAACGACGTTGGCGAAGATCAGAAACCAGCCCTCGTCCAGCTCTCCATTGGCAAAGATCATCCGGTGCTGCTCTTTCAACTGAGCGCCGCCGACAAGAACTGCACCAGGTTCGACAACTTCCTCGCTGACCCCAGGTACACGTTTGTTGGCTTCTCCATCGAAGGTGACATAGAGATGCTCGGCCGCATCGGATTGGAGATCGCCCACTTCATCGACATTCAGAAAGAATGGAGGGTGCCTACAGCTACCAAGCCTCTGGACTCCCTTGGGGACGCCTCAGGCATCCTTGTCCACGACGTAGAGCTCACCAACGTAGAGAAGCAGCGCTGGGCGCGCATGCCCATGTCCATGAGGCACATTGGGTATGCGGCAAAGGACGCTTACGCTGCGTACGAGATATGGAGCCGCCTCACCATCATCCAGGAAAGGGCTTCACCGGGCAAAACTTGATAAGAAGCAGACCAGGAAGCGCGCTAGGTCCTGTGGCGACTACGACTACTGAAGCAGGTGGTCCCGGCCAAAAAAAGTATCTAGAACATTGCTCACGCCATTCTCGATTTCTCATTAGATTTTCTTTCTCTCAAGACTGTCGTTTTCTTGTTATAAATTTAGGTTTTCTTGTGTCGTAGTTAACCTTGTAGTTTGCTTGCAGTTTACATGTCTTTTGCACAAGTTTATTTCCAGTGCACCACACAGGCACTTATTTGCCTATGTGCCTCTCATACCAAGGGGACCGTGCGTAACTTGGCTTCAAGCAGTTTTACGCAACATTCTAGACGCCAACCAAAAGATTCACCTTCTCTCTAATAAGTTCATTAACGAGGTCTAATGCCTTCGAAAACACATGCAGCTCATAGTCCATGCCCCCCGCAATGAAAACGTGTGAATGACAGCTTCTTTAAAGCAGAGGCACACCTTCACATCCTTGCATCACGATCCTTTTGCGTCTGTACCTCCATTAGAATCACGTCCGTGCCTCCAGTTCCTTACGTGCGTGCCTCTACGCCGGGTAAAACCGTACCCCTGTCCGTGTTCTTAGAAGCACATCTGTGGCTTTTTTGTGCATGTTGTTGAATGCCTCTATAGAACCTAACCATGTTGAAACCATATTCAAATCTAACCACACTGAAATCTCTAGAATAAAATATGTGCCCCAGTTGAGACGTTTATTTTGTACTACTTGAAATGGCAATCTATAATAAAACAATACAGTGTAATAAAACATACGCCTTCCGACAAAAATATTGTACTGGAAACTGCAATTTGTAATAAAACATACACCTTCCATCACAAATTAATTGGCTCAACATTACACTAACCAGTACAATGTGAATTGTTCTGCCTGGTATGAAGTTATTGCAAAGTTGACACATTTCTTTTTGGATGGGGCAGTACTACTACTTAAGAACAAAACATGATTGCTTGACATGGAAACGAAACTGTCTCCATTTTGACATCGACGATTGCTTGACATGGAAAGCATAAAAACCATGGAAAAGCAAACATCTACCAACAAAACTACACTACTCCCCGCCGTCAGAGATGTCCACTATCTCCATTCTGACATCGACATCGTTGGCCTCCGCCTCCGGCTCCGCATCTAGCTCGTCGAAGAGAGCATCAGTCTTCGCCTGTTCTTCCTGGAGGAAGCGCCGGTTGGACTCCACATACGCCTCATCTTGGATGGACTCCAGGATAGCGGTCTCCTCCGCCATCAAGGCCGACTCAGCGAGATAGAACTCCGCCTCGTCTTCCTCGTCCACGCCTTCCTCGTCGTCCTCCTCATCCTCGTCGTCCACGCCTTCCTCGTCGTCCTCCTCATCCTCGTCCACGCCTTCCTCGTCGTCCTCGTCATCCTCGTCCATGCCTTCCTCGTCGTCCTCCTCATCCTTGTCCACGCCTTCCTCGTCGCCCTCTTCATCCTCCTTCATGCCTTCCTCGTCGTCCTCCTCATCCT
>NC_041385.1:773076258-773080662 GCF_002162155.2 Triticum dicoccoides
ATCACCCCCCTCCTCTTCCTCCATCACATCTCCCCCACTAGATCAACTCCCTGCATGAGCTCCGACGCACGCCCCTCGACTTCCTCCACCTCCCCAATCTCCTCCGGCCCCGGTGAGTCCGGAGACATGCCCGATGCGACCCGAGCGGCGCGCCTCGAACGGATGTCCTCCTGCAACTGAAAGCGGCGCTCGGGAGTAAGCATCGCGTAAGTAGTTATCTTGTGCCGAACAATGGCGGGGAACGTCACAAACGAAAAGAGGAAGATGGATGATTTCCTAGGATTGCCGACGAAAGAGGGAGAAGCAGGATGATGTCTAGTGGTGGCGGACGCCGCTCGGCTTAAATAACTGCTCCTTGACCTCGAGCGAGGAGCTGGAACGCTGACACGCGGCATTCACTTCCCCGACGGATGAGGCGACCATCGCTCCTTTTGGATTCCGCAACATTGACACGTGGCGTTCACTCTATTAAATACTACCTCCACCTCCTGCAGAGCGGCGTCACCAGAGGAAACGCCCGTCGGACCCTTGGGTTTCCGGAGCGGCGTCCAGCCGGCGTTCACACGACGCCCGTCGAACGGTGGGGTTTCTGCAATCAACACACGAATGTGACACTGGGTAACGCATCACCGTGCCTGTCCTGGCTTCATAGTTGTGCCTTTCAATGCGAACGATTCAACAGAATCATTTGGAACACCAAGACAAACTAACGTCACTCTACACAATGCCACGCCGTGCCTTCTTGGGACCCATGATTGTGCGAGGAATATACCACACCAGGATCTCTCGAATAGGCCATTCCGTGCCTCACAGAGTAAACAGTGGGTGTTCACATCTGAACCAGTTCCGCTGGGACTCCCAAATTAAAGAAAGAACCTGACGGTGCCTTTGTGGGCTGAACGCCCGTGCCTTTCCATCTGATCGAGTCGACGAAATCATTCGGAACTCAAACACACGGGAATGTGACTCTATATTATACGGCAGCATGCCTTTTAGCGCTTCACGCCCGTGCCTGTGACCCTTAACACTGGCACGAACGTCCACGCCATTGGCAGTGCATAAGTCATCGACCGCGGCTATATTCACTTCACACCCGTGCTTCTAATAAAAGAAGCGTTACGTAACTCAGTACAGAACCATGGCTTTTGAAAACAAGGAACTTATGCTTTTAAACAACTCGACTCTCGAATCGGCCACTCACAAAGTAAACAGCTAGCATTAACATCTAAACCCATCCTGCTTTCATTCCATGATAAATGTACGAACGTGACTACGGGAAAGACGAAACCATGCCCCCATGGGATTCACGTATGTGCCTATATTTATCAAAGAGTCAACGGAATCATTTCGAACACAAATACACGCGAACGTGACTCTATATAAAACTACACCATGAATCTGTTGGATGCAAGCCCGTGTCTGTGACCTGAAACACTGCCAACACAGAAAAGCCACGAACATACACGCCTTCATCAGTACGTCATTACAATACTAGGTACACAAGAGTGGATGCAGAGACTGACAAGGACGTGTATTAGGGGTAGGGTAACAGGCCAGACCTAAATACCCTACCCATGGACACCGTACACTTTGTACTGGGCCCCTGGGCCAGATCGCTGTCCAGATGTACCGCAACTTGAAAGTCACTTGGACGGCAACAACCACTCGGAGCACGGCACTCCACTCGACGAGCTCATTCCACTCGGCCATGTAACTCACTCGGATATGCGAAGACCAATAGTCAGCATGACGGTTTTGTTGTGGGCAGGCATTATGGCATTGATGCTCCACTTTGTAACATAGGAGGTGAGGGGGTGGCGCACTCTATACAAGCCACCCCCACCACTAGACTTGGGGGGTCTTTTCTTCCATCTCTCTCTCTTTTTCACCATTAGTCTCAGGACTACGGGGATCCGTTCCCCTCTCATTGTAATCTCTGGATACATACTAAGATAAAACAAAGCCTCTCGGGAGCACGAGACGTAGAGTTGTTATCTCCACCGTGAGAGGCCCAAACTCGCTAAAACCACCGTGTCACCCATATGCATCTCGATAGATCATGCTCCTTTATCCTACCCCTCTCTTATTGTCGGAATCGTTACCACGATAGTTGGCGCTCACCGTGGGGCATGGTGTCTATCGAGCCATGATGCAAATGGTTTTTTCTTCAATGTTCAACAGCGAATCAACTACCATCACTAAAGAAATTGGCCGCTAGAGCTTTGGTCATCGCGCCATTCGTACAAACAAAAGATCAGGAAGTATCCATTTGATCTAGTCTTTTTACAGTACATTGTCTAACAACGAGTTTGTCTTTTCCTCCTATAGGATCAGACACACCCATGCATGAATAAATCATATAAGAGACGAGGAAGAAAAAAGGGCATCAACACGGTGCGTGAGTCGTGGCCATCCGTCCTCACGCACGGCCACCAGCGCGCCGGACTGCACCTCCTGCTTCCTCTTCTCAATCGACTTCAACCCTCCCGTCAGCCGGCTGCAACGAGCGCAGGCGCTCGATAGTCCGTCTGGCAGCACGGGCGCACAGTTGTGGTCACTGTGACGTGCGCACAGGCCTAGTACTACAGCGGCCTCTCCATGACGTCCTGACACGGCACGTTGCGGCGGCGTCCCTCGTGAAACGCCGCACGGCGACCCCCGCGATGGATGCACGGGCGGGACGCGGCACCAAGGCTGGGGCTGTCCACGTCTCCGATCACGACAAGACGGGAGCCGCCGGATCGACTCAGCGCCGCCCACGCGCGGCCTCGCAGGAAGACGCCACCCAGCACTCGGATTCGTCGCGGCCGCCACTCGCGGTGGATCCGCGCCAAAAACCGCCGCTGTCATGGCCGTCCAGGGAGCTCTGCACCTCGCCTTCCACTTTCCTTCTAATCTTTAATTCCTTCCAATTTCTCTCATGCATGCAGGGCATGAGGCTGGTCACAATGGACAAGAACATAAACTAGTAACTTACACACATCCCTAGACTATGTTACTACCTCCATAGTGGGTAGGAACATCTATGTAGTGTCATGCAACGATGTATTTATTAGGTTATAGACTCATTGTTTCTTAGAGTGTGTGATGTTCCGATAACTTAGCTAGTTACCACAAGCACCTCTCTCTTCATTAAATACGTGCCACATAAGCAAAGTTGTATTGGAGTGTGTGATGTTACTCCTAAGTTCCTCCCCACTGTGACCAGCCTGAATGGCCGTGGGAAAGGAAAACGTCCACTACATGAATGGGCGGTTTTAACTCTTCCTTAATTACCGACTAATTAACTCCTCTTGCATGCACGTATAGATTTTGGACGTGGGCACTTTCCTCGTTAGGGACTGCGTGGGCCTCCTTCTAAAGGTATAATTGCTTTTTTAAGCGCCTCATCTGGTGAGGATTTTCAGCGACAGTTTCTTAATTACCGCGGTCAAAACTTCTAAAGGTATAATTGTGCATGCATGCATGCATAACCATCCACAGCCTTTAATCCTTGCAAGATGCATCCGTGCAGGGACCCTTTGTCCATCAAAATATATCCGTAGCTATGTTTCCTACTAACTTGCAGGTCACACGTCCGTCATCGTCTCCGGACGGTGGTTCACTCGGATAGACATTCCGTTTGAGCTATGTACAGACGACTAACGGGTTCACTCTGTCCATCAAAATATATCCGTAGCTATCTTTTATTCCACTCGGTTCACTCTGACACGCGGGTGCACTTGGATGAGGCGTTCACTTGGACGGCGCTCGTCTGGCTGTCAAGTCCCTGGATCCAGTTGGTCGATTGACCTTTTTACTTGGCCGGCTAACGTATAGATTTATCCGAGACTGGCTGCGCCCCTGCGAGCGGCCACGCCATCCTCCGACAACAACTGCCCAACGTAGCACAGACCCGAAGCGACTCCTTCCTCGAGCCAGTCACACCCACGTGCGCCTGCGAGCTTCCTCTTCCGCTCAGTCGCCCTGCACGCCGACATCTGTTGGACACGTCCTCACCATTCGGCCACCCCTTGCGGTCATTCGGAGGACACGTCCTCATCGGCTTGCCTGACAAGCTAAGTATTTCTTTCGTATTTCAACCTCGTACATTTTATAGACGGACAATTAAACTTCCGGCAATGTGCAGGTTTTATCAGACAATCAAAATGTCCGGACATTCGGCCGCCCCGTGCGTTGTCATTGGTTGGTCACCTCATAACCACTCGGCCGCCCCGTGCGTCTCCACTCGGTTGGTCACCTCATCACCATTCGGCCGTCCCGGGCGTCGCCATGGGTTGGTCACCTCATCACCACTCGGCCGCCCCGCGCGTCGCCACTCTGTTGGTCACCTCATCACCACTCGGCCGCCCCGCGCGTCGCCATCGGGTTGTCACCTCATCACCACTCGGCCGCCCCGCGCGT
>NC_041385.1:773084169-773084594 GCF_002162155.2 Triticum dicoccoides
ACCTCATAACCACTCGGCCGCCCCGAGCGTCGCCATAGGTTGGTCACCTCATAACCACTCGGCCGCCCCGCGCGTCGCCATCGGTTGGTCACCTCATCACCACTCGGCTGCCCCGCGTGTCGCCGTCGGTTGGTCACCTCATCACCACTCGGCCGCCCCGCGCGTTGCCATCGGTTGGTCACCTCATCACCACACAGATTTTAACAGTTTTTTCTGAAATAATTGTTGTTGCTTATACTTGTAAGCAAAATCCCCCAGTGGGTGACTTACCTGCGAATCCGTTTCACCTAAGTTTGAAAAAATCCTACCGAGTGGAGAGCAGTCCTCCCACTCGGGGGCTTAGCTGCAGTCCAGTACTCGCCTAAGGTCTCTCACTTGAGGGCTTAGCTGCAGTCAGGCACTCGCCTAAGTTTGAAAAAATCCTA
>NC_041385.1:773086303-773089207 GCF_002162155.2 Triticum dicoccoides
ACCACTCGGCCGCCCCGCGTGTCGCCATCGGTTGGTCACCTCATCACCACTCGGCCGCCCCGCGCTTCGCCATCGGTTGGTCACCTCATCACCACTCGACCGCCCCGCGCGTCGCCATCGGTTGGTCACATCATCACCACTCGGCCGCCCCGCGCGTCGCCAACGGTTGGTCACCTCATCACCACTCGGCCGCCCCGCGCGCCTTCAGACAGCTAAGTCGGTCTACATTCTGTTGTTTCCGTCTTCCCGAGTATCCCGTAATTCACACATCACGTTCACTCGGAGGCCATGCCACCGAGTGTACCTCTACACTCGGCTGCTTATTTTCACATACTTGCTTAGTACTGGTTATGTGACTCCCGAGTCCAACTTCCATTTTTTCCCATACATCATTCACGAATACCATGTGTCGTTCTTCATTTCAAGTTTGCATAGGTCCTTCGAGGCCGCAACTCAGTCGAAACACTGCACTTCCGTTTTATTTGAGCTAGTATTCCAATGAGTTCAGTCGGATCCGTCGCTTCGACAAGTTCGAACGGATCATTCCATCTTTCAGACTCTTGCTGGTTAATCAGCAAGCCCCTTGCATTCCCAGCGGGTGTCTATGGGTGTTATTCACACAAATCATTTCAGCACAAATCAAATTTCCTCGAGAAATTATTTCGTTGGCTTGTGCCATTTTTTACACAAGTTACGCGATCACTCGACGGCCCTATGGGCCAACTTCATCGCTACTTGGACTCGGTCACCATACCGGTCTTAGCGCACCACAACACTGACCTTGTCGCTCTGTTGACTTCAGACACATCCGGCCGACCCCTCTGTGGAATCCTCTTCATCGTACCAATGATATAGACCTCGTCAGGCATGAGACAGATAAGTCCGTTTTATAACTAAACTTCACACTTCACTCTTTTGCGAGTTTGCCTCTTTCGAGCATCACTCGGAAGTTTCTCCTCATCTTTACCCAAGTCCGATTCGATGATTTGCAAATCATCCATTCAAAACTATATTTCTCGTATTCCTACATGTCTGTTGTCGAAGCCTGTAGTACGCTCGGGGGCTATGCCGCACTCGGGGGCTGCATCTCATTTGGAATGACAATCTCCTGAGTGGTCGAGTACTTCATCACCAGTCAGATCCTTCACTTTAACAAGTGCATTCGATCCGCCACTTTGACAAGTTTTATAATCACACAGACACTTTGTGTGCCATCTTCATTCCTACTCAGAATCAGTTGTCACGCCGGTCTTGTTACATCGCAACCACACTACACCGACCTCGTCGCTACATTAGCTTCGAAAGCATCTAGCTAACTCCTTCGAGGACCATTTCAGCCACTTGGCTGGACATGCAATCTTTCACTCGATTGCCCCGTGCTTCGTCACTCGGCCACCCCGCGCGTCGCCACTTGGCTGGACACATAGTCCTTCACTCGGCCACCTCGCGCATCCTCACTCGATCGCCCCGCTCGGCGCCTCTCCGTTGTGCGCGTCATCACCACTCGGCCGTCCCGCACGTCGCTACTCGGTTCTGCATGTCTTCAGCACTCAACCGCTTCACGCATCGCCTCTCGGTTGTGCATGCCTTCACCACTCGGCCGACCAGCGCACCGCCACTCGATTGTGCTCCTCATCATAACTCTGCCACTCCGCATGTTGCCACTCGGTTGTACACATCATCGCCCCTTGGTCGCCTCGCGCATCAGCATCACTTGGACATATCATTACCTCTACACCCCCAACACGGGAACGACTAAGTTACTCACATGATCAAACCTCATATCACACTCTATAACAAGCTTACCTCTTTCGAGCATCACTCGGGGGCTATGCACAACCGTTGGCCATGCCGCCCTCAGGGGTTACGCCCATTCAATCAACCTATTGATCACATCAGGAATATCTTTCTGACCATACTTGCTCGGTCTGCCGAAAATCTATAAGGGTAGTACTGTCCACTCGGAAGATCGCCCAAATCATTACCTAAAGTCATCTTCAGGACTGCAAAAGGATGAAAACAACGCTCCTCTACGGATACACTTGGCCCTATCCTAGGCTCCAAGGCGTCAGTTTCACAAACTTGGACTCAGAGATGGCATGTGCTGGTTTTCCCCCAGGATAATGAGTGGCCTCCCTCTGGAGAGTCAGTCCACACACTAGCCTCGTCACTCGGGTTTCATGGCACGTCCATGTCAGACCACTAGTCTATCTCCTCCAGGAGACATACAAGTGCCACCAAGTTTTTCCTTGCAGTCAACATACCCCGATCAGTCGAGAAGCACGTCCACTTGGATAAATACCCCTTTCATGCAAAAGGGTAAAAATGAAGCGCCATCGCTGAATCTTACTGGCGGCCTTACTCGCCGAACGTCGTTCGTACAACCACCTCGCTACGCATCCATCCGATTGATTCAATCCCAAACAAAGATATCTACCATGCCAACTGCATGGAGGTTTACCGGGAGACTTAAACTCTCTGCCATGCTCATCTAGTCCGACAGAGGCTCGGGGACTACACCCACTGGGTGCACTCAGCGTGCCCCCACTGGAAGAGAACTCAGAAAGAAGTACCCTTTAGTTTGATTATCAAAAGACATGATTTTACAGTTTTTCGAATGATTTTTGTTCATTTTTTACATGTTCTAAAATCCCCCAGTGGGTGTCTTAGCTGTGAATCCGTTTCGCCTAAGTCGAAGAAAAATCCTACCGAGTGGTGAGTCTGCCTCTCACACGGGGGCTTAGCTGCAGTCCAGTACTCGCCTAAGTAATAAAAAATCCTACCGAGTGGTGAGTCCGCCTCTCACTCGGGGGCTTAGCTGCAGTCCAGTACTCGCCTAAGTAATAAAAAATATTACCGAGTGGTGAGTCTGCCTCTCACTCGGGGGCTTAGCTGCAGTCCAGT
>NC_041385.1:773089671-773121754 GCF_002162155.2 Triticum dicoccoides
ACTCGCCTAAGTTTGAAAAATCCTACTGAGTGGTGAGCAATCCTCCCACTCGGGGGCTTAGCTGCAGTCCAGTACTCGCCTAAGTTTGAAAAATCCTACCGAGTGATGAGCAACCCTCCCACTCGGGGGCTTAGCTGTAGTCCAGTACTCGCCTAAGTTTGAAAAATCCTATCGAGTGGTGAACGATCCTCCCACTCGAAGGCTTAGCTGCAGTCCAGTACTCGCCTAAGTTTGAAAAATCCTACCGAGTGGTGAGCGATCCTCCCACTCGGAGGCTTAGCTGCAGTCCAGTACTCGCCTAAGTTTGAAAAATCTTACCGAGTGGTGAGCAATCCTCCCACTCGAGGTCTTAGCAAAGTGCAGGTTGGCCACGACCACCACTTCAGGGCTGCACCGTCAAGAAAAAGGACAAGATTGTGCGCACTGTCGAACGTCAAGACCATTGTTGAGTGCCTTGTTGGTGAGCTGAGACAGGAACGTCAAGACCATTGTTGAGGGCCTTGCTGATGAGCTGATCAATGCTGCTCAAGGATCGTCCAACCAGTCGACTGCTGATTCCTCTTCGGAAGTTGTATCAAGCAAACAAAAACCAATCTGGGAGAAGAACAAGTTCAATCAGTACCAGCTAAAAAGAGTTTTAGTTCTCTCGGACCCCCGCCGACTGCCCATAGTCGGTGGCGGTCTCGAGGACTACACCCAATGGGTGCACTGAGCGTGCACCCACTGGAGTAATCTCCACTCGGTATGGCCTGACCAGTCCGAGTGATGAACAACAACAAAAAAAGACAGGCTCACTCTAAGACTCCCGTGGACTGCCCGCAGTCGACGGCAGTCTAGGGGACTACACCCAGTGGGTGCACTCAGCGTGCCCCCACTGGAATGGTATCCACTCAGAATGGTCCGCTCGGTCCGAGTGACGGCCAAACAACAAAAAAAGACACGTTCCAGGCGTGAAGAAATTCCGAGTAATCAGTTACTCGGTGCAGGGCCAGCTCCAAATCACTCCAAAAAAATTGCTATAAGGTGAGTTCAACGCTCCTCCACGGACCCGTTTGAGCTCATTTCACTCGAACACCTTGCAGTCTGGAATCCGTCAAGGCAACACGCGGAGATAAGACCGCCGGGTGACCAGAGGAAGTTCATAAGTCCCTCCGTAGCACTCGACTCATTTGGGAATACACCTCGACTCGACCCGCTCAACCTCGACTGATTCGGGGGCTAATGACGAGGACATGTATTAGGGGTAGGGTAACAGGCTAGACCTAAAGACCCTACCCATGGACACCGTACACTTTGTACTGGGCCGCTAGGCTAGATCGCCGTCCAGATGTACTGCAACTTGAAAGTCACTCGGACGGCAACAACCACTCGGAGCACGGCACTCCACTCGACGAGCTCATTCCACTCGGCCATGTAACTCACTCGGATATGCGAAGACCAATAGTCAGCATGACGGTTTTGTTGTGGGCAGGCATTATGGCATTGATGCTCCACTTTGTAACATAGGAGGTGAGGGGGTGGCACACTCTATATAAGCCACCCCCCACCACAAGACTTGGGGGGGTCTTTTCTTCCATCTCTCTCTCTTTTTCACCATTAGTCTCAGGACTACGGGGATCCATTCCCCTCTCATTGTAATCTTTGGATACATAAAGATAAAACAAAGCCTCTCCGGAGCATGAGACGAAGGGTTGTTATCTCCACCGTGAGAGGCCCGAACTCGCTAAAACCACCGTGTCACCCATATGCATCTCGATAGATCATGCTCCTTTATCCTGCCCCTCTCTTATTATCGGAATCGTTACCATGAAAGAGACTTCACGTCCCGTGCATCATAAGTAATGGCGCCTAATTACAATGATACTCGAAACCAAAATACATTTTTTTTAATCCACTGCTTAACAACACCAGGAGCACACAATAGCCAGGAACGCTGATGTATACCTTGTCCCCACCGACCTTGTTGTTGGTTTGCTCCAGGCGCAGTACATCAATCTCCTTCTTCAGCGCCTTCATATTCTCATCATGTCACTTCACAGCTGCGGCCGATTCCTGCAACGACCGGATGTGCTCTCCAAGGAGCTTTCTTGTCTCAGCCGTAATTTCTACGATCCTCGCATTCTCCTTCTCCAAATCTTCCACTGTTTCTAGGCAAAGCTTCTTCCACGCGTAGGTGATCTCCAGCAGCTGCTCGTACGTTTTGTCAGTCTATGGAATTGAAACCAGAGCATTCATCTTGTCGACCAGGTTATTGAGAGTAACTAGCAAGGACCTCACAGCACTTCCCATCGCCACCCCTCTCACCATTCCCTTCTCTCTCGAGCCACAGCTGCTCCCCAATTATACAGCAGGGGACTTCTGTTCAAGACCATGACACAGACTAACCCTACTTCCAATTGATTGTAAATCAGTTTCAGCAAGACACACTAGCATCAAATTAGGAGTCAGCTGACCACAATAAATCATGTTTCACAAACTAAATCAAATGAGCCGAAAGAAAGAAAAAACGAATGAAGTAGAAGCAGAAACAGGGTGAACTTACAGACGAGGAACCCTCGTGACCCGGGATATCCTCCCCCGACATGGCATGGTCGTCCGAAGTAGTCTCCTTTTGCCCAGCCATGGCGGAGATGGTCAGTGAATAGAGATGAGCAAGAGGAATGGAAGGCCTGGCGGCGGACGAACCAAGGAGTAGAATGTGGCTAGGGTTTCGCGACTCCGTCCGTCCGCCTTAAATAGCCGGAGCCTGGCCTCGGGCGACGAGCCAGAGCGGCGACAACGGACGAGACGCCCGTCGGATCGTTAGGTTTTTGGAGGGGGCGCCACGTGGCATTAACTCCCGAGGTATGAAGAGACGGCCGCCGAACCGTTGGGTTTCCGCGATAAATGCACGAATGTGACTGTTGGTAAAGCATAACCATGCCTCTTCGCGCTGCACGGATGTGCCTGCCGTTGCGAACGGTTCAACGGAATCATTTGGAACACAAAAACAACATAACATGACTCTTCACAATACTACGCCGTCACTTTCTGAGACCCACCACGGTGCAAAGAATACACCACAGCAGCTTCTCTCGAACAAGCCATTCCGTGCTTCACCGAGTAAACAGTGAGTGTTCACGTCTGAACCATTTCCGCTGGGTTTCCGCAATTAAAGAAACGAACGTGACTGTGGGTAAGACCAAACAGTGCCTTTCCGCTGGGTTTCCATCTGATAGAGTCAACGGAATTATTCGGAACACAAACACAGACAAGCGTGACTCTATATAAGTACAACGAACGTGACTGTGCTTAATGCAAAGCGTGCCCGTGCCTCTCCCATCTAATCGAGTCCACGCCTCTATCGAGTAATATACGAAACATCAAAAAAGAAGCGTGATTGTGCTTTTGTAAACAAGGAAACAAGCTTTTCAAAACAGCGTCTCTCACATAGGCCATTCGGTGCCTCACAGATTCAACAGTAAGTGTTGGCGTCTCAACCCATTCCGCTGGGTTAAAAAAACGAACGTGACTGTGCTTAATGCAAAGCTATGCCTCTGTGGGCTGATCGGCCGTGCCTCTCCTTCTGATCGAGTCGACGGAAGCACTCGGAAAAGAAATGCTAGGGAGCGTGACTCTATATTATACGGCACTATGCCTCTTAGCACTTAACGCCCATGCCTCTGACCCTTAACAGTACAATGAACATCCACAGCATTGTCAGTACACAACTCATGTCGCTGCCTGCTACAGAACCGCGGTTGTATTCACTTCACCCCAGTGCTTCTAATAAAAGAAGTGTGACGCAACTCAGTACAGAACCGTGGCTTTTAAAAACAAGGAACTTACGCTTTTAAACAACTCGAATCTACAATCGGCCACTCACAAAGTAAACAGCTAGCGTTAACATATAAACCCATCCTGCTTTCATTCAATGATAAACGTATGAACGTGACTATGCGAAAGACGAAACCATGCCCCCATGGGATTCACCTGCGTGCGTGCCTATTTTTCTGAACGAGTCAACAGAATCATTTTGAACACAAATACAAGCGAACGAGACTCTATATAAAACCTCACCATGAATTTGTGGGATGCAAGCCCTTGTCCGTGACCCGAAACACTACAACACACAAAAGCCACGAACATGCACGCCTACATCAGTACGCAAGTCATTACAGTACTACGTTCACAACCGTGGATGCAGAGACTTCACGTCCCGTGCATCATAAGTAACGGTTCCTAATTACAATGATACTCAAAACCAAAATACATTTTGTTAGCAAAGTAGCTGACAGAGAAATTTCACAAGACAAGGTAAGAAACTCCACTCCACTCCCTAACAACACCAGACGCACACAACAGCCAGGGACGCTGTTGTATATTTAGTCTCCACTGACCTTCCTGTTGGTTTTCTCCCGACGCAGTTCATTAATCTCCTCCTTCAGCGCCTTCATATTCTCTTCATGTCGCTTCACAGCTGACGTCGATTCCTCCAACGACCGGGTGTGCTCTTCAAGGAGATTACTCCTCACAGCCGTAATTTGTATGATCTTGGCATTGGCCTTGTCCAAATCTTCTCTTATTTCCTGGTAGAACTGCTGCCATTCGTAGGTGACCTCCAGCAACTCCTTGTATGTTCTGTCAACCTTTGCTATTGAAACCAAGGCATTCATCCCATTGACCAGGTTAATGAGAGTAGCTCAAAATGACTGTAAATTACTATCAGCAAGACACACCCCCATCAAATTAGGAATAAGCTAACCACAATAATCCATGTTTCACAAACTAAATCAATTAGGAGAAAGATAGAAAAAACAAATGAATGAAAACCACAAACAAGGTGAACTTACAGACGAGGAACCCTTGCCGGTCGGGATCTCCTCCCGCGACAAGGCACGGCCGTCCGGAGTAGTCTTCTTCTGCCCAGCCATGGCGGAGACGGTCAAATGATAGAGAGGAGCAAGAGAAATGGAAGACCTGGTGGCGGACAAAGGGAGGAGTAGGATGTGGTTAGGGTTTCGAGTCTCCGTCTGTCCACCTTAAATAGTCGGAGGATCACCTCGGACGACGAGCCAGAGCGGTGCCACCGGAGGAGACACCCGTCGGACCATTGGGTTTCCGAAACGTACTCTCCGTCATGAGTACGCAAGTCATGGCGCCACTTAACACAGAACCGTGATTCTTTGTAATTCCACACCATGCCTTTGTAGGCTGCACGACCGTGCCTGTGACCCGAAATACTGCAACACAGAGAGCGACGAGCCAGAGCGGCGTCAACGGAGGAGACGCCCGTCGAACCGTTAGGTTTTTGGAGCGGCGCCACATGGCATTCACTCCCGAGGTACAAAGAGACGGCCGTCGAACCATTGGGTTTCCGTGATAAACACACGAATGTGACTCCTGCTAAACCATAACCATGTCTCTTCGCGCTGCACGGATGTGCCTGCCGTTGTGAACGGTTCAACGGAATCATTTGGAACACGAAAACAACATAACGTGACTCTTCACAATACCACGCCGTCACTTCCTGGGACCCGCCACCGTGCAATGAATACGCCACAGCAGCTTCTCTCGAACAAGCCATTCCGTGCCACACCGAGTAAACAGTCCCTTTCCGCTGACTCAATCACATCTGAACCCTTTCCGCTGGGTTTCCGCAATTAAAGAAACAAACGTGACTGTGGGTAAGACCAAACGGTGCCTTTCTGCTGGGTTTCCATCTGATCGAGTAAACGGAATTATTCGGAACACAAACATAGACGAGCGTGACTCTATATAATACCACGACATGCGCGTACCTCTCCCATCTAATCGAGTCCACGCCTCTATCGAGTAATATATGAAACATCAAAAAAGAAGCATGACTCTGCTTTTGAAAACAAGGAAACAAGCTTTTCAAAACAGCGTCTCTCACATAGGCCATTCGGTGCCTCGCAGATTCAACAGTAAGTGTTGGCGTCTCATGCCATCCCGCTGGGTTAAAAAAATGAACGTGACTGTGCGTAATGCAAAGCTATGCCTCTGTGGGCTGACCGGCCGTGCCTCTCCTTCTGATGGAGTCGACAGAAGCACTCGGAAAAGAAACAAGTGACAGGCACGGCACCGGAGAGATTGAACGTAGAGGTCAAGCTACAAAACCTCTTTCTATAGCATATAAAAAAATTGATCCACCAGAAACAAACACAGACACATTGTAATTACTTTTTGCATTCCGACAGATGCAAGAAATAGGGGAGAGCACCAACATACAAGGCAAACAAACACAACAACACAGGGGAATGGAACAAGCAGAAGATGTTCTTCCAACAACAGACAACCTAACCGCCGTAGACCAAGCCGGAAATCCTTCGCTGTCCGGGCAAGAAATAACAGAGATGGCAACGTCAACGCAAAACATCGAAAAGGTGAAGTGAGATAACCTGCTTTTAAGGAAATTAGAAATTTGAGTGAACAAAGACACAAATGCAATCTCATTTACCTACCTCTATGTCTCAACAGCCACAAGACAAAAACGACGACACCATGGAGGTCCAAAAAGCTCAACTCACCGAAGAAAAGGTCGAAGAGGCAGCACCGGCGGAAATGACTGAAAAGGTGAAGCTACAATAAAAAAAGTTCAAAAGACACACTAAACATTTGAGTATTTTTCTTAGGGAACGGACAATAAACTACAGTGAAAATAATGACTGTATTTATTTATTTTTTAACGATGCTTTTGCACGATAACGCAGAAACCTCAACAGGACACGCACGCAGACACAAGTGAAGAAGCAAAGGGCCACAGTGCATTGCAAAACCATGCGGCAAACATTCCAGAGAAAGAGTCAGGCAGCAACGAGAAAAAGGCCGCACCATCAGACAAGAAACATTGTGCTGTAAAAGATGTTGCCGCCACAAACACGGCGGTAACCCAGGGCAGCACTCAAATAAAACGTGAACCGTTGATCATACAAAACCTGGCCATCGAAGAAGGGACAGAAGACAAAGGGATCGAACACCTGTACAACAACGTCATGACAGCAAATAAGGACAAAGGGTAAGTTCATGTCAACACCAAAGAATTATTTTTTTTCCAACGATTTCCTACCATAAACATTTTATATGTATACCTGTAAATATATATGTTGCAGGCACAAGATTTTAATAAATACAGAGACGACAACAGTAACAGCCAGCCACATGGCACAAAGCTTCAACATTGGAAAGCCAGTGCGCAGCGAAACCATGGCAGTCATGCTACAGATGTTGAAAAAGCAACTCAGGGGCACAAAAAGAAAGATTCTATCAACATACAACACCGTAAGTAGAGCTCAAGTTTCAACAATGAATACCACTCTAACGATCAATCAACCTCTCTGTACAATTGAATTTACAAATTTCTTCTATGCACATGTGACAAAACAAGCAGGGATCAATATGCATGGCCAACCATGAAGATCCATTGGAGTTGAAAAATAAAGATGAAGCACACATCAGAGACAAGACAATTCCTAAAAGGCTTAAAAGATTTCTTGATCTGGAAGAAGGAGAGAAACTACAAGATTTCGACATGGTAAGCACATCTCATGTTACAGATAAGAGATACAATCTCGGCACTACAATTATGTCTAACCATCAACAAATCATGACTAAATCCAAAAAGGACCCCTTATTTATTTATTTTGCATTTTTGCAGTTCTTTCTACCAGTTTGCATAGGCGGGCAAGTTCAACAAAAACAAGGGACTGTGGGCCACTACTTCATTATTACAATTAACATCAAAAAAGAGCGCTTTGAACTCCTTGACTCTTTACCAATTCAATATACAGGCACAACGGACTACCAACATAGTAACAAACAGAGTAAAGAGGATATGGAAGCAAATAAGCCCATTGCTCCAACTGTCTCCAAGTAATATTGACCACTTCAAAAAGGTCAAAATGCAGATGCCACTTCAGGGAAAACGTAAGCACTACAAACCTTTCTCCTTTTCCTTACTCATTGTAACAATTATTAATGCAATCCATAAAAAAGATAGGACATTAGGAAAACTTCACCTAAACTGCCCTATCATCTCTGGACAGCGACAATAATCAATCATCCTTCTACCTGCAGACTCGACTGTGCGTTCTATATGTACGTGAACGCAAAGCACTACACCGACGATGGAGAAACACTAGTAGAAAAAGGGCCTATTGTCCCGGTTGGTAAGGGCCTTTAGTCCCGGTTGGTGAACCGGGACTAAAGGGTCGGTACTAATGCCTCCCCCCTTTAGTCCCGGTTCAATTTGGATGTAACTTTTTGAGTAGATGATTTTTCATATAAAAACTTTTTCATACGAGTTAGTATGCAAAAGTTATGCCCATATTTACAAATTCCAGAGAGATTTTGCAAATAAAGTCAAAATTCACATTTGCAAATTTTCCCAACAACTAGACCACATATCACATGGGAAACTTATTTTCTTTTATTTTTTTGACATTTCCATCATTTTCTTTTATATTTTTTAAAATTGAAAAGGCGATCCACGTGGGGGGGTAGAGTTTGAAAATGGGACCTTTAGTACCGGTTCGTGGCACAAACCGGGACTAAAGGTCTCAACCCCATTAGTCCAGGTTCGTGCCTCAAACCGGGACTAAAGGTCTAATCTTTAGTCCCGGTTTGAGGCATGAACCGGGACTAATGGGCATCGCACCCTTTAGTCCCGGTTTGAGGCACAAACCGGGACTAAAGGGCACAGGTGAACCGGGACTAATGCCTTAGCCGCACGAACCGGGATAAATGCTCACATTAGTCCCGGTTCGTGATTGAACCGGGACTAATGTGAAATTTGGCCCGGAACCATAGCCCTGTTTTCTACTAGTGAAACAGTGTTATTAACAAAGGAACAAGTCCCAGAGTTGAGAAAGAAAATTCTCTATCAAATATTCTGCCAGTACAGAGATACGGCCGCACTGTCATTAATCAACTACACCGCAGGTTTGTCTTACTGAAGACGACAAAGTAAAATTCTACTTATCTAATTTTCAGAGACAAACCAATAAGTTTTTATATTTTATTTGAACAGATATGCTGAAACCTGAGGTCGATATGGAAGACAGTGAAATGGAATGAATACATTGTGACATAATTCAACAAGAGATTGCTCCAACTCCCGAGCACATTGGGACAAGCGCTCGAGAGATAAAAGTTATTCACATTAATGAGACAAGCAGCGATGAGGAGAAAGAAGATTATCATTTGAGCGGCAAGGATGCCACCAAGGTGTCTGAAGAAGCACTCACGGAAGAACAAGCCCAGAAAGATCCTGGTTTACATAGGGAACAACACGCGCAGCCAGACACTGATTTACAAAAGGAAGACGAACAGAAAGATTCGCCGATAAAACCAGATAGACCACCCCTAGATAAAAACAATGAAGGCATAACACGCTCTCCTTTAGAAGTGGATAACAGGACAAAGACCGTACCAACTCACCAACAACAGCTTTCCAAACAGGACATGAACCCTGTTGGCGAAGATCGCATACCAAGAACATCACCAGAGGCAGAACATGCACAAGAAGAAAAGAAGGGGAAAGGAAAGATTTTATTAGAAAAGATACTTCAAAAAAGGAAATATGATGCTGAAGTCTCAATAGAACCGAGCATCAAAAACAACAACACACAAAAGGACACACCAACAACTGGGCAGCTTAATGAGCAGGCACAGTTCGGTCACGACAAGAAAAGGAGAAGGCATCTTGCAAGAGTGCAGACAAGTTCCCCAAAACCCTCGACGATTCAATCACACGAGATCAGCTCAGCAAACATAATCTCAACTAAGAGGCCATTCAAGCGAGCAAGCAAGGAAATTGAGAAAGTCAACGCTCCAGCACTTGTTCCAGGAGATTTCATTTACAAAGAAAAGGCCATGCAACTCTATAGATATCTGATGAGCCGACAAGGATAGAAACAATGCGGACAGTAAGTAGATTCTCCTTGTTCCATGGAAACGATTACACAGAGCTGCACATTCTCTAACATCCAACTAACCATTCACTCACCTAATTCTAAACCCTCCTTGCTTGCAGACAACAGCTATATAAAACCTCAAAGAGCGAAGGCTACATTTCAGGAAAATCCGTCATGGAACAAGCAATGAAAGAAAATGCACAAATGGAAGGCTCCATGCTAAACGCGTTACTGGACGAATGGACAGAACAGAAACAGTTCAACCCAGACGTCACAACTGTACTCCCTGCAGAATTCGCAAATGTATGCATACCTCACCCACAAAAACACCTCCGTCATTACTATGGTACAATATTTAACTAATACCACACACTCTCTTTCTTGAAGATGGTGCTAGGTCTCAATTATAAAAGAGGGGAGCTATCAGAATTCAACAAAGACGATGCACTACAAGCATTTGAACAAGTCGTGCGAGGTAAAAACATCCTGCACTCGAAGATGGTAAGTTCAGAACTATTACTGAACACACGACTTATTCTCCTTGGGCTTCAACAATTAAATGAAATTCAATTTTTACATCAACAACGATCTCCTCTCTCAATGTAGATCATGATACCTCATCACACGGACAAGCACTACACGCTATATGTAATGAACAAGTACAGAGATAGCATCGACATCCTTGACTCACTGAACTATGTAAACTACGCCGATTTGTCTTGGAGTAAACACCATGTGCATCGAGCAGAACTGGTACGTACTTTTTGTACATTGATTTATTCTTTTCCTCGCGATAGTATGATACTCTTACTTTTATCAATGCCGCACCCAAACAACAAAACATAAATGCAATCACAGATGAGAAGGATGTCGGTGCTGATGAACAAGTACCACCAACTAAAAGACAAGAACGAACCAGACTGGGCAAGGATAGCAGAAAGGCCTCACAGGATCTGCACACCAAAGCAAGAAGGAACACAATGCAGACACTTCACGACCCAATTTGCAAAACACTGGAATGGGAAAGAACTGGTCAAGGACAGAGAGGATTTTCATGTAAGTTACCAGTACATACACGTCAAATTACTTGATTTCTTTATTACCGCAATTAGTTTATTCACAATGGTGGACAAAACGTAACTATAAACCATGCATTTTGACATGCCTGCAGCATAGCAAGGTGGATGCAGAATGGAAACCAGAGTACGTATACACACTCATATTCGGTAAAACCAACCAAATAAAGCACCATCAACTTCCTGAAAAAATCAAAGTTTTCAAACCAGAGACTACAAACCTTTTTTCGCCCATGAAAGGTAATATAACTATTTTCATTTTTACCATCACTCAACATGACAAGAGCTTCAAATATATCTTTTAGAAGCAACAGCCATAACTTTTTATCTGTTTTGAAAGAGCGAGACAAAAAGAACCAGGATCAATCAATGAGCACCAACAAATACCCGCAACACCAGCATTCGTTCATACACGTGCGTAAGGCAAACGAGCTCTACAACATAGTCATGAGTGACACATGGCAGGACAAATTCAAAAGGTGAGTTGGTTCCTTTTCCAACTGAAATTAGTTAAAGTTACGCGGCAATCACACAAATAAGACAGAAACTAGAAAGAACATTGAATTCCTGTTTATCATCTTGCTTGTAAGTGACATTCTGAACAGAATTTTCTTCTACTATTTTTCCTATAAGCAGACAAGTAGTATTCTCGGGAGAACAACCATAGGGGAACAGTGCAACTCTCACTGGATCAAACCTAAAGCAAATTTTCGGGCCTGCGAACAAGAAAAACCGTAAAGGAATGGAAAAGAAGGTGCTCAATGAGTTAGCAGAAGCATGAGAGGGAAGCAAGCAAACTAAATACAAAAGACATAGACTATTATTAGGCCCAAGCTTTGCAGAGGTAAATTTCAAAAAAAAACCACAAGGATCATACAAACTCATCTTTTTGCAACGATTGTTTAATCTCCTGGTACCGGTCTGTTCTTTCTAATTCGTTTTAATGGTTTTTTATTTGTTGCCTGCAGAATATTCTGGGTTTAAAGGATAAAAGAAAATCTATGACGCAATTCACAGATGATTTCAAATGAGAGAAGGATGCCTTGGTTCCTTTGTTCCTTTAGAAATGTCAACTAGACAAGCTCAAAATAGCAAAAATGGTAATAGCGTTAAAACTATATTCTAAACTCTCCTATAGCAATAAAACTCTCCTCTTACAAAATAAAAATAAGCATTTCAACCAAAATACTATATTCTAAACTCTCCTCTAACAATAAAACTTTTGTACCGCAGGTATTCATGCCATTTGAAAAGAAAGACAGATACACACTATTAGTGCTCGACAGATATAGAAGGAAGCTTCAAATCATTGAGCCTCAAGAAACCTCTCTCGAAGAATTGAAGAGGCAAGAATGCCTGAAAAATCAAAGTGATCTCCATGTGCATGATGGAAAACTAAGTAAGAAAATTGCTCACATGGAAATCAACGAAGCCAGCAAAGAAAAGGAGCATAACAAATACCACAACCATAAAGACAGACTGGTAAGAATTGTAAATAACAGCGTCTTTCGGTTTTACAAATTACAACACATGTATCTCTAAAACAAAAACAAAATGCAATTCCCAGGTGCCGAGGTTCAAGGCAGTATATGAAATATTACTCGGTGAAAAATTCGAAAAGGAAAAGACTAAATGGGAAGTTCAATTTTTAAAGGACGTTCCAAAGGTGAACAAAGGTGAAACCCCGTTTGCTGTTCTAAGGTTCGCGCATCTCTTTGATGGCAACCACTTCGTCGAAGAGATAGATAATTTCGATGTAAGTTTTCGCTTAAAACTCGTTATAAATCTGCAAGATATCATACAACTGCATGACATAATATTGATGTGTTTTTTCTCCTTATTTTTCACTGAATTTTTTATAGGATGGCCCGGAACAATGGAAAGCACAACAACTGTTCAGGCTACTATTTAGCGATCAGAATACAATCGAACCCAGCAAAATGGGCGATGAGATAACAAAGATCTACGACGACATCAAGGAAAAGGAATAAAAAGTTGTTGATAAGCGAACAAGCCTAGCTCCGTCAAAACATTAGAAAACGGTTTAGCCGCACATCATAGTGTGATAATGAAGCAGCAAACTCTTTTTATTGATGTAGTTCCTTGATTCTTCATTAACCAAGCATTCGAACACAAGCCAGTGCCCCAAGTCCATCCCTAGACTTTGATGTTTCGCAAACATTCCTTCTCTCTGCAACCATGTGCTGCCAAATGCCACCAACCTACGGCATGCATCTGGCTTGAGTACAGACGTGACTCTCTAAATGAGTATTCAAACAATTGCACGTGATGCCACCCACTCACGCCATTAGAGGCCTCACTCCTGTGCATCCACAATGATGCCTCTCCTACCACACCACCATGCATCCACAGGGTTGAGGGCCACTGATGCCCCTCGAAGCCTCACACCACTCCATGCCCGTGATGCCAGAACATGCGTGACTTTCTAGAGACTTGATAACCGTGACTCCTAACTGCGTATTCAGAAGCATGCTTCTGGTACCACACTTTAGAACATCCACAGTATTGATAGCTGTTCGAAACAACAAAAACCCAACTTCCGTGCCGGTTGAGTCTTCACCTCCGTGATTTCTGTGCCTGCATCCACGTACCTAATGTGTCACACCCCGCGACACCTACATGCTCGCGGTACCATGCCCGTGTCTCTTCACAAACGTCACGACAGTGCATCCCGTGCCTTGCGTACCTGCATCCAGGTGCCTCTCTCACATGACACTTGCGATGACTCTTACATGCCCCACCGTGTCGCACAACCTTGGCTCTGCACACTTCCAAACCGTGACCCTATAACTATGTATTCGGAGCTCACCTCTTCTACTCCGTCCACGTGCCTCTGGATGGATGCTTGTGGTGCCTTCATTTCTGTAAAGACTTCAATTCCGTGCCTCCGACACCTGCACTAACACACGCTGGTGGCTGTACAGACTGCAAACCTGTGCCTCTCTAACTGCGTATTCCAACCAATGCCACTCCTGCCACTCCTCAAGAAGCCGCGCTTGTGTGCACAACTAAACTGTACTTAGCGTAAAAAGACTTCTTTTTATTTAGTTGTTTTTAGACTAAAAAGCAACATTACTGATTCAAAATCACAAGATTGCTGAATAAACATAGTACTTAGCAAGCGAGACAACTTGTTCAATCACATAAACAAACTACAAACTTCACATAAGCAAACTTGTCTAACCTGATATAGGTGACATTACAAACTGCTTCGTCCTAACAGAACTAAACTACGAACCTGAAACAATAGAAAGGACAAGCAGAAATCCAAGCAACTCCACGACCAGTTTTCTATGTTTTCGTCATCACTAGTAGGCATAGTAAGGATCGTCATAATTCTTCTCTGCCTCTTTTGCACTCTCCAGTCCTTCTCTAATGTTTTCAATTCTCTTCCAAGACTCGTAGGTGGCGTACAAATCTATCGCTGCATACTCAATGAGGTAATTTGGCAGTGGGCTGATCCCCACAGTTTATGGTCTTCAACCCTGTCAATCTTATCCTTCATCTGTTTGTAGAATGGGTGGATCACGCTCCCTGCAACATTAGCCAAAGGGTGGTACCTCTTTCTTCCCTTGAACGGAACTCTCCATTTGCGCTGGATGTCGATGTACTTGTCGGGGTTGATCTCCAAACCAGAACTTCGCAGCATCTCTTTGTCACCTTCAATACTGAAGCCGGCAAAGGTGTAGAATCTGTCCTCCTTCAGGAACGGGTGCAGGCTCTTGGGCCTGCAAGGGGCATGACACATTTAAGGTGGATCCATCAAGTATCCATCAAGTAAATACTTATATAGTACGTATAATTTGTGGACGAAAAAATTTCAGAAGCTGCTATGCAGAGTTCACAAACACAAGCACAAGCACAGCATGTCATTTTTATTTTTGGTACTTACACTTGAATAAATGACCTATGTACTCCTTACCCACATTAACACATCAATTCAAGAAACTGAACTACACTAGAACATCAAATATAGAAACTACCACTACTAGGGAAAAGGCTAGCAGCAGCGCGGGTTTTAGATGTATCAGTAGCGCGGGTACCCGCGCTACTAATAAGGCGCTACAGCTAACTCATAGCAGTAGCGTGTGCTCACCCGCGCTACTGCTACACAAGTGTAGCAGCAGCGCGGTTAGAGGAAGCTCGCTACTGCTAGTAGCGCTAGCGCTCTTTGGCTGGACGCGCTACTGCTATTGAGGCGCTGCTGCTAACTTTTATACACTCGCTACTGCTAATTTAAGTAGTTTTTTTGGCATATTTGTTTTGTATTTGAACAGGCTTTGTAGAAGAATCTTTAGCACATAGAAATGTCATCATGATACACATACAAATGCCTGCGAGACCACAAATGTAATCATAGCATGTACATACAAATAGTCTCATCATAATCATCATCCAACACAAAGTGATATCTTGTCATCATCTCGAAAATAGCGATACATGCAAGTCTCGAATACTTGCAACTACAACAACTTCATCCATCTAAACAAAGGTATACGCAAGAAGTGCTATCACTATGAGTGAGAGCGGAACTATGCAGTACATGAGGTGGCAGTTACGAGTCCTCTCTCGCGCTAGCGTGAACCTCAAGTAACTAGCTTCTCCTTCTTGTCTTCTTTTGAAGCCTTTATGGCTGGCGCCCGTGAACCCATTCACTTGCGCCTGACACTCATGCCACTCGTTGTACACCCCCGGAACCTTCCCTTTGTACACGACATAGCATTTCCATCTCGCCATCAAGAAACTAGGTACCTGTTAGAGATGCATGTTCATGAAGAGGATGTACAATCATATATATGAAACAAAATATACTAGAGCAACACCGAAAAAGAAAGGGTTAGCAACTAGATGCAACATATACAGTATGCAAATTAATTAACTAGAGGTACGCAAGTCGTCGTATGCAAACTAACAAAGTAGCGTTACGCAAGTTCGGCAGGGACCGTGGACATCACAAAGTATACAAATTCAACCGACACATATCATCATCATCGGCATCATAAATCACTAGAAGTTCCATCCTTCCATATCATCGAGGACGAACCCTAGCTTCTTGAACGGCGTGAGGTCTAGACATTGCATGCCTATGCGAGTTCGGACGTCAGCTCGCGATATAGGGCCGTGGTGGAACATCCCCTTCTCATCGACGACTTCTTTCATGATGATCATCGCAATGTCGCTTTGGATGCGAAAGAAGTCATCTCTAAGTTTATAATTCGCTTCTCCATGAGATTCTAGCCACTTGTGGATATGATCATCATTTCTGCTGTTAATGCGAAGCTTTTGGTGATCCGTGTTGAACTGAATCATGAGATGGACGATGTAGAATCGATCCTTCTTGCTTGGTTTTGGGACATGGATGCAGGAGAAGTTAGTTTTATGCGCGAAACCCATCTTCTTGTTCCTTTGTTTCTTGATATGCATGTGGCCACCTCTAAAGCTGAAGCCTTGGAGAGCATCATCTAGAATATTCATTATGTGGGTGTAGTCCTTTTTCTCGTAGTCTCTGGAAGGGTCAAAATACACGGCGTGGGAGACTTGCGGGTAAAGAACGATAAGGACGGCGCGCCCGTTGCTGCAGGGAAAAGACACCTCAAATTATTCCCCATATGAGAGAGAAGGAATGATTGAAATGTACGAAAGGGTTGTCCGGAACTGACTTACTTTGGATGATAAGGCACGAGGACAATTTCCCGGTCCTTATTCTGTACCATGAAGTTTTGGAGGTACTCCCTAGCAGTTTCACGCTCAAAGTCGCCGAGACTCAAGAAAGACTCGTGCATGTAGTACGGATCCGCCACACAGATTTGCGAGACTTCTTCACTCTTCATGACGGAGCTCATATGTAGCGCAAAAAGGCGGACGATAGTAAAATCAAGTCGCCTTGTTAGAAACATCTCAAAGATATGGTCAAACCGCAGGAAGAACACCTCCGCGGGCCGTGTGTCGACGTAGCACTTCCCCTCAGCCACACGAGCCGCGTATGTCGTATATCCTGGATCCTTTGAGGCTAGTAGGCTTTTCTCAGTCAACAGCACATGGTCGTGCAGTCTCCTGAGATCCCCTGATAGTGCCTCCAGCGGTTTCGGAGGTAGCATCGGCTCGCCCGTGAGATGGAACATGACCGCACCTTTCACGGGTACACGCTCTTCAGAATGCATCGTCTGGCTGCTGTGTGCTCTGGCTTGTTTGGAGGCAGTTACCTTCCCCGGTCTCTTCCTCTCCTTTTTCTTGGGCACACCTTCCAGACCCTTCCTTAACCCCTGCCCAAGTGTTCCCGGGCTAAGTATTGTACAACCCTCGCGCCCGGCTAGTTGAGCCTGTGTTGAGGCAGCATCTTCAGGCGTGTCCTGTGAGGATTTCATGAAGAGAGACTTTTTGCAATCCATGGTATGACCCTGCCCGGGCATATCATCCATATCCTCATTAGCAAGCTGATAGCATGATTCGTCATATGGTTGACTCATCATATCTATGTCACGGTCATACGCGTTTGTATTGAGGTAATCCATAGGGTCGACCTCCGTCTCATCATCCATTCTTTGTTCTACAGGAGAAATTACATCAGCCAGTACTATTGCACCCCCTTCATGCTCATGTGAATGTACTTCGATTTCATGCACAACCAGGGGGGAGGTTGTACATCCATACAAACACGGGCCATGTGCTATGGTTGGTGTTCTAGTTGCCAAACGGATTCATGCCATCGGTACACGCGCCGAGCACGATGTTCCTTGCATCACATTCAAAATACCGATAGAAGCTATTCAACGCTCTCCACTGGCTTCCATCCTTCACGTGTCTCAGCGTCGGATCATCTCCATCGTCGGGCTTCATCCACATGCCTCTAGAGAGGCTCCACTTCATCACTACCACGTGACTTCACAACCGTGGTGCCTTGCTTTCTGTGCCCTATGTCCTTGCACCCACGTCGCCTCACACGACACTTGCCGAGACTCTTATGTGCCAAGTAGTGCGACACCCACGTCACTTCACAACTGTGGTTATCTAACCGAGTACTCGGACCCATGCCTCTGCCACCACACTTTTTGTGCATCCAGAGAATGCACGTACGTGGCTGTGGTGCATTCATTTTCTGTGCCTTACGTACCTAAAACCACGTGCGCAACATGCCACTTGCCGAGACTCTTACGTCCCCCGTAGTGCCACACCCACGTGAGTTCACAAATATGGTTCTATAACCGAGTACTCGGACACATGCCTCTGCCGCCACACTTTTGTGCATCCAGAGAGTGCACGTACGTGCCTGTGGTGCCTTCATTTCTGTGCCTGCATGTACCTACACCCACGTGCGCAACTTGACATGTGTGGCTCCTGATACTTCACAACCGTGCCTCTGTAACCAAGCATCCTGACACGTGCGTCTGCCACTGCATTATTTTGGCATACGCAGGGTTGATACCCCGTGCCTCGACAAGCCGCAAGTCCATGCCTCTGTTGCCTTGAATGTCATGCCTCCTTACGTACCTGCACCCACGTCCGCAACGTGACACTTGCCGAGACTCTTACGTGTCCCGTAGTGCCACACCCACGTGACTTCACGACCGTGGTTCTGTAACCGAGTAGTCAGACCCATGCCTCTGCTCCCACACTTTTGTGCATCTACAGACTGCACACCTGTGACTTGAGAAAACACACGTACGTGCCTGTTGTGGATTCACCTCTTCTCACTTCCGTGCCTGAACCCACGTGCCTCACGTGCCTAACACAACATACGCCGTGACTCTTAAATGGCCCCACTGCAACGCCCGCGTCGCTCCTGAGACTTCACAACCATGCCTCTTTAACGGCGCTTCTAACACATGCCTCTGCCACAGCACTATTGTACATCCTCAGCGTTGATACCCGTGCCTCCAAAAGCAGCATGTTTGTGCCTGTATTGCCTTCATTTCCGTGCCTCCTATGCTTACATCCACGTGCCTCACGGGACTCTTGCCTGTCCCGTGGTTCTCTACCTGCTTGTAGAACCTACACTGTCGTGCCTCCTGTGCCTGCATCTACGTGCCTGTAGAACCTACACTCCCGAGCCTAACATCAGAAAAAACGGATCTTGATGCTCAAATGGACGGTTGAAGATTAGAGACGGTTCGATGGTTTCCATCTCTCCCTCCCTCTTCTACTAGCTTGCTTCCCCTTCCGCAAAGTAAATCTCAAAACATTCATCACTCCCGCACGCTCTCCTCCTTCCTTCTGCACACAAACACAAATTCGAAATCGAATTCGCGTCACCGAACAAACCGCCACCGCGTTCCCCAACCACCCTCCAATCCGACATAAACACAGCCACACACTGCCCGCGAGAACACCAATAACCCCGCCGGCTGCAGCGACCGACGGCGAGGACTTCGACAGTGGCGGCAGAAATCGCAACGAAAAAAGAGCAAGGACACAATAAGCGGATGGAACCGAAGAACACCGCACAACTAATTGAAGGTAATTATCATTCTATCCCACTCCATTCCACCGGGTAGATCGTAGTGATTTTTCAACTTCAAGGAGCAGCAACCCTAGCCACCGCTACCAAGGAGTTTTTGAATAACCTAAAATCAATTTTTCTAACAAATTGAACTGCCGGAGAGATGAGATTTAATAGAAATGCTACAGCTCTCCGCCCTGGAATTTTCGCCATACGATATGTGCTCAAAGGTACTAAACCTGAAACGTCACTAACTAGAATAAGTCGGTAGATCCAAACCCCGCAAGCATCCTGAGAGGGCAAAACCTGAAAACCGTTCGACATTTTCTACATGTTTGTCCCTTCAATGTAACCGTTTTTCAAATTAAGTGCCTCTGGTCTGAAAAACCGTGAACACAGAATACCTGTACCATGCGCTTCTAGTGTAAAACAACTCGTGCCTCTCTATACATACAAATTTGTTTTCACACCACGCAGCTTTTTTTCTGCGACACTCAACTCTGCTTCTAACACCTGCCCATTTTTTTATGCAGCAATGAGAAATCCTCGCAAAGAAGCTAAAACCCAGCAAAATACTGACGAAGACCCTACTGAAGAACATGCAATCTAGCAAGCTCCTGTCAAAGGTTTGACCAAAAGAGTCCACTGTCTATCTGCAAAAACCTGTATTGAGACATTAATAACTTAACTGCTATCCTTGACAACAATAACTTAACTGTGTCTACAAATAAAACTACCTGCCACTTTGGACAAACATGTAGAAATATCACCTGCAGAGTGCGTTTTTGTCTCAGAAAATGCTTCACCCTAACTTCACTTACCCAGCTCCACTCATAACCATAATTAGTATATATTTCTTCAATCCCCTTATTAGCTCAATCGGCAATAGTAGAAATAACCTTTCTTAACCCAAAAAAGAAAACTAAAATCCCCTTTTGGGAATTTCACATTCCTTATGCATAACTGTGGAAGATATATATTTTAAATGTATATAAATTATTTTTGGACAAAAGAATATCGTTTTTCGTTACCTGGTCATTATGCAGGACACAAAGACGGTGATATTGATAGCACACAAACACAAAGCATGTCTCCTCATTCATCAGAAAAGGACACAGAACAGACCATGAGGAACAAACCACCTGTGGCAGAAATGGTAACTTACACCAGGCTCAACAGGAGTAAACACCTAGCAACAAGCAAAAAAAAGAGAAAATCAGATACCAGCACTATTTTTACTCCTGGAGCAAAAAGGCAAAAGAAAAAGGAAAATGCTGAAAAGATCGTCGACACTGGTACCTTGCAGCATCAGCCATTACCTCTAATGGTACTCCCGCCAACAGAACCAGCCGGCACGAAGAAACAAGCTGAACGCAAGAAGAAAAACAAACGACAAAGGATAGAAAAAGAACAAGACGATACCAACAGCAAAGGTTCAGATACCAATGACGACGATGACAGACAGCATGATGCAGATTTCATTCCTACAGACGGCGATGATGCCGAAGAGCACGACAGCAACGCAGAACATGACGACGATGTAAAAAACACACTTATGCACTAATTTTGAATACCACTAGGGATCTAACATTCCTTTCTAACAAAACCCTTTCTTTTTTTCTTCTGAAACAGCTCAAATCAGGCAAGAAGGACAGAAAGAGAAGAAAGACAAGCGGGAAAGAACTGGTAGTACCAACAGTTGACGAAGAACAGCAAGAAACAGACGAAGAGAAATGCCAAATCAAGGCAGGGGCAGCATTCGCCCATGTCAAGAAAGCATGGAATTTACTTAAAGACCGTCACAAGAAAGATATTAGGATGGCAGGATTTGGCAGCATAGAGAACTGCAAAATAACGGGCTCCATCTGCAGACCGCTTGCAGAACACATCTACGACAACCTCAACACAGAAACCATGACAATAACCTTCGGTGATGCTACTGAAGACAAAAAAATCAAGATTACCAAGGAAGCTACCCACAAGGTGTTTGGATACACAAACGGCACGCAAAGGTCAGCACCAAGGCCAGAGACTAGCCCAGCTTCAATGAAAGAACTGATGTCAAAGCTTGGCTTCAAAGATACAAAGTTCACGCCAAAACAACTGTTCGAGAAGCTAGAAATATTAGTGGAAATAGATGATGAAAAATCAAACAGGAAATCAGTTAAAATACTTTTCCTTATTTTTTTCCACAATGTTGTCTGCGGGTCAAGCGCCGCTATCTTCGCCCGGACAGCTATAATGGTCAAGGACATGGACTATCCAGAAATGGCAAAGATGGATTTCTATGAGGTAATCGTCGAATGTATTAGGGAAGGAGCCAAGACATGGCAGAAGCACAGGATGTTGCCTCAGGAGGAAAAGAACAAAAAGCACATCAATGGTTTGGCACAGGTACAAGTAATAATGTACCTTGACTCCCTGCTGCTGCCAACCGACACAAAAGAAATGCGGAAGATTGCAAAGACAATGGACAAAACCTCATTACCACGAGCAAACCATCTAAAAGAGAGTGACCTAGCGAAAATAGCTAGAGCAGACATGAAAACGGACGGAAAAGCACGACCAGATGACTATGGATTTGGCAAGATACATGTATAGCTCTGTTGTACATAAATCAGTACTTCCCTTTTTTAAAACAGTTTCCATTCTAATCAACTCCATTCCACCGAAACGATGTAGACATGGAAAGGAATAGCAGAGAGGATCTTCTATACCAGCACAGCATCAACTTTGTCTTCAATTCACCAGATAGTAGGAGAACATCGTAAAGAATAGCAACACCAGCACACAACCAAGCTGCTACCACCTCCACCCAAGCGCCGGCGTGAACCACGTATCGGCACTAGTGGAAGCATGGAACCAAACAAAAACATCAGCACAGTACCAGAAGAAAGATTCCAAAGGATAAACAAATTGTTGGAAAAAGTGCTCCATGAAGCAAAACAGTTACCCGCAGTAACCACCAGGGCTAAACACCGATGCAACGAAAAAGAAGAGATATTGGATGAAAAAAACAAAGACAAAGTCGTGCAACAAACAATTACCCTGATGGATTCTCTAGAACAACTCAGACAATTTCAGGACATAGTTTGCACAAGGTACCTCACAGACAACGCGACCCTGCAGACGCTAGAGCAAGCAGTTCCGGCAGCATCAAGTAGACAAGTCGATGCCAGCCGCACGATTGAAATAGTAGCCACAATAGAACAAAGTGAAAGGAGAAAAGGTAAGAAAGAAGAAGAGGACGAAGAGAGGAAGAGAAGAACAAAATCAAGGGATGTGGGCATTGACAAGAAGAAGATAAAGCGGCAAAAACAGGTAAATAAATAGTAATGCATGGTGCCATCCGCAAGCAAACCCCTGTTTTCATACCTCAACTGAAAAGAGTTGTGTCAATGCTTTCAGGATGAACTCCAACAGCAGGATGGCGTCAACAACCCCAAAAACAAGAATGAACGCAACAAACAAAGCAACCTCACAACAGACAGTGCTACAACAACAACTACTCCAACACAAGCACAAGATATGACCGACGTCAGAACCAGTGAAGAGGTCAATATGAACATCCATTTTTCCTTTCAAAATTGGAAGAGTTATAAGTTAACTGACAAACCTTCAACAAAATATAGGCTCAGCTGGAGAACAATCAAGTCAGCAGTCCCGTCAACCAATTGCAAGAGGCTCACCCACAATCAACCGTTAGCATAACAAATGACAAAGAAGAAGAAAACAACGAAGAGGAGGTAAAATTCCACAGCCCACTACACCCCCACACCGGAAACTCATAATGGCAGGAAAGAAAGTGAACCACAAACTCATATTGTTTGAACTCCAGGTATCAAAATCACTGCAAGACCAAGATACAACCAGTGTTGAAATTGAACCCCATAGTGAACCTCAAACAGACGAAGGAGTCACAGAACAGGAAGTTTGTGCACAAGAGATTTCCAGTGCCACGACATTGCAGATCACCATCACGAGTACAAAGGAGAAAACCCAAGACATGCAAGCTGATGAGGAACTAGAGACTGTTATACCTGGCAAAGAAACAGTCGATGCAGGCACAAATAACCCAGTCATTAACACAAAGGTAAAAAATCAACAACAAACCCTTTTCAAACCATTTATGATGTCTGAACTACGTAATACACCCCACCACCGCAATACAACGACTATAAGGGATGTCTGGCCCTTTTATTTGAACAAATGCAGGAAACAAACAAGTACATTGATCTCGAAGATCAAGAAGCAGCGCAACCAAAGGAAACTGGAAAACACACAGAACTTCAAACAACAACATCTGAAGAGGTGAGGTTACAAAGCTGAGGCACAAATGAACTTCAAACTATAATTTCAATTTTTTATTGAACGGGAAGAGGAAGCAAGCGAAAGAACTCGCATAAATATTGAACAAGAAAAAGTAGAGGACAGAACGAGACAAGGAGAAGCCGTAGTTCCAGCAGGAGACAGTCCTGCAAATCCAGAGAAAGAGGTCTTATAAAAAAATTGTAACTCAACAATCAGAGATGCACCCATTTCTTAAATAATTTTTCTGTTGGTGCAGGCACAAGAAGCTCAGGAGAGCACCAACAATCAAGACCATCAAACACAACTAGAGGAGCCCAATGAACAACCCGAACATGTTCATCAAACGGTAGACAATAATGCCACTGAAGACCAAGCCACCAAAAATTCAATCACCAAACAACATCTACCAGAGTCAGCGCCAGCGTCAACGATTGAAAAGGTAAAGTTACGAAACTTGCAAGCATGAAATTATAAAATTGCCGCGTGCACAATCAAATAAACTCCAACCTACCACACCTGTACTCACTCCAATGCACTCTCACTTTGCCACCTCTATATTTGAACAGCTGCAAGAAAAAAACAAGGTCACTGACGATGAACAGCAAAAAAAGAGCAAGAGAAGGACCCAAAAACACCACGAGAAGAACACGTAGAACAATCCGCAATAACAAGTACAGAGGTGAAAACACATAATACCTATGAATTATCTTATAGTTCAAAAATACGCATTTCACATTTCACAACTTTCCTCGATCACAGAGAGAGGAGACAGATGAGCAAAAGGAGGCCACAGAAGAAGGGCAAAATGTTCTTCAAACGGCAGATAACAACGTCAAAGAAGACCAAGCGCCAAAATATTCACTCACCAAAAAAACCACAGCAGAGACGGCAGCAGCGACAACGACTGAAAAGGTAAAGTTACATAAGCTAATCCTCTGAAAGTATAAAATAGCTCTGTTGAAGCTCAAATGCACTGCCACTTAGCCACCTGTGTGTTTCAAAAGCTACAAGACAAAAACAACGGCAGCGGCGATGAACTCCAAAAGACAGAATAGGAAGATGCCCAAAAACCTCCACTCAACAAAGAACAAGCACAACAGTCAGCAGCAGCAACGAGAACAGCAGCAGAGATAACAGAAACAACAACGGCTGAGAAGGTAAAGTTACATAAGCTGATTCTACGAAAATATAAAGTAGTTCCATGGTTGAAACTTACCACCTGTTAAGCAAGACAAAAACCATGACAGTGACGATGATCACCAAAACAAAGAACAAGACGGTTACCAAGAAACAACACCCAACAAAGAACGGGTGGAACAGTCAGCATCACCAACGATAGCTCAACAGGTGAAGTTGCACGAAATGTTTCCACAAAATGACAACTTAATCACAATCAAAATAACTCAAAGCACGCACCAAACGCTTCGCTATTTTCCCATAACAACTGCTATAATTAAAATAAAGTAGCAAGTTAAATTACTTCAATGCTTTTTAAATGACAACGCAGAAACACGAAGAAGGCAACCATGGAGATACAACCAATGAAGCAAGCACACAAATTGTTCCAGAGAAAGAACCAGAAACTATCGAAGAAAACCCTACGCCGTCGTACGATGCCAATTCCCCTTGCAGACAGGCCAGTGCCATCCAGGTCGAGACTGAAAAACAAGACAGAAAAAACCACCAGCAAGACATAATGGTTGACAAGGAAAAGCATGATGCCAAGAAAAGCACAGACGACTCAAATAAGGATGGAGAAGAAACTGAACAAAAGGGTACAACGCAAAAAGAAGAACAAAACATGGCGCAGGAAGCAGAAGGAGAACAAGAAAGGAACAACACTCGATAGGACATATCTTCCAGCATCGAAGCAGGCAAGACAATAGAAACATAATTGCTATCTTGTGATCTTTGTGACTTGGAATTATTTATATTAAATTCAAAATCATCGCAGGCACAGTGGAGAAAGGGGGCAAAGATAGCAATTCCGTCAACAAAGCCATCGAAGACCTGTACAACGCTGTATGCAAGCCATGGACAAAGAGAGAAATGTAAGTTCATGCAACCAACACAGGAAACATTCTTACACACGATCATTTTGATTGTATCATGTCTGAACCAAAACATTTTTCTAAATATACTTTGCAGGGATCGGCTTTTCATTACAACGGACAAGTTTGATGTAAATCTAGGACATGTCTCCGAAAGCTTCAAGGTCGGTAAATCAGTACGCACCGAAGCAATAGAGCCCATGCTAACAATCTTGAGAAAACAACTCAATGGCACACGGAGAAAGATTCTGCCGTTAAGCAACACTGTAAGTAAATATCACGGCAAAAGAATCACGTTTAAAACACTATATATGACTTTATAAATAGATAAACTTCCCCTATAGCTGAACTGACAAATTCCCTTTGTCTATATGTGATGAAACAAGCAGCACTCAATAAGGGAAGCCGACGACAAAGATCTAATGTGCTACAAAAATAATGATCAACAACACATTACAAAAAAATTACTACCTGCAAGGCTTAGATCATTTTTCAACATGCAAGAAGAAGAAAAACTGCAAGATTATAACATGGTAAGGAGATCAGCTGTTTCAAAAACAAAACACAAATTGCGTATATGTTATGTAAACTTGTCTTTTTATTTTATGTTTCTAAATATAAGAAGATTTCCAAATGTTTTCTTTTTATTTTGTGTTTTGCAGTTCCTTCTACCATGTTCGTTGTGCGGGTTTGAGAAAGAAGAAACTATAAGTCATTACGTCACCATCACAGTTAACATGCAAAAACAGCGCTTTGAACTCCTTGAATCTTCAACTGCATATCCAGGCACAATAGAATTCTTCAACAATGTAACCAGCAAACTAATGAAAAATTGGAAGCACATAAGCACAGAGCTACAGCTTTCAGAAAAAAGCATCGACCATTACAAAAAGGTCAGACTACAGGTGCCACTACAAGGAGAAGACATGTAAGCACTTCCAACAACTTCACTCATTTATTCATTTTTCAATGCAAGATTCAATACTACAATTACTGAAATAATTCTGTCCTTTCGTCTTTTCAATACAACAATTATCACTACCATTGCTCAAACTTTTCTCTTCTTTCCGTTTCTTGAATGCAACAATCTTACCAGTACCATTCCTCTAGATGCAGAATGGACTGCGCATTCTATATGTACATGAACCTGAAGCACTACTCCAGTGATGGAACAACAGCAACCTTAAAGCTAGAACAAGTACGAAAGTTGAGGAAAAGGGTTCTATATCAACTAATCAGTCAACACAGAGGGAAACCAAAACTGTCACTAATCAAGTGTACAACAGGTTAGTCTTTTCAGAAACTAAATCTTACAGTTTCGTAACACTAGAAGAAGTAAAAAAAATTAATTATTGTTTTACAGATATGTTGAAATATGAAGTAGATGTGGAAGACAAAGAAATGCAACAGGCAGAATGTTGCGTACTAGAAGAGTTTCCGCCAACTCCCGGGCCAAAAGAACATATTATCCATGCGACAACCACACAAGAGCATGAAGTTATTGATATATCCAGTAAACGAAAAGATATTATGGATGTTAGCAGCCACGCCGTCGCCCAACAATCTTGCACAGACCACGAACAAAATGATCCACCAATAGAACCAGATCAACCACCACCAGACGACAAGATACCACACCATGCCGAAGAGGAAACAGACGAGCAAAATATCAACATCGATATCCCGACCACAGAGCAACTGGAACAAACAGGCACTGATTTAAAAGAGGATGACAGAAGCAACGACGTACCAAATACACAACAACAGGTTTACGAGCAGAAGAAATAGCATGTTCTTCTTCAAGAATAAACAGGCTCGACAAGCAATCAGCAAGGCACCTCCAGCACCATCTCTTTAAACTTCCTAAAACCAAAAACAATGGAAAAGCAGGAAGAAGTTGATGAATTTCTTTCACGCCTTAACCCGCTACAACAAGACGAATACAACGAACATGTAAAGATGGGCTCTAACTTCGATTTAATCAAAACATGGCTGACCGAGCATGAAAGCTATGAATTCAACAAAAATCCCAAACCTTATCTGGCAATCTTGCAGCAAGAGTCAGGAGAACATTCAATGCCTCAATCATCTGAGAACAGCTCAGACAAGAAAATCTCGGTCAAGAAAAGGCCGGTAAAGCCTTCAAGAAGGCTCCTTGGAGAAATCATGATTCCTGCTTTTGTCCCAGGAGATTTCAAATTTATCAACAAAGCCAGAGCACTCCATGAATACCTATTCAGCAAAGAAGGACAGCACGAATGTAGAGAGTAAGTACTTTCTCTTGCATAAACAAAAAAACAAAGAAATGTTGCCCCTTTTTAAACCAACCTAACTAATGTATAAACTTTTTTTGCTTGCGGTATAAACATATATATTAACTCGAAGTGACCTGATTGGATTACAGGAAAACAAGCAATGGAACAGCTACGGAAAGGAGATCATGGACAGATGGAGGGCTCCATCGCAAACGCATTGTTCGAAGAATGGACAGTGCAGCAACAATACAACACGACCGATAAAGCCATACTTCCCGCAGAATTTGCAAATGTATGAAGTCCAATTTGACAAAAATACTTGCATCAATTCAGTGATTATAATGATTGAACTAAAAAGTAGAAAAGTTTTTGGTCGCAGATCGTGCTCGGTGTTAAAATTGGAGAAAAAGGAGGACTAGCAGAATTCAATGAGGAAGGAGCATTGGAACAGTTTGCATCCCTTGTAACATGGAAGGAACTTTTAAAGAAAAAGCTGGTAAGTTCATAGAAATATAGAAACATAATTCATTCTTCCTACCGATTGCACATTCACATGTCATTTAATTCTCCTGACAAGAACGAACTTTAACTCACTCTGTCTCCAAACACTGCAGATTATGATACCTCACAACACAGCTAAACACTACACATTGTACGTGCTCAACAAGTACACGAACTCCATCGACATACTTGACTCACTGAAACACACCATAAGGATCACGAAGAACTGGTACGTCAATTCAACACTGATTTCTAATTGGTTTTCCAATTCCTGCATTCCCTTTATTAATGGCAAAACCCAATAATAACACAGATTAAAAGGATGCACGCACTCATGAAGAAGCATTACGGCGAAGCGGAGCTACGAGCCAACAACGAACCGAACTGGTCGAGGATAGCAGAAACACCTAACAGAGTTTGCGTGCCAAAACAGCAGGGTAACCAATACGGACACTTCATGGTTCAATTTGCAAAATACTGGAATGCCATTGATATCATAAAAGATGATGAGGATTTCAATGTAAGTGAATAGTACAAGAGCAAAAAATTTAATTTTTACAGGCAGCACTACTTGAATAATTCAATTATCTCATGAAAGAAAAATAAAAGAATATCCGATGACCTCCATGTAGCAAAGCAACGTAGATGCCGAGTGGAAACCAGAGTTCCTTTTTACAGCCATATTTGATGAAACAAACCTAGTAAACTGGGAGCAACTACCTGGAAGAATCAAAGAATTCAAACCAAAAACTTCAAAGTTCTTTTCCACCAACAAAGGTAAGAAAATTATTTCTACTTATCTTTTTTTTGTAATAACCTACCCATCCACGGTTCACCAATGTCTTTCATATCACGAGACCTTACATATTACATATCTGCTTCCGCTGACACAAACAGATGAAACAAAAAGGAAAAAAGACAAAGAACCAGTCCATATCCAAAACATTCTCATTGCTTCCATCACACAAAGGAGGCGTCCGACCTCTTCCATCTAGTCATGAGCGACAGCTGGCAGGAGGAATACAAGAAGTGATTTGTTTTCTATTGCACCTCAAAATAGTTGCACAGAGGCCAAAAGTAATGCAAGAATCTGCTTCTCACTAACCGTGACCTCGAAAATTATTTTATCTCCCTGTCGCAGCAAAACTATATTTAGGCGCATCCGCAGGGACAGTGAAAGCACGCAACTTACTGGAGCCCAACTCAAGGCAGTATTTGGTCCAAGACCAGCACAGACAAACATACCACATCATATAGAAAAAAGGGTCCTCGATGACATAGAAGAAATTTTGGAAAGCAGACAAGATTCAAAACAGAGTGACAGAGTAATATTAGGCCCAAACTTTGCAGAGGTAAACTTTTAAAAAGCAAAGTCTTGTGTTATATTGTTTCTTTTTATATTGTTACACAACTCTTTTTTCTAACAGTTTTTTTCATCACAAATATTGTTTGCAGCATATATTGCATTTAAACGAACACACAACTAGTATTAATAAATTTAAAAATGAATTGCAAAAAGCAAAGAATCAGCTGGTTCCCATGTATCTCAAGGAAAATCAACGGAAAAAGCTCTCAACAGCAAACATGGTAACAACCCTTTCTTCCATGACAAAATCAGAAAATATGCGTTCTATCAAATTACTTTATATTAAACTGTCATCTAAGCAACAAGTATTTTGTACGCAGATATTCATTCTAATGGAGAAGCTTGGCCGCTATGTACTATATGTCCTGGACAAATACAAACACAAAGTTCACATTATTGATCCTCGAGAAACGACTCACGAGGAATTTGAGAAAGAAAAGATAGACATCGACGAATTGGAAGAAGAAGAAGCATGTCGAGTTCTTCAGGAAAATGAAGATGCTAAAGAAGAAAGAGAAAGACAGTTTCATGAATATCATGTTCATAAGTTGGCAATCGTAAGCATTTATACATAACAATTTTTTCAGTTTTACAAGTTACAATATTAAAACAATTAATTACAAAATGCAATATTCCTAGGTACCTAGGTTTAAAGAAGTCTTCAACATCATACTAGGACAAACACTGAATCCCAAGGGTACAAGATGGCAGACTCATACCATGCAAGATGCTCCAGTGGTAGAAAAGGGAGAATCAACATTTGCTGTTTTAAAGCTTGCATTCCTCTACAATGGTGAAAAGTTTGTCGAAGACCTGAAAGATTTGACAGTAAGTTTATACATATTTACTTATAAACAGCTTATATGCACAAACTCTAATAATATACTTCTCTTCTCGGCAAAATTTCACGGGCTGAGGTCGAAGACTGGAGGGCAGAGGCAATGTACATTCTCTTAAATAGTGAGATGAATCAAGTCAAAGCTAGTGAAATGGGTGATGAGATTAGCAAGATCTTAAGCAAAAATGAAGAGTAAAACTTTTGATTTAGCCCGAGAGGCTAATTCTATCTAGACGTGAGAAAACAGTTTGTCAATAACTCACATTTATATGCAATGTAGTTAGAAATTGTGTGCTCATGTTGAAAAGAGAACTATTTCGACAACAGTGCCTCTTACATCATAAGAGAGTGCCATTAAACTATAAACAACAACGCATCTTCTTATTTGTACTACAGCAGTGACTCCCAAAACGAACCCTTACGCCTGACTCTGGAAAGCACCGTCCCGTGCCTCCAGAGACGACATGGCCCTGTGCCACCAAACCCTGAGTTACCATGCCTCCGAGCAATATCCATACACACACATACCCTTACGCGTGACTCTCGAAAGCACCGTCCCGTGCCTCCAGAGGCGACATGGCCCTGTGCCACCAAACCCTGAGTCACCATTCCTCCGGGCAATATCCATACACACACATACCCTTACGCCTGACTCTCGAAAGCATCGTCCCGTGCCTACAGAGGCGACATGGCCCTCTGCCACCAAACCCTGAGTGTCACCATGCCTCCGGACAATATCCATACACACACATACCCTTACGCGTGACTCTCGAAAGCACCGTCCCGTGCCTCCAGAGGCGACATGGCCTTGTGCCACCAAACCCTGGGTCACCATGCCTCCGGGCAATATCCACACACACACATACCAAGAGCGCCTCAACCGTGGCCTTCTACGCACACGTGACTTCACATGCTCCAAACCCGTGCCTCCGGAGGCAACATACCAATGCCTTCGTACTATGCACACATATGCATGCATGCACAAACCTATATATCGTCAACAAAGCATAGCTCTTAAGTAGACGTGACTGCACATTCTTCAAACCTATGCGTTCCGAAACAAAGCAGCTTGCCTTTTGCACGACCTGCTAGGAGGTTCCCTCGCGCCGGAGGCGCCGTGTCACACCGCGCCGCACGAACCAGCACGCTGCACGACCCAACACACACTTCGACCAATACACTTCAACCTATGCCCCCCCTTCAAGATGTTTATAAAAATGAAACGAGCCGAAGGCGAGCAGGAGGTTCCCTCGCGCCGGAGGCGCCATGTCACACCGCGACGGACAACGCGCCGCACGAACCAGCACGCTGCA
>NC_041385.1:773122188-773133159 GCF_002162155.2 Triticum dicoccoides
CAGCACGCTGCACAAACCAACACACACTTCGACCAACACACACTTCGACCTATGCCCCCCCCCTTCAAAATGTTTATGAAAATTAAACGAGCCGAAGGGGAGCAGGAGGTTCCCTCGCGCCGGAGGCGCTGTGTCACACCGCGACGGACAACGCGCTACACGAACCAGCACGCTGCATGAACCAACACACACTTCGACCAACACACACTTCGACCTATGGCCCCCCTTCAAGATGTTTATAAAAATTAAACGAGCCGAAGGCGAGCAGGAGGTTCCCTCGCGCCGGAGGCGCTGTGTCACACCGCGACGGACAATGCGCTGCACGAACCAGCACGTTTTTCTTTAATTTGGTAAAGTTGTACACCTGTGCCTCTCCTAGTTGTACACCTGTGCCTCTCCTAGTGTTCACCTGTGCCTATAAAGAAGTCACACGATTGAACAATTCTGAACACTGCCGTTTTACATTAAGAAGTTGCTTTTTTTGTTACTTGAAAGGTCACATTTGATAGTGTTGGTAGTCCCCGCCCGTAACTACCCCATAAATCTCCATTACCCGGAAATATAATGGGAACAGAAAGGGAAACGAAAAAGGGAAACAGGGAACCAAGCGCGCGAACTGGTATTTTTTTGTGTTTCGCGCGGAAAGGGAAAACGAAAAAATGTGGTAGTATGAGGGTCAAAGTGCAAAACGCATGAAACCACAAACCGGAAAGGGAAAACCGGGAACCATCCGCCCCACCTGGTTTTCCCTTGCGGGAGCGCTCCGCGCGCGACACTTGTCACGCGCGGGGCGCTCCCGAACCGCTCGTTACGAGTGCTCGGAAGGAGCGCTCTTTAACTAGTTACTCCCTTCTGTTGCAGCAGCTTGGAATTCGGAGCACCCACAGTTCTGTTATAAGGGCTTCAGTTTAAGGCCCAACACACAGCACATATCACAACGGGAAGCCAAGGAGGAACAAAAAAACAACATCCGAAACTTTGTAAGAACTCAGGGGACCGTGGTAGCTGGCGGCATCGCTCCTGTGCACCGACAGCCCACCGCGACTCCATCTCCAACGCCAGCGCGGCATTAGTATGAATTGCCTAAAGCAGTTGTGAAAATCAGCGCGAATTTTGTCGAAATGTTTCTGGACTTCTTTGAAAACAAGACTAGATGTTTCTGAAACCCAGAAAAACATGGTCAAACTCACTTGTGAGGCGTGTAATAATGACTGAAATTTGCGTAAACATGTTTGAAATCCTTAGATGTTTTGTGTGTATTCATTCATTGGAATCGATGTGAACGTGTTTTTTTTTCTATAAACAATGAGAGTTCATTGACATATTTGTTATGAAATCAGTGAAAGCTTATACGATAAAAGCATTATAACTACTATACTTTTTTTATAACAAAAAGGGGTTTCCCTTGACTCCATTTATATTAGAATGAAACCACATAGTAACAAAGTTTTAGGCTCCCGGGCTGGGCCTGCAACAGCCAGCCAGGTCTTTTTGCAGCAACCGGGTTGCAGGGAATTTTATTGCAAGTTCAAACACAGATGCAGACAGCAGAAGAAACAGCCATAGACCCTAACACTAGCAACCAAAGACACAACCTAAACCTACATATAGTCTCTCTCAACACAGATGCAGGCACTAGAAGAAACAACCACATACACTAGAATCTCTCAAGACCCTAACACCCAGCTGGGAGGCATAGAATCCGGCGCTGTTCCTGGTCAGTCGCATCCATCAGCAGAACTAGTCCCATGCGATCCTCAGGAGCTCTCCCCACCCGCGAGCAAGCACATGGCCCACATTATAACCAAGTTAGTTCTTCATGTGATGTATGTGAAATAAATCCCTTGAGAAACGACAAGGACAAAAGGAATACATAGCAATAATAGTAAGCACAAGGCTTTGATAATCCCATTGCAAGTTGGACAGAACTGATTATCCATGTGTCCACTTCACACACAGTGTGCTCAGGACATGAGAGTCACATACATCTATTTCTGTACTCAACAGGGTGGTTCCATGCTAGTAGCTCACCTGGGTTTCTCTAGCACCACTCCTTCAGTGAAGATATTGATCCTGTTTGTGAAGGTTTCCAACATCTCTGTGCAATGGCACTATGGCAGTAATCAGTACATTTTATATAAGAAACATGTAGCAGAAGTTTGTGAAAATCAGAACTAAAGACAATAATTGTGGTAATCAGTTAGTACTCTTCTGAGCTGAAACCAACCTAGCGCATAGCAGATTAATTCATGCTGACAACAAAAACTACATGACATACTGAAATTGCAGTTTGACAAAGCAGAAAGACCATTACAATTGACTAGATAGATATCTAATTCCATCTGTTATGCGTCCAGCATCGACCAACCTAAAACTTGACTCGGCACAAACAAGCATTTCACAGCTTGCCAAATAGTCTCCCCAGGTCTAACGACAACATAAGGTCTAGCTAGGTACCAGAAGAGTCTTGTACAAGAGGTGCTAATTAACTTATAGAGATCATTTCTGCTTCGGCGTAGTACTGGAGGTCAAAAGGGTCAGCAAACCGAAAATCAGAAGCTATCTCGTGGCAGTAAGGAGGACCTGACACCTCCTCGAATGGGCTTCTGAAGAGCTCTAATTTGCAAGCTTTGCTGCTCCATTTCGCATTGGTCAGAGGCTTCAGCTTGGCATTGACATTGTCCCCTGACGAGAAATACTCACTGGCCACCACAACCACCATCTGGTCCAGCACCCGACCTCTCTCCGCGATAAACTTGAGGAAAGTAAGCTCGCTTCTCGACCCTCGGAACTCGTAGAAGAACAACTTCTTCATGCTCCGCAGGATGCATTCGATGGGGCCGCCCTCCTGCCAGAACTTGAGATTGACCTTGCCAGTGGACTCCTCAAGTATGCGGGTGGACTGCAGATGAAATCGATCAGCCGAATACGGCATACATGGTTCAGGGATCTTTTCTATGAGGACATATCATGCAGCAGTAGCAATAGCAGCAGCAGGCCAGTAATCTTATAATTAATCTGATTCACAGCTCTGACCATGCTAGTTATATAGGCAATTTTACCTGGACATGGAGAGTCTCCAGGTTGGGGAAACAGCGGAGAAAGCCAGGCACTTTCTTGACAGCATTGCGCACACCGAACTGCACCTCCATGGCCAAAATCTGGGCACTTGGAACAATGCTCTCCTTGCTCCCAGCCTGCAACGCACCCAAGACAGACAAGCTAATTCAGATCATAGATTACCATTATTAATTGACACAGCTCTGTTCCACTTGCAAATTGACACAGCTCTGTACCACGACGACCAGCTCTTGCTCTCCAGGCTGAAGGTATCCCAGCACACGCAGGTTAGGTGCATGCCCAATCTTGATTCTGAAAGAGCGGTTCGCCATGGCCCGGCTATTGACCGCGGAAACAGTTTCCCATTGGAAGAGCCTCTCCAGGCGAGGGGCATCCACCACGTCGATGTCCTCCATGAAAGAAAAGCCGAGCTGGACGCAGCGCAGGCTGTGGCTGGCGAGGCGGACGCGCACTCCGGTCTGGCTCCCCATTATGCCGAGGAACTCCAGGACGGGGCTTCTTTCAAGCATGAAGGCGAGGTCACGGTCCTCCATGACATTCCAGCAGAGGCCGAGCTCCCGGGGGTTGGGGAAGCTGACACTGCGCGGCACAGCGGCGGTGTCCGGGAGCCTCCAGATGCCGAGGTAGAGGCGGGTGAGGGAGGCGCAGCTGAAGATCGTGGCGGGGAGGCGCAGGTCAATCGGCCAAGGGCGGTTGACAAAGACGAGTTCTTGGACCCCCTTGGCGACGAGGATGTCGAGCCAGCGCGCCATTTCGCCTCGGTGCTTATCCATGGCGCTGCAGATGAGGTGGACGCAGCGGAAAGGCCCCAGGTGCGCCGCGAGGGAGTAAATTGCAAAAAAGCACCACAATTAGGAACCCTAAATCAAAAAACCACCACTATTCGGTTTTTTTTTCAAAAACCCATCACAATTGCGCTGACAGTTTGCAAAAAACGCTGATTGAATGATTAGAGTCGTTTAATGCAAATTTGACGGATGGGTCCCACTGTCAGGTGCCACGTGGCCAGCAGAATGGACGGCAGAGACGGACGTTAAACAACAGGTCAACCGAGAACTCTGCCTCCTTGGCATTCTGCCAAACAGGTAGCAGGCACACCTCAACCCGGCAATTCGACCCATGGGTACACTCGCCCATGGGCACCCGATCCCGAATGGGTAGGGTATGGGTCTCCGTGTGCGCCCATGGGTACGACCCACGGGCAACCCGATTAGTGGTGGATAGGGTATGGGTACAAGCCTACACCCATGGGTTACCCGATGGGCAACCCGATTAATGTGACATGTGGGTGACACGATGATATTATGTAATTATTAACTAGTTATTTTGTATGTATGCACAAGGCACATAGAGAAATAGAGGAGGGAAATGTAGGTTGATTGCAGGGATCTATAAATGCATGGGCCAAGCACGTAACACAGAAAACATGAGAAAAATAATTGCCAACCGAATGAGAAAAAAAATACGCGTGAGGCACATCTGCACATGCACATAGAAGACAAAAGGACCAGGACCATCCAGCCATCCCTCAAAAAAGAGAAGCACCCGGCCCATGTCTTGCCCGAGCAAGCTCAAAGCACCTGGCCCATGTTCCACTCGACTCTCACTCGTCCATTCCAGTGCAGTAGTCCTGATCGATTTAGTACCACCTCGCTCGCGGAAGTAGAAAACGATGGGTTGGATGCCTATATAAGACAACCACATCACAGTAGAATGGTAGTAGTGTGACCCGATGGGTCCGCAATAGTGTCGGGCGACCCAGCGGGTTCGGGCATGGGTCTAACCTAAGACCCATGGGCAGGGTCGTGGGTTTGGCTATGCACCCGATTATGTTTCGGGCATGGGTCTGGTTTAGGTCGACCCGATCAAACCCGACCCGATTGCCACCTTGAGGCACACCAGATTGGCAGCCCGATGTATCTACAGATCTACTACATGGTTGACCCACCGCTGTCGAGCGCACGCCACCGTCCGTCGGAGTCGCCGCCGAACGCCTAGTCTCCGCGCTCGACCTTTCTCTTCCTCCGTGCGCCGCCACGCCCTCTGTCCCTCCTCTGTGCTCTCTCGCAAGTTGCAGTGGCGCTCCACCGCGCCCTGTCGCCGCCCACTCATGGAGCTCGTGGCCAACGGCCGAGTCTCACAACGCCGTCATGTCAGCTAGCCCTGCCATGGTATCCTCCCTCTTCGCACAAAATCAATTTGACTAGGCTGTCTGGAATCGGCCTTGTCATGGCCGTAATCTCAACCCCTGACCACACCTCGCCACCGCCCGAACTCGACTTCCGGCGAGCCCCAGCCCTCGTCGTCGCCCCCAGCGGATGTGCGTCGACACGTCGGTGCCGCAGAGCATCTTCACGACGAGCCCTGCGACCTCCTGCCACCTCCCAGTGTCGCCCTGATCTGGCAGTCGCCGCCGCCGCGCCCAAGGCCATCGTCCTCGAGCTCCCCTGCGACCCCCACGTTGACTACAAGACAGCCGTGGGTCGGGGGCGGTGGATTGCCGGCGTCTGCGAGTCAGGACTGCGGCGGCGGGAGAGTTTTCTCACGGGCCGCGCAGCAGAGTGGGTGGCCGTGTCGCGGTGGCGCAGGCCCTGTGCCCGGCGGCAAGGAGAAGGGTGGCGACGGGGGCTAGGGGAGGTCGGGGACGCGTGGATCGTTGGCAAGGGAGCAGGGGTGCCCTGGATGCCGGAGCACGGATCTCGCCGGAGTACAAGCTCTTCTCGCTACCGTCCGTCGCTGCCACAACCGCTCCTTCGTTCTTCTCTCCTTTTTCTTTCATTCATTTTGTTTCAATGACACACGGACCCCACCTGTCAGCTCGGTTAGACAATAACATCCGTCTCTTCAGGGACGTTACTAGGTGCCACGCCAGCTGAATTATGGGTCCCTCTGGTCAGATTCCGCATCAATAGCTGTTTATTCGTGTTATTAGTGCTTTCTGCAAACTGTCACCTAGAAACCGGATGTTTTTTGCAAAAAAATGAATGGTGGTGGTTTTTTGATTTAGGGTCCCTAATTGTGGTGATTTTTTGCAATTTACTCGCCGCGAGGGCGCCGGAAACAGCGGCGGTGACAGCGCGGGGAGAGGGAGACGTGTCGCCGTCCGGAAAGAGATTGATGTCGAAAAGAGCCAGGGGCGCCGAGCGCCAGAGCGGGCGCCAGCGCGAGGAGAGGGCGGCGGTGCGCGCGGCATCCTTGGCGGGGAGGCGGGAGATGATGACGCGGAGGAGCAAATCGGGGAGGCGGCTGATGCGGTCTACGCCGTCGGGGACCCACGACGCGCCGGCGAGCGAGAGGGAGGCGGTGAGGGAGACGGGCGGCTCCGGCAGGTAGTCGTACACGAAGCAGAGCATCGCGTTTATGCCGAGGGAGATCGTAGCAGGATCGCGGCCTTCGCGCTCCATGGTGGCGAGTATATCGCTCATGGAGGTGCCGATGGTAAACTGAGAGTCGCCCATGGCCGCCGGTGGAGGGGGAGGCGGCCGACGGCGAGGGATTTGGTTTGGGGGAGGGGTGGGGAATGGAGGCGCTGTTTTCTGGAGGAGTGTGGTGGTGTCTGTGGTGAGCTGCTTCTGTACAAGCGCTCGCTCTTATGGGCCGGCCCATGAACGCGTCGCCGCTTCAAGAATCTAACTATTGGCCTAAAAGCCCATTCTCCAACTCAAAAAAAAAAGTGTAACTATTTTTTAGAACAATCTCCACATGTTAATAATCCGATAACTCTAGAGGCCATAGCATGTCGTGAGGCCTTGGCGCTTGCGGCTGATCTATCTTTGGATCGTTTAGTAATTGCCTGCGACTGCAAACCAATTGAGGACGACATCAAGAAAGGGTTGGGAGGCCCCCATATCACTATTGTGAAAGAGATAAACATGAGAAGAGTATGTTTTGCCAGCTGTGATTTTATGTGCGAACGTCAAGCTTCGAATCAGGATGCACATAATATTGTAAAATTTGCTGTATCGTTTCCTAAGGGTCACCATGTGTGGCTTCTATCCCCTCATGACCCTCTTTGTATCCTGTTGAATAATGTTCAATTTTAATAAATTTTGGTATCCCTCAAAAAACATCTGTACATGTTAAAAAAAACAGTGTTCATGCATCTCAGAAAACATGTATTTTCCAGAGAACAGACCAAAACGAAACAAAAACAAAGTGAAAAAAGGAAGGGAAAAACAAAATAAAAACAACAGTAAAATAAAAAACATGATTAAATAAATATAAAAACAATTACCGTGGGAAGAAATTCCTACAGTTTCGGGTCCAAAAATATGAGTAAATAAACATAAAATATAAATGGGATAAGAAAATAAATATACAAAAATTAGAAAAACAAAAAACATAAATCAAACTGAAAAAAGGGGGTACGGCGTGGTCCATGCATGGGCACGTCAGAGCGCACTCTAAGAGAAAATGAAAAACTAAAAGAAGAAGAAGGAAATAGGGCCGCTAATAAAATTGGCTAAATAAAAAAGAAGAAAATTGCCTACTAAGTTAGCCCACAAGGGAGTTTCTTCAAGCGAACGCAGCTAGGTTTTGGCATGGGGATCCCTAAAAAAATCTAGGTTTTGGCATATGCCACGCTAGCGAGATATGGGCCCAAATGTCATATGCAGGTATCTTTTTTTTTTGCATGTAATACGTGTCTCATTCATATCATAAAGATTAAAGTACAAGTCACGTAAGGACCGACATGACAAAACTGAAAAGATAGCAGAACATCTCTGAGCTTGACACCAACGCCCATCACCTGCCTCCGGCACCACGACAGCAGCCACCGAAGAAAAGAATGATGGATCACCTCCTTACCCGAGCTCGACGCGGCTCCATCGCTGATATGCAGCTTTGCGGACCTTCAAGGTGGCTCACCAAAAGTGAAGCCCTTACCGTTGAACGAATCAGACCAGGGCAACACCCCGGACACGCCATCGAACTTCAGATCTGGCACCCCACCGCGACTAAGACGTCGCGGAAGGAAACCATACCTGCCATCCACGAACCACGAACCACGAACCCAACACATGTTCCGTCTTCCAGATGTCGTCGATGCAGACCACAATCTGCATCCGCTCCTGGACTACCTCCCAAGCTCCGCGCCGACGCTGGAGCAAACGCCGTCGCAACGGCGGAGCCCGAGGACATAGGTCCACCACGAGGATGTCGCCGCCGCCACGCCATCCTTGCTTGAACAGACTAGTTTCCAAATCCATCCCCAATCATAGGACCAATGGCCTTGTCAAGGAATGATCCGAAGAATCTTTATTCAGCGCTGTCATCGTCGCCGCCGAAACAAAGACGATGAACAGTCTAAAAATTTAAAACTACTAGAGAGTAAAAACAATCCACACGCGTGGATCCGGCGACCCCCCTCACTACCGACGACCGAGGTCGCCGGCGGAGGGGAGCCGCCGAAGGACGGCGCTGAAAGATTGGGTCTCCTGGCGGCGGCTAGGGTTTCCAGCCGCCAGGGCCAGGAGGAAAACGATTCCGCTGTTGCTACTCGACTACCTGTCTGGTCGATGTTACAATACTGGCTGTCATATGCAGGTATCTCCTGGGTATACCAAGCAGCTTCTCTCCTAAAAAATACAGTATGATCCAATCTTTAAGGCGATGCACTTAATAATCAGGTACTCCCTCTGTCCCATAAGATATCCACAAGTACGATTAGCCTGCAGATATCAGGAGATGCAACATAAAGTATCATTGGCCTGCAGATATCCACAAGTACGATTCCTAGAAGCAGCAAGCATGGAGGGACGCGCCTAGTTCGAGAAGGGAGTAATAATTAGTAACCTGCTGTTGCGGGTAGGCAGTGGTGTGGAGGAAGGGAAAGAGGGCAGGGTTGGGGTTCCAGGTCGGACTCCTGGGTGGTGAGAGCAAGTGCGTTGGGACGGTCAAGAAGGAGAGGGTTTTGGGAGCATTCCTGGCCTCCCTCCTGTCCTGGGTGTGGGTTTGGGTAGATCACTTGCTTTGGTTCATCTCTTCCGCTCCTTGGGAATATGATATGCGTCGGTAAAAATACCAAGACTATTTCAATCTTTGATGACGAGAGTAGGTGCAAACATGCATAGTATACAATGGAGATGCTATATCGATGATGAGAGTCGCACATGCATGCAGGCGGACATGTCTGCAGTGACTGTGGCTAGCCGAGAAGGAAGCGATTGAAAAGGGGTGACTCTGGTCAAGTCTGTTTTTTTTTATGAGATGCGGTCAACTCTGTTTCAGAACCGTGTTTCGTTCACGCGGACATACAAGAACATTGCAGATGTGTCCGCCTGCATGCCTAGTTGCACGGTCGCACCACTGTCAACTGTGAATCACTCACGCCCGCAAGCCGCTAATCTAGTGATCAGAAGAACTCATGATTTTCACAAATCACAACGAACATGCGCATGCGTCCAAATTGATTATTTTGAACATTCAAATTCTCTGTTTTTAATCTTGTTTTAGTCAGAGTCAAGATAAATCCTAATTTTTTTCCAACTGAAAATGTTGGGTTGAGATTGAACAAGTACATGTGTAAGCAAGTAGTACAGCTAGGGCCTTTTGCACGACGCCCCTTACGACCTACTCCACATGCTAGTTAGTACTCCATGACAATATCAAATCAGTATCATTAGGTTTGTCATGGAATGTAGTTTCATATTATATATATTTGGTATTGTAGATATTGATACTTTTTAATATAAATTTGGTTAGAATTTGTAAAGTTTGACTTGACATAAATCTTATACGTGGAGTAAAAAGAACAGAGGGACTACCTTGTGCTTTCTTTTGTAGTGACTAGGTGTGCACATCCAATGAGAGAAGGACGACTGAACGAGCTTCAAAAGATCTCTTCTGTCTTTCATTCGTCTCATCTCATTTTCTTATTTGTGGCTAACTGCAATGCACGTCGATAATAGGGAAAGCAAGTCGCAGTCCGGGTCCTCGATAGAACCATGGAACATGGTGGAGTAGCAATTCATAGCCGAATAGACACCAGACTCTGTCCATCTCCAGGAAAGCTGATCTAGGCTAGGGGAGAGAGTGTTGTGTCGCAGAAGGCACCATAAGTGAATGTAGTGGACATAACCGCAGGTCCAAGCGTGCCAGCAATGTCGGGATCCCGGTGCGCTGGTGCAAGCCATGCTGAGCTATCCGAATCTTGCGTCTTCTTTGGAGAACTAGGTCATATATTGTTCATTTTATCTTATAATAATGTTTTTACAACCTGCAAAAAGTAGTAGCAACAAGCTAACACATAGCAAAATGCCAGTTCGTCGAGCTAGCTATGGCAATTCATAAATAGTTATTATTTCTAGAAGTAAATTACAAGAAAACCATATAATGTATTCCCTCCATTTCCTTACACAAGGCCACTATCAAAAATACATTTTGCATCAATACAAGACCACCAACAGTAATCGAGGCAAAAATTAATGATGTTTCCTCGTACTAGCAACCTTTTAATACTTACATGCATGTAGTCATAGTGACACTCCGCCACTTCCTTCCCATTCATCCGTTGCATGCTTGTGGTGTATTGATGATCCCGGTTAACAAAAAAAATTGACTTGCAAAGGAGGGTCATTAAATTTTATCTTGGTACCTGTAATATGAGTTTGTGGCCTTGTATAAGGGAATGGAGGGAGTAACACAATTATTCATATCTAATCCTCTCTACATGCAATTATGTCAACTCAACATGTCATCATGCATGAAAAATTCCAAATTAATATGCATGCATGCTACTTATATTCAATAAATATTCTACAATGATACAATAGAATAAATTATACATATTCCAATTTCAATTCTCATATTAATCCATATAGTCATATTACAACAAAATTTCTTTGAAATAATTCCAGCCAGTTCCCATCGAACATGTGGGGTGTTATT
>NC_041385.1:773133516-773151610 GCF_002162155.2 Triticum dicoccoides
CCAACCATCAATCAGGAGAATACACTGACCCTAATAAATAACTGTTCGTCATAAAATTCTGTACGTATTATATCCTGCATGCACATAATCTATACTCGTCTATAGTATACAAACAAGTGTAAAGTAATACAGATCGCTGGATCTTTGTAATCGGATGACTTAAATTCAATTGCTTTAGATAGATGACTGTGTGGCCAAATGCAGACCGTTGAACAAGATAATCAGACGGCCCACGATGCAGGGAATCGGGGTGGGGGGCACCGTTGTGCTGTCAGATTGCTACCATCATAGAGTGTTGCAGTGCTCATGATTCTTCCTCTTCCACTGCTACTAGAAATCTCTGGCAGGCTCCCGTGGCCGTGAGAGAGTGATGCCTTAAAATAGCATTACTCATTTAAAAAAACAGTACCACTAACGCCACGTACTAGCAACGTGGTGTGAGAAAAGAAAACGGCATGCAGCACTGCACCCCTCCCGCAGCTAACATTCTTCTTTTCTTGCGGGTAACACTCAATTGCTTTAATTACAGCCAGTGGCGGAGCTATGTAGGGGCAAAACAGTGCCATGGCCCGTCCAGGTTAGAACGAAAACAATGTAAAGTATGAGCCTGACTGGCTATTTCTGAATTTTTTGGGTGGTATTCTTCAGATTGGCCCGCCCTGCTCTTAGTTTGTAGCCCCGCCGCTGTTTACAACAATGTTAATTTCTCTTATAAGCATGTTCCACAAATATTATGACCTGAGAATCAATCTATGATTGAATGGTTAGGAGGGTTGTTTGTACCTAGGTCACTAGAGTTCAAACTTTAGGTTTGACATATGTGTGTCTCATTAACGCAGAATATTCTTTTCGTGAAAATGATGTTCCCGATAGCGAGCAACCTGTGGTGACTGTTAATCTCCAGACCATGTTTCGCCAAAATAAAATATTATGACCTAGCTTTTCCTTTGTTTTCACCCAATATTTTTAGCGTGAACTCTTAGTTATTGATTGAACTAATCAGTCATATGATGCATGTTTACGGAATTTACTTGATCTTTTCAATAAATACTGATAATGTACTAAACAGAAATGCCTTAAGTCACTCCCAACACACAACATTTTAGAATAATCGTTAAATCTCGCCTGCAAAAAAAAAACGTTAAATCTAGACGTGCATGGCACGTGCCATGTACTAGTACAGTTAGATCAGAAGACTGCTAGCTCACGGTGCTTTCCAGTTAAACAAATGCTCACCACCCAACTACCCCTACCCGTGGAAGGGAAAGACGAAGCTTTGAATGCTCCTGTATGAAGAGACGTGGGCGTGAACATGTGTCTGTCTCGGCTGTCCATGATGCCATCATGGCAGCTGCAACCACACTCTCACTACCCACTCCTATCATGTTCGATTCGATCTCCTCCAACGATATATATAATGCCCGTCGCTCAATGCGAACCCCCGGGATCCCAGGCCAAAGTTGCAGTGTGGTTCTAGGCAACGAGCTAGCTAGCACTCTGAAGCAATGAGCTACCAGCTGATGAAGAAGGCCAGGAGCGAAGCAACACAGCAGAAGGCGCCATCTTTGTCTTTGGAACAACAGCAGGAAAAGGTAACATCAATTCACGGCATCACACGGCGTTTCTTTTTCGAGTTTGTCTTTGCATGAATTCCTGTCGGCCATGGTTGCATATATGTATGTGTTTCCGTTGACTGTTTTCAGTTGAATCACGAAACGGGAATAAGGTTCTACTTCCTCCGTTCGGAATTACTCGTTCAAAAAATGAATGTATCTAGATGTATTTTAGTTATAGATACATTCATTTTTATCCATTTTTGTGACAAGTAATTCCGAACAGGGGGAGTATAAGCCAACATCAGAAGATTCTACAAAATTTCTTTTTCTGCCATTCGTCGTGCCTTTTCTCCTCGAAATTGAGGCAAACGTTTTGCCTCGTCTCATTAATCTACCTTACCTATCGATCTACCATTCCATAGTATATACTAAAAGCACAATATGAAGTCCAAAAAGAAAAATATAATACGAGTTTTTCTCAGACGCCACATGAATCCACGTCATCCCAATTATTCTCCAAAGTTAGATCTCCAATTTATTGTTAGGATTTAATAATACCAACAATTCCTCCATCCACATGGAAAGGATTTGCAAAATTTCCTTTTCACGCTTAACAGTTAAGTATATCTTTCTGGCACTCGCCGTGCCTCTATCTATCTATCTATCTATCTATCTATCTATTGTATACTATACACTAAAAGCATAATATATTTTTTTGCATGGTACTAAAAGCATAATATAAGGGGTTTTTTTTTGAGACATCACGTGTAGCCACATCATCCCAATTATTTCTGAAAGTTCTGTAGTTTATCGTTAGGATTTAATAATGCGAACAATTCCATCCGTTGTAGTAAGAGCCCGTGTTCCATATGGAGATGAGAAGAATAGTTGTTTTATAGTCATTAAATAAAAGGTTCTTCCTTCTATTTCTTTGTGCGAGAAAACTTCCAATCTACTCATCTTCAATCATGGCAGTACAACGAACATAGTAAATAGTAAAAATTGCATCCAGATCTATAGACCATCTAGCAACGACTACAAGCACTGAAGTAAGCCGAAGGAGCGCCACCGTCATCGCCCCTACCTCGCCGGAGTCGGGCAAAACTTGGTGTAGTAGACAGTCGGGAAGTCGTCACGCTAAAGCCCCATGGTATAAAAGGTGCTTCCTTCATCTACATATACAAGTAACAATACATTTTTTAGATTACCTTTGGCCATGGGTTGGAACAAACAAAAAGTATACTGTTAAATAAGCGTGACAGGAGTTTCTAATGATACAACCTTTATATCGTAATTTTATATATCATTAATTTTATCAATGGTCTAATGCAATCTTGAAAAAAGTATGAGGCCCCAAATATTTTGATGTAGTATGTGTTGGTCCCTCAAAGAAACGTACGTGTTGGAGCCTATGTCCCAAAACAACTATAATTGGGTGGTGCACAAGTAAAAAAATAGAACACTATAGATTATAAATTGCTATGCTTATCAGTGTGCATGAATGAGCATACAAATATAACAAAAAAATCATATTAATAAGTAGAATAGGAATCATTAGACACATACAAAAAGTTTATAAAATTATTTATTTAAAGGCTGCAGTCTATTTTGCATGTAATATTTTCATCCAAGAGTTCTTTTGAATTGTTCATATAATGCACTAAAGTAAAGCTTTTACAGAATCACTATGAAGTAAAAAAATCAAGAACATTCATTTCTTTCTTAGATTAGGGGTTTGGTCTATATGGTCAACATCTCAGCACACCAATTATTTATGCATTTACAATGGAACACATATAATAGATATACCTGATTCTATGTTCTGGCCAATTAAGCAGTGAAATAGAGGCAATTCACGCGAGGCATATATAGGCGACTATCCAGCTATACCAAAATAATACATGAAGGACACCCATTCTTGTCCTTAGATCAAATAGCTACAAATTGTCACGTTGATCTAACATAGTCTATGAATTATTGGATACAAATAAGATACACTATGAATCTACTGTAGTTAAACATCATAAAAATAACAATATTTTAAGTAGATTCGAAGTACTAAAATGGAAACAAATGTTTTACAGAACAGTTTATTTAAAATTGTACTCAACATGTTTTATTTTCATCGGAGAATTAATTTGAATTTTCAAAAGTAATGTAATTAACAAAACTTTTACAAACTCGAATGTTAATAAAGAATATGTTTTTCCTAAGATTAGACATTTCTTCCGTATGCTCAACATCTCAACATTGATTACTCATGGATTTATTCTGAAACACATACAATATATTTACCCGATTCTATGTTCGATGACGAACAACCATTCTTATTCTTAGAGAAAATAGCTTCAAATGATCACGTTGATATTGAATAGTTAACTAATTATGGATCTATTTATTGGGTACAAAGATATAGTACGACAAAAAGAAGAGATATATGCGTGCATGAATAAGCATACAAATATAATAAAAATAAGCATATTATTAAGCATAATTGGATATTTAAAATAGAGATAATAGGTTTAGAATATTATTTATTCATAGATTGGACTCAAATTCGCTAGTGTTATTGTGACCGAGAATTCTTTCAATTGTTCGTACTAACGAACTAAAATAAAGCTCTTACAAACTCACTATTAATAAAAATCATGTACATTATTCTTTTATTAGGTTAGGGGTTTGGTTTATATGGTCAACATCCTAGCACAAAGATTATTCATGTATTTATCCCGAAACACATATAATAGACTTTTTTCGATTCTATGTTCTTGCCAAATAAACAGTGAAATAGGCAATCCATGTGAGGCATATATATGGGCAAATATCCAGCTGTTCCAAACTATTATATGAAGAACAACCATTCTTATCCTTAGATCAAATAGCTACAAATTGTCATGTTGATCTAACATAGTCTAGGAATTATTGGATGCAAAGACGTAGTGCGGCAGAAAAAGAAGATATACTATGAATCTATTGTAGTGAATTACCCTGAAAATAATCATATTTTAAGTAGATTAGAAATACTGAAATGGACACAATTTGTTCATATTTTTTTATTTAAACATTGTACTCATGTTTACATGTGTAATTTTCATCGTAGAATTCTTTTGAAATTTTCACGCTAACTTAATTAAAGTAAAAAAATTACAAACTCCAATATTGATTAAAAAATCATGAAGAATTATTATTTTCCTAAGATTAGGTGTTTCGTTCGTATGGTCAACATCTTAGCACATTGGCCATATTAATTTATTCTGAAATAAGTATAATATATTTACCTGCTTTGATGTTTTTGTCAAATAAGTAGCGAAATAGAGGCAAACAATGTGAGACACATATAGGCAGCTATCCAGTTGTTGCAAGAAAATTATACGGATAATACCCATTCTTATTCTTAGAGAACATAACTACAAATTGTCACGTTGATATTACAATAGTCTACCATTTTTTTATAAAATTATTTATTTAAAAGTTGCAGTCTATTTCGCATGTAATATTTTCATCCGAGAATTCTTTTGAATTGTTCATATATATAGTGCACTAAAGTAAAGCTTTTACAGAATCACTATGAAGTAAAAAAATCATGAAAATTCATTTTTTCTTAGATTAGGGTTTTGGTCTATATGGTCAACATCTCAGCACACCGATTATTTATGCATTTATTGTGAAACACATATAATAGATATACCTGATTCTATGTTCTGGCCAATTAAGCAGTGAAATAGAAGCAATCCACGCGAGGCATATATAGGTGGCTATCCAGCTATTCCAAAATAATATATGAAGAACACCCATTGTTATCCTTAGAACAAATAGCTACAAATTGTCACTTTGATCTAACATAGTCTAGGAATTATTGGATACAAAAGGCATAGTACGACAGAAAAATAAGATACACTACGAATCTATTGTAGTTAAACATCATAAAAATAACAGCATTTTAAGTAGATTAGAAGTACTAAAATAGAAACAAATGTTTCATAAAACAGTTTATTTAAATGTTGTACTCAAGTTTACATGTTTTATTTTCATCGGAGAATTATTTTGAATTTTCCACGCTAATGTAATTAACAAAGCTTTTACAAACTCCAATATTAATAATCCATATTTGTTCCTGAGGTTAGATGTTTCTTCCATATGCTCAACATCTCAACATTGATTACTCTTGGATTATTCTGATACACATGCAATATATTTACCCAATTCTATGTTCGATGAAGAACACCCATTCTTATTCTTAGATAAAATAGCTACATATGATCACGTTGATATTAAATAGTTAACAAATTATGGATCTATTTATTGGATACAAAGATATAGTACGACGAAAAGAAGAGATATATGCATGGATGAATAAGCATACAGATATAACAAAAATAATCATATTATTAAGCATAATAGAAATATTTAAAATAGAGATAAAAAGGTTTAAAAAATTATTTATTCAGAGATTGGACTCAAATTCGCCAGTGTTACTGTGACCGAGAATTCTTTGAATTGTTCATACTAATGAACTAAATAAAGCTCTTAGAAACTCACTATATAAAAAATCATGAACTTATTCTTTTATTATATTAGAGTTTGGTCTATATGGTCAACATCTCAGCACAAAGATTATTCATGTATTTATCCTGAAACACATATGATGGATTTTTTCTGATTCTATGTTCTTGCCAAATAAACAGTGAAATAGAGGCAATCCATGCGAGGCATATATGGGCAATTATCCAGCAGTTCCAAACTATTATATGAAGAACACCCATTCTTATCCTTAGATCAAATAGCTACAAATTGTCACGTTGATCTAGCATAGTCTAGCTAGGAATTATTGGATGCAAAGACATAGTGCGGCAGAAAAAGAAGATATACTATGAATCTATTGTAGTGAAACATCCTGAAAATAATCATATTTTAAGTAGATTAGAAATACCGAAATAGACACAATTTGTTTATAAAACAATTTATTTTAAACACCGTACTCATGTTTACATGTGTTATTTCCATTGTAGAATTCTTTTAAAAATTTCAAACTAACTTAATTAAAGGAAAAAAATTACAAACTCCAATATTGATTAAAAATCATGAAGAATTATTATTTTTCTAAGATTAGGTGTTTTGTTCATATGGTCAACATTTTAGCACATTGATTATTAATGAATTTATTCTGAAATAAATATAATATATTTACCCGATTCCATGTTTTTTTTCTGAATAAGTAGTGAAGTAGAGGCAAACAATGTGAGACACATATAGGCGGCTATCCAGTTGTTCCAAGAAAATATACGGAAAATACCCATTCTTATTCTTAGAGAAAATAACTACAAATTGTCATGTTGATATTACAATAGGCTACCAATTTTTGGACCTATTTATTGTATACAAATATACGACATGACAAAAGAAAGAGAGGTATACTACGAATCTACAATAGTAAAACATCAACCTATCAAATATGGTAGACTCTCTTCTGCTATATGAAGCCTAGTTTGGACGGATTAAGAAAATCATTCACCTATCCAGTTCATCTTCCCAAGTGTGCCTAAAGAGATTACAATAAATTGACCATCATTTTTTGTAAACAAGTAATATATTAATATCTTATAAAATTAAAATATTGTCAAAACTCAACAAAAAAGAAAAACCACCCGGTGTCTATATGGCATCATCCTTTTATTAGTACCATGGGATATCAGTGGCCATATCAAAAAATAGCTCGGTTGTGTCAAGAGATGGTAAAATTTACGTTGGTATAGACATGAAACAATAAAGGCATTGCATATTATAATGCTAATATTTGTATTGGCAGTTTATTCCATTTTCCCAAATGGTTTTACAAGCACCAACAAAATATTCATATAGTAGTGTGCACGTATCAAAAAAAATACGGCTCATATATTTTCATGACATACCATATTTATTCTATAGTAAAAGCACGTGGTCTACCAAAGAACAATTAAGCCAGAAATCCCACATAAAACGATAATTCTTAGTTCATAGACCAGCAAAATGATAGATCTTCGGAATCACTTTTTTGTCCTTATTATTATTATGAAAAACCGACAATCAAAATTTTCCTTCATAAACCAGATTTAACATATCTGATAAGAATGCCTCAAGCGTGTACTCTAAACTTTAGTTATAAGTACTAATCGAATGTCACATACATACAACAGATATGGCTATAATTATGGTGTTATTTTTAGAAATGGAACATTATAATTATGTATCCACATATTAAAGCTGATCAAATATAGTTCAACCAAATGTGATATGTTATCATGCTCAAAAAATGTGATATGTTATTTATCATAATATTTTTGGTGACAATAGAAACATATTATTTCTAATCCTGTAATATTAATATTATCACATTATTGTTTAATTTTCATACACTTTTGACACATTTAAGATGATGCCTTCGCATTTGCGAGGGCCATCTGGTTAGTTAAAAAGAATTTAAGACACCAAAATGTAACCAAAATTTACAAAGAGCCCTACTCTCGCGGCATGATTGAACTCAAGTACATCGTGCCCACCAAAACCCATATGTTTGCTTTGACTTTAATCTTGCACATGATGATGCATGGTATGGTAGAAATATTTCTAGAAACTCTGTATTCCACACATTCCGAATATCCCAGGACACAAGCATAACAAGGGGTGCAATCCCCTTTCGTTTGTGCCCACTGATGTTGACCATCGAATGCCACCACTCCATAACTGAATTGAATAAGATCACGTTTCAGTGTGAACGTACAAGACAAGCTTTAAATCTCGTCCATAATATGGCTAGAAAATCTACACTAGAGCAAAAGATGTGTGGCCATCTCTGGTTCCCTTCTACATAGCTAGTACTCCCTCCATTCGGAATTACTTGTCGCAGAAATGGATGTAACTAGATGTATTTTAGTTCTAGATACATCCATTTCCGAGACAAGTAGATACATCCATTTCTGCGACAAGTAATTCCGAACAAAGGGAGTACAAGCCACGGTTTGGCTACCCTCTCCGCTGCAATATGTTGGCCAGCCAAACCTGGTCTTGCAGTATGAGCCAAGCGAAAACTTTTTCTAGGGCGGCACATTTTTCCACACCAGCGATTTCAAAGTGGAGGCAGAAGCTGTGCGGAATAAGCCGACTTGGCCGAATAAATTACCGAAGCGGTGAGGTTATGTCATCTAGGATGTCTTCATTGAGGTGTACATCTTCGAGACCTGGTCAAAGACAATAGAAATTAGTGATGTGATGTACTTGAAGTCCAAATTGGAATTGATGTTCCTCATCCATTGATCAACCACAAGGTACTTCAAACAGACAACTCGTCTTGCACTTGAAGATCGCGAAAATGGATGATGAAATATCCTTCAGCTTCCTCACCCCCCACCCCCCAGGCACAACGAGAGCCAAAGTTCACCATTGCAACGGTAAGTGGTTCATATCCACATTATCCCAAGGACGACCCAAACCCGCGCACGGCCCAAACCTTTTCGTTCAAACCATGGTCAACATAAGCGAGGTGCTCAAGCAAAAATTTCAAGGTCAAGGTCCCACCTCACCTTATACTTCCCTCTAGAGTCTAGACACCTTGTCAGCACCGGCCCAAATGAAAGCACTCTAGCTAACGATTGCCTTCATGGTCCCTTTACGCACAACCAGGGGAGTGAGATGACGAATAGCCTGAGAGGAAATGACCACTTTGGTCAAAGCATTTCTACCAGCTGATTTGATAAGCCGTTCCCAATCCCAACCCACAAGCTTTTCGACCATCTTGTTGCATAAATGTTGGAAGTCAATGGTTCTCAGACGATGCACTGACATCGGGACACCGATGTAGTGCAATATAAAATGAGCTCTAGTTGCCGAGAAGGCACGAAGGATGGCATCAAGGTCGGCGCCGAACATCCGATGGTATAGCCGTATAGTAGTACAATTATGATATGTACTATGTTTATGGAACATATAATGGACACTGCAAATCCATGTTAATCTTCAAGTGAGGTCGAATTCGTTACCAAAACACGTACTAGCAATATTGTGTTCAATTAGTTCTAAATAACATGGATGAAAACATCAAAAGCTTCGGTCAAACATGGATGTCGATACACCCATTAAATTTGGATATGATTTTCTGACGGTATGTAGAAATATATAAACGTTCTAACATCAACCGGTGTTATGTATCAAAATCGATGTTATTTTGCCCACTTCATACGCACTATACGTATAGTCGTACATGGCGCATGATCAATGTTAGTACTCCACGTTCTCATAGAAAGGCGAAATTTGTACTGCAATGGGGCTGTGCAAATTAAAAACTAATTATTTTTTCCATAAGAGATTAACTAGTAACTTCGATTTGCACGTATGTTAGATAAATGAGGTGCGGGGTCTCCTTGGCAGTCTGACCGAGGAGATGCCGAGTTTCCTGTCAGACGCCACCATCCGCCGTTTCCTCCGAGCGAGGAATTGGAGCACGGAACAAGCAACCAAGGGTCTCAAGGAAACCGTCAAGTGGAGGCGTGAGTACAGGCCGGATGCAATTTCTTGGGTCAGTAATTTAACTGTATACTCTATTAATTAGCCTTATAGGTTGCTCTATCTTTAAATGTCTGCTCATAATTGTGTGCCGTATTACTCTGCTTCAATGGATTGTGTAAGAAACTCTTCTCTGCGAGCAAATGGCAGGAAGACCTTGCTGAAATGGAGAACGAGGCCAGGAGAACACATGTAGCCGACTACCTTGACAAGAATGGAAGAAGTGTCCTCGTAGTAAACCTACCAATGAAGGTACTTTACTTATGGCCTGCTACACTAATCAATCCATTAGAGGATATTGGTAACAAAGAGTTGAACACCAACGAAGAAGAAAGAGTATCTAACTTTTTTCCCTACTAATTAAGGTTCATTAACTTGTACAACAGTCTAAAGTTTCAGTCAAGGAGCAGATAAAGCACCTGGTATATCTCCTCGAGTATTTCGCTACCAATTCAGCAGATGAACAAGACGACTATGTTGTTTGGTTGATTGACTTCCGAGGCTGGTCGATATCGAGTACCCCATTGTCGACAACCCGTGAGACCATGCACATAATTCAAAACTACTATCCAGGGGTGATAGCCGTGGCGATTCCTTTTGACCCTCCGAGGATTTTTGAATCTTTTTGGAAGGTATACAAAGATTCTAAATTGTGATGTTTTATGCCCACATCCAACTTTTTTTTCTTCTAATCATGCACATATTGACGTTCGTGAGTCATGGGTTGCCCGACTTAGAAGGGTGGATATATAACCTTGCTGTAGGTCTTTCAGTCTTGCCTCATATATATAAGGTACCTAATTAGGAATTTCAACACTATTTTCTGATAGCTAATCCTAGTTTTCGTCCGCACCAAGCACATGTAGTCGCTGCCAACTTACATGTTGGTATTCTCTAAAGAAGTAGCGGTAAAACCCCACATGAGCGTCCACGCGCAATGGAAACGGAAAATCCATCCCTGTCGGTGTTTGCAATCTTGTGAAAGTGCGTTTCCTGTTTCATCAGTGAATATTCCAATTTGATTTAACAACTTTGCCTTTACTTGATTTGCAGATAGCAAAGAACTTTGTCCAGCCAAACATGAAAGAGAAAGTGAAGTTTGTTTATGCTAACAAACCAGAGAGCCTGAAGATAATTGCTGACATCTTTGACTTAGACACGCTGGAGTTGTCGTTCGGAGGAAGAAGCACCAGTGCAATCTTTGACATCAACAAGTATGCTGAGAGAATGATAAGAGCCGACAATATGAGAGTAACATCAAAAGACACAAATGGCAAATGATCTCCATGAGCAACGACCATGATTAAATACAAGTTGCTTGTGAGCCATACATGCTAATCGTCTGCCTGCGAGTTACTAGGCTACTATATATATTAGTTGAGTGCCCATGTTGCCACGGAATACAAAATAAGCACACCAATCAAATAGTTTGTCTTCATAAATTTTTGGAATATGATGGCATCTGGTTCCATCCATATAGCAACATATACTTGTTCTCCTTTTCTTTCTTCCTCAACAATCGTTACTAGTTGACATTTTTAATACTAAGAGTTTTTGGCAAGATATTCTTAGTAAGAAGTACTTTCTTTCGAACAGAACTCTGGGACAATTGGTTTCCAAACCTGGTAACTCACATTTTTGGCAAGGGTTGATGGAGTTGAAGAAACTTCTTTTTGTACCTGTTGTATGAAAAAAAATGGAGATGGTCAAACCAGGTATTGGGAAGATCGGGGATAGTTGACAATGGCCTTGCTACCTCCTACCTTGGATTATATTCCATTTCCTTAGACTAAAATATCATGGTTATTTATGTTTTTAGGAGAGGTTTGTATAACTTACGGTTTACAAGAGCTATAGTTGGGGAGAGAAAGGAACAATGGGACAGGCTCAGGACTGACTGTCCTCAGGTGCCGTTAATTGAAGAGGATAACCAACTCATATGGCTTTTATCTACTTCTGGTTAGGTTTATGTTAGTTCGTTGTACCCAATTATGAGGTTGTCCCCTATAGATGTACTTGGAAAACAAAGATAACTTTGATGGTGAAAACTTTCATTTATCTGGCTCTAAGAGTTAGTGTTCTAACAAGATATGTATGTGCTAGAAGAGGCAGGCAATATTGTCAACAATGCTTGTTCCATGATGAGAAGGAATCTATTTCAAATATTTTCTTTGACTACGCTTTAGTTGAGAGGAGATTTGTAGCGTGTAAGGGCCATGGCTCACACTTTTTGGGGTAGTTGTGTGGACCACCCATCTACCTTGTAATTCGGAAGGTGAGTTGGTTCCATGCATTCGGAAGGTAAGTCGGAAGGTGCGTATGCTTTTGTTAGAGGTTGTATGTTCCGCCCATCTCGCCCCCATGCTTCTTCATTTGACTTTCAAATTTGAACCCATTATATCTTTTGAATCGAGAGTCCAATTTATGTTTTGTTTGCATGTTCGTGTTCCTTGTGACGAGAGCTTTTGATTACCTTCGACCTGGTTTTGGATGTACATATGGCATTCTTCCTATAGATCCTAGGATTTATCAAATCTAGGAAGTGATGATGCTTAGTAAGGAGATATTTGCAAGCCCTTATTATCACAAAACATTTCAGTTTCCCGAACCAAACATAGAGGTGATTCAAAAGACTAATAAAAAAGGGGTAAGGCTTAAGGTTTCACCTGCAACCGTGTACATGCGCTCGTGATTCTATCTAGATAATCAACATGGCAGTGCTAAACACACTTACACATATCATGTGATGTAGGTTTGCCAAACCGGCTTCATTGTCTGCTTTAGTCGGCACGCTTTGCTAGAGGCCACTACCAACCAATCGAGTAGGTTGGATGTTATCTAACCTGTGATCAAGCTGACTTGAACCTGAGGGGTCGCGTGCTTAAGGAAGGGAACCTATGAGATCGGATCCGAGGAGATTAGTCGGATGTGATTTGAGCTGGATTTGGATCGTGCCCGAGTAAGCTTGTGGGCTTTAGGTTCCATACGAGGCCGATGTGATGAGCCCGTGACAGATGCCAAAAATAGTGGAGGTGCAGCATACAGTTTCAATTGATCACTTCGGCATTTGTTGTTAGGGCTTTGCATGTGTTGCACCTAGCCAGACCTCCACTCGCCGCTGACTCTGCCATAGGACCCGCAGCACGGTGTTCCTCCTGCACATGCAGATACTGTTAGAGACGGTACGCTTGCACCGCTCTGGCGAACCTATTCGTGGAATCCGATCGGCTACATGTGAGATCGACGAGGAGGAGATGACTTCGGTGACGCGCTGCCACGACTCTACTTCCGCTGCACGGCATTGTGCGTCTAGTGATAACGATCTATGATCCATCTGCTATAGCATGTTCCTGATTGTTCTACGCGTAGGAAATATTTATATTGCAGCCGATGCACCTAGCGTAGCCCAACAGTGAGATCGTACTCGCTGGTCACCGGCGCTTTGGCAAGTGTATCATGGATGAGATTGTGGAAAGTCATGTAGCTCTAAAAGGGTGAGGGTTGTCGAGCTCGACTCGATGGTCGAACTCCCATAGTCGGAGGTCATGGTTGAGATGGAACCGGGTCCTCCTCAGTCGTCTCATGTCCTCGATCTTGCACGAATTACGGGACGCGATAACCCGTTCGTCGACGCGCATGGAGCACAGGGCAGTGTTGGTCGGTTTATCTCGCTATGACAGTCGCTCCATGGTCGTTTGAAGTGAAATGAACACATGTTGTTTTTGACTTAAATTAGATCCAATCATGGGGCTGGGCTACATGTACCACCTCCATAAACTAATACTAAGAGCATTTAGATCACTACTTTAGTGATCTAAACACTTTTATATTAGTTTATAGAGGAAGTACAAAGGAAGGAGACCGGCCGTCTACCGGATGATCGATAGCTTTGCCGTTGAAGAACATGTCACCGTTGCCACAACAACGAGCAAGTACCGACTTAACCAATCCCTTTTTTTATTTCTGAACTTGTTGCTAAGGATTGTAATTCTGTGAGTTTGGAATAAAACACCCTATTTCCATTGCAAAAAAAAAAGTACCGACTTGGTGCCAACCAAGAGACATACGTTCTAGAAAGAACCCAAATGAGACATGCGACATCGAGGACTGCATGTTTACAATGAAAAGCAACCTTTGAAGGAAAAAAAGGCGTCGAAAATTGGACCGAACCTGTTTCATTTGTCGAGTCCACCTTTTGTTTTCGGTCGGCAAATTCGCTTCCACGTGACCAGGCATTTGGCAAAAGCCACATCCCAAAGGAAGGCACGACGTACGCAAGGCGTCAATGGCCCGAACATCGACGACCTGTTGGTTCGATATATATGGAGGCATTGTATTGCACGGAGAGGAGGAGACGCGAACAAGAAAGGGCAGTGGACTACAAATTCAAAACAAAAGCGTCGACATACGCATCACCAAATTGTTTTTTAGATGAACAGGGAGGCTCCCTCCCCGGTTTGATTACTCCGAATGAAACCCCAAAACGCACCACGGGTTCACATCAGCTCACTTAGAGGAGCAGTTCAAAGACAGTAAAAGAGTGCTAGCAGTAAATTAAGAAAACAGAATACAGATCCTTATTCTAGATCATGCGGCACGCAAGCCTGGACGAGAGCAAGGGTTTTCAGGCTAAAATCTCCGGAGCCGCGTTTGCTTCCATCTCTCCTGATCTTCTAACATCACCAAATTGTCACGTGTGCAGCACCGAAATCTAGGCAAACAATACGAAGACTGGGCCGTGACCATTACTTTCACCGACTGAACAGTAGTAGAAAACAGGGCATTTGTCCCGGTTCGTAAGGGCCTCAAGTCCCGGTTCTTGAACCGGGACTAATAGGTCATTACTAATGCCTCCCCCCTTTAGTCCCGGTTCTTACACGAACCGGGACAGATGGGCCTCCACGTGGCCACTGCGGGCAGTCCAGGCAGGGGGGCCTTTGGTCCCGGTTGGTGACATAAACCGGGACCAAAAGGCATCCACGCGTCAGAAGCTGGTTGTAGCTGAGGTTTTTTTTTTGTTTTGAAAGTGGCTGGTTTAGGGGTTTTAGGGGTTAATTTAGGTTGTTATTAGCTAGCTAATAGAGAGAAGTGTCTTCTCTTATATCTTCGGGCTTAGTTTACCAACGCTACTGCTATGTTCATTTCACCTGCTGATATATAACAAATCTTCATGCTCGCATCATACATCATCATATATAATAACAAGTCCTACTAATCATGCATCATCATACAACTTCTACTCGTTATTAATAACAAGTCATACGATCATCATACTCATAGTCATCGAACCCAACCCTACATAATTGTTCTTAGCACATGATCATCAGTATCAGGTAGGACCTAAACACACTTAAGATAAAATAGCATAAAACAATATAGACCCTGACTCTCCATTATGAAGAATGGAGATCATCCTGTCTCCAATTCTTGCGCTTCGCTTCCCTTTGCTTCCAAGAAGCTCCTTATGACTGTCCATACACTAGTAGAAAAAGGACCTAATATGAGACACATTAGTGCCGGTTTGATTTTGAGCCGGCACTAATGTGTCCAATAGTGCCGGTTCCAACGGCTAGCTGGCCGTTCTCATTAGTACCGGTTCGTGGCGAACCTTTAGTACCGGTTCGTGCCACGAACCAATACTAAAGAGAGTGGTGGCAGGGTGTTGTCAGTCTGGGCCCCTCTAGCACCTTTAGTACCGGTTCGTGGCACGAACCGGTACTAAAGGTCGACCTACATAAACCCTTCGTCTACCCGAACCACTCTATTCTTCCCCTTTCCCCTCACTTCCTATGTTCTTCCCCTCTCTCCTCGAGCTCCTCACAAATTTTGCCCAAAATTTGTCAAGATTTGAAGGCCCCCATCCATTCAAATGATCACAAAGGTTAGCAACTTTGTCCTTACAACTTTCATTGCTAGATTAGCTCTTGCAATGCTTTGTATAGTGATTAATTTGGAAGGAATTATATTTGCTAGTATTTGATTTATATGCAATTTGAGGTCAAAAATAACACTTAGTTTGCATATGTAGGTGTGGTTTACTTAGTGCCTTCTAAATCTCCGTCGTAACCACCGTCGATCGCCCGCACCGTCCCGTCGCCGGCACCACCTTGTGGTGAGGCTCTTGTTCATGAATGTTTTACATTACCAAATTGATGTTTGTGTGATTTGGATATATAGTTACTCGTATAATTATCTTATCCATACGTTGTTTGTTATACATAGTGCCATGGTTTTGATATTCGTCCCCGTCGGCCCTCGTCCTTGTTATGATTCGGATGTGGTATATTCTCATTTAAAACTAGTTGTTGCATTTCGTGTTTATGACAAATTATGCCCATCAAGTTGACATAGATATTTTTATCTAGGAGGTATGTGAACCGGAAATTCCAACCGACCCTATTGTCGAGAGGTTAAATTTAGTTGAAAGAGAAAACGAGTATTTGAAAGAAAAATTGAAAAGAATTGAGGGGGAGAAGATGGAATTGGAGTTGCATGTTGCCGATGTCGTCGATGATCACAAGATCAAGATGGAGAAAATGAGGTTGAAGATTAGAAAGATTAGAAAATATGCCATTGATAGTGTGGCTTGGTATCATTATGCTGTTAGATCAATTGTTACCTTAGTTGCGATCTTCATCGCATTTGTTGTTGCATTTAAATTCTTTAGCTAGAGAGTTATTTGTATGTTGCATTTAATTAAGTGTTGTATATAAACTTTATGTATGAACTTTATGTATGAACTTGTATTAATTGGGTCAATCATTACATGTAATTATCCTCACTATATTCTTTTCTGTGGTATTATATGCAGGATGAAGATGTATGAAATGAAAAAATTTGGACGGTATGGCATTGGGTTCATTGACCCAAATACCACTAATGAGGACGTAGGAAGTATCCATTTTATCAAGCAGGTGTAGAGGAAAGCATGGTAGAGTTCTTGAAGCGCCTCAATAGCAATGAAGATATACTACTTCCTTACAACTTCCCGTGAGTCACACTGTCTTGTACTACAAATTCTGTTTTTACTTACTAGCTAGCTAGATGTTAATAATTAAGTGTATACGGTTTACGGTAGTTAATTAATTTTATGCACATACCCGCTTATTTAAGACATGCAAACGTGTGCGCATGCAGTTGGCACTAGGTCTTGATAGACATTAAAGTTGAGGAAGGAAAAGTTGAATTACTGGACTTGCTAACTAAAGAAGAAAGTGACTTCACCATCGTGAAGGGGATAGTCAACAGGTAATTTCAATCATTATTAACTATATATATCTCGGCCTATTATTAGTTCGTCATTTTCTGATATGAACTATTTAATAACCTCTTTATTAATTTTCTTTGCTGGCGGGCAGGGCATGGGCAAAGTTCATCGCGGTGACTCCAGGCGAATGGAAACAAAAGTTGTTTTGGCATCGACCAAAGGTAAGTAATTAAGTAGTACTAGCTAGCTACCATCTCTTTAATTCTTGTTTCAATATCATTAATTAATTATCATACTTGATTAATCATTATCTGATTCAATTTGCGAGAACATTCGCATGATGACGTCCAAAAGGAGCAGATCTGATAGACAGGACTAGGTACGTTTGTCAGAATACTATTCACACCATTATCGATATCTAGTCACACAACTAACACACATGCATATTGAGCTCCTTCTTAACAGTTCAGAGAGGTGCGGGATAAGCTCCTACCATCGGACCGCATACTAGCATTTCAAGAGGAAATAGCCGGATTTTTGCTCGATCAGGTCATGAATCCCGAAGGAGAATACTATTACCCGCTACCGCCCCCATGAACCACTTGTCATCGTGCTCCGGAGGCACCAAGGCAACATATGTAGGAGAAATTGTATATGTATACATGTGTATGTGTGAATAATGGTGTTGGTTGTGAGACATTCGATGATATATATATATATATATATATATATATATATATATATATATATATATATATATATATATATATATATATATATATATATATATATATAT
>NC_041385.1:773152165-773164181 GCF_002162155.2 Triticum dicoccoides
TCTATATGTACGAGAAAATCTATTTATATATATGCATAACGTGTACAATTTGTAGTATCATGAAATACCAGCAAACAAAAAAATGTAATGGAAAATAAAAAAAAAGCACCCAAACATTTAGTACCGGTTGGTGTTACCAACCGGTACTAAAGCCCTACACGCACCCGGGCCTGGCTCGTGCCACGTGTTCGCACTTTAGCGCCGGTTCGTGACGAACCGGTACTAAAGGGGGGATCTTTAGTCCCCACTCTTTAGTGCCGGTTGTAGAACCGGCACTAAAGGCCATTACAAACCGGCACTAAAGGCCGGTTCTGCACTAGTGATACATTTTTTTTCCATTCTTTGATTGTCATGTCTCAACTTCTTTTAGAAATCCGGTATGGACAGTTGAAATTCGTAGGACGACCTGGTTGTATGTTCAAAACATCAAGGCGACCGTGCGTATACATCAGATGAGGCACACAATCATTCGGGATTATCTGTTGAAAAACATAGTAATAACTTCGTAGTTAGCAATGATGTAGTAGTTTTAGAAGTATGCAAAAAGATTCACGGATGTCATAATAGTAAAAAAATCTTACCAGGATATCTCCATGGTAGTTACCGTAGTTCAACACGTGCACTAGTGGCACATATTGACCATAATGTTGAGGAGTTCGATTGTAGACATTGTAATTCTCAAGATCAGTACAAAATGCGATCAGATGATTTTTCTCCTTATAAGTTAATTCGGAGCCATTGGTGTAGTGGGTTTTGTCTACCATCTTCCGTACATTCTTTAAAGAATGAAAATAAGTTGTCAATGGAAATAAGCTGTCAACTATTTTGAAATAAACAATATAAATTGCTTAATAACTATGTTTGAGAAGCTCACATAGGGGAAGAATTGAAAGTGTATCCACAAGGACCCAAATGTCCATATTGTCTTGCTCGATTGTAGGATCACCAAGATCCATGATGATAAGCATACCCTCATCAAAACCATACATCTTGCAAAGTGCTTCTCAATTTTTGCAATCAAAATGGGTTACACTCTCAGCATTGTACAACTTTACTTCAAAATCCACACCATGATGGGTCCTTAGGTGATTTTTTTTGGTTTTCATACTTTCATGGTTTTCAAGACCCATCCTCTCCAAGACATAGTGTCTTGCATAACATGGGATAAGCTACTCGAATTGGAAAATATGAAAAATACATGTTAAAATAGTTGAAGTCGTGCTTAATTACGAAAAAAAACTATTGTTGTCGTTGCGTACCGTATGAACATCGAAGGTCTCCTCGAGCTTAATGCTGAAGCGCCGATCTTCGTCCAGCTCAAGGAACCTGTCGCACATACCTCGGTCGTCGTGGCACCAGTCGCACTCCCCCGGGCGGTTTTCGTCGTCTGAGTACGACATTTCCGACCTATGTTCATAATTCAAATATTAAACTTGAACAATTAAATATATGTACTAAAAACCTAAATTAGATCATTATTATTAATCACGGATTGACTATCGGTAATGGTAGCTCCTCCTTTCATTCTCGAGTGCATTATTACACCAAATTGTCTAGCACATGAGAATGAAGGAGAAGCTACCCCCACGACGGCGTGGATGATGGAGGGGGCTCTTCAATTTCAGCATTCAAAGTAGGAGTACTTTTCCAATATGAGCATTTAATAAGCAAAATCAAATCGTAAAATAAAGTAGTATTCAAATTAGCATGCATTCAATTATAACCAAAAGTACATCATCTCTTGTGTCCGTACATTGTCGAATATTATCACTAATACTCCTCGAATACAATCATACATATAGCATCGCCAATACAGCTAGAACCGTAGCGCCCGACGGGTATCGTCGTGGGCGGTGGACACCCAAAGATAAGGAACCATCACAAGATCCTAGCTCCAGTGAGATCCCTGAAGAACCTGCCAGGTATTGTCGAACCTGCCCTCCAACGCAACCATGTAGCGACGGACGTGCTCGTCCTCCTCGCTGACATGGTGATGTACCACCTCCGCGGTGTCCGGAAGCCTCGGCACCGTCACTGGCCCACACGACCGCCACCAAACAAGGATCGGGTCAACAACGGGCTGGCTCCTCACCAACCTACGTCCCGCGAAAGGTAGCACCTCCCTATACCAGCCCGGCGGAGCCCAGTCCCGGACATGGCCCTGATTAAGCAGGCCTCCACCACCGAGTCGACGACGAGGATACGGGATAGGCATCGTCGACGTCGATGCGGGAACTACTTCTATATATAGTAAAATAAAGTAGTTTTATTAATTAAATCAACTAGTTCAACTACTAAGCATTTACTATAAATAAATAAAGTAGTACTTACTAAAAATAAACTACTTTTATATATAGTAAAATAAAGTAGTTTATTAAATCAACTAGCTAGTTCAACTATATATTAAGCACTTACTATAAATAAAATAATGTAGTACTTACTAAAAGTAAACTAGTTTAACTATAGTTCTATTATTTTTCTAACTAATTATATTAAACACTTTCTCTTCTTATTTCCTTTTTTCCTCTATTCTAAATATGAACATATTCATAAATGACTTTGATCATGCATAACTTTCCTATACATACACAATAAATCTAACTCAATTAACTACACATCTAAATTATACTACACATCTAAATTAACTACTGCATCAAATTAAATTAGCAAAAAATTTGCTCACGGGCGCGGGATGGCGACGGCGTGAGGGGCGCGGCGAGGGCGACGGGCAGGGGACGACGACGGCGACGACGACGATGCATGAGCGGCGGCGCGGCGATGGTCGACGGTGAGGTGAGGCGTGGGGCGGCGGGCGGTGACCGGCGGGGGCCGGCGGCGTCGCGGGGCATGGGACGCGGGGCGGGGGCGGCGAGGGCGTTGGGTCAGCGCGGGACGGCATCGGGGCGGCGCGGGACGACGTGGGGCGACGACGGCGACGGCGAGGCGGAGACGGGCAGCCTGGCGGCGTCGGGCTGGGAAGAACGAACTGAACCAAATTTTCACGAGTGTTGCTTATATAGGCAGAGCATTGGTCCCGGTTCATGGCATCAACCGGTACCAATGCCCCCCTTTAGTCCCGGTTGGTGCCACCAACCGGGACTAAAGGCCTTGTGCTGCCCGCGTCGTGGCACGAAAGTTTAGTCCCACCTCGCTAGCTGAGGGAGCTCGAGAGTGCTTTATAAGCCCCAGTCCCGCTGCCCTCTCGGGCCCCTCTCAAATGCAAGCTTACGGGCCTAAACGCACTATATGTGCATGTGGGCCTATTGGGCCTATTCTGGGCATGAATCCTAGCCCATTGTTGGGTTTCTAGTTGTATTGAGGCCGTGGTGGCCCTTTAGGTGGCACTTTTTTATTTTTATTTTTGTTTTATTTTTTGCTTTGAATTATTTATTTCTTTTGATTTTTGCTTTATTTTTTTATTCTTTTTTATTTTAGCTCAGAATAATTATAATCTTTCTATTAATCCATTAGTTTCCAAATTTGAATAATTATAATCTTTATGCAACTAAAAATATATTTGGAGTGATTCTTTTTCCTGCTATTTAATATTACTGCGTTTTATCATTATATTGAAAAACAGATTTTATTATTTTAGTTTCTATCAAAAAATCTTTATGACAATTCTTTTTGCTACTAAAGTTTCTAACAAAAAACTCTATGATAATTATTTCTGCTTTTCATGTTTTGAACAGAAAATACTTTGATAATTTTAGTTGCATAAATTTTATATAATTTGAGTTTAAAAAATACTAGAGGTTTATAAAAGCTTTTTAGTTGATTCCTTTTGCTATTAGAGTTTTATAAAAGCATTTACTGGTTTTTTTAGCTATAAGACCTTGAAATTGAAAATCATTTCAAATGAACTCTGAAAAGGTTGGAAGTTGGCATGGTATCATCATTTCATCCACATAGCATATGCAAGAAAGTTGAGAGGGTTACGGCAAAAACTGGATGCACTTCATGTACAAAACGGACAATCTCTTTCGAAGTATCAGGATTTCATACGGAAACTTGTCTGTTACAACAGGCATTTCAAATGAACTATGAAAAGGTTGAAAGTTGGCATGGTATCATCATAATAGTTGTGGAGAAAGTCTTCACTTTTTCTTCGCTTGTGTCCTTTCCTTATTGCGCCGTAACCATGGATAATCTTCATCATTTATCAGGATGCTTGGGTCAGCCTTGACTTTGAAGGGAGGAATTTCATGAAACTTTTCATAATCTTCGGACATGTCTGTCTTGCCCTCCACTCCCACGATGTCCCTTTTTTCTGAAAGAACTATGTGGCGCTTTGGCTCATCGTATGATGTATTCGCTTCCTTATTTTTTTCTTTTTCTCGGTTTGGTAGACATGTCCTTCACATAGATAACCTGTGCCACATCATTGGCTAGGACGAGTGGTTTGTTAGTGTACCCAAGATTGTTCAGATCCACTGTTGTCATTCCGTACTGTGGGTCTACCTGTACCCCGCCTCCTAACAGATTGACCCATTTGCGCTTAAACAAATGGACCTTAAAATCTACTCCATAGTCAAGTTACCATATGTCCACTATGTAACCATAATATGTGTCATTTTCCCTCTTGGTTGTTGCATCAAAGCGGACACCGCTGTTTTGGTTGGTGCTCTTTTGATCTTGGGCGATCGTGTAAAAAGTATTCCCATTTATCTCGTATCCTTTGTAAATACAGTTGAAGATGGTCCCCTCGACAATGAGTACAACTCAGCACAAACAGTGTTCTCACCTCTGAGACGTGTTTCCAACCAACTGCTGAAAGTCCTGATGTGTTCACTTATAATCCAGTCATCGCACCGCTCCGGGTGTTTGGAGCGCAGACTGTTCTTGTGTTCATCGACATATGGGGTCACCAAGGTAGAGTTCATTAGTACTGTGTAGTGTGCTTGAGACCAAGAATATCCGTCCCTGCATATTATTGAGTCCCCTCCAAGCGTGCCTTTTCCAGTCATTCTCCCCTCATACCACGATTCAGGGAGACCTATCTTCTTAAGGCCAGGAATGAAGTCAACACAAAATCCAATGACATCCTCTGTTTGATGGCCAATGGAGATGCTTCCTTCTGGCCTAGCGCGGTTACAGACATATTTCTTTAGGACTCTCATGAACCTCTCAAAGGGGTACATATTGTGTAGAAATACGGGGCCCAGAATGACAATCTCGTCAACTAGATGAACTAGGACGTGCGTCATGATATTGAAGAAGGATGGTGGGAACACCAACTCGAAACTGACAAGACATTGCACCACATCACTCCTTAGCCTTGCTATGATTTCTGGATCGATCACCTTCTGAGAGATTGCATTGAGGAATGCACATAGCTTCACAATGGCTAATCAGGCGTTTTTCGGTAGAAGCCCCCTCAATGCAACCGGAAGCAGTTGCGTCATAATCACGTGGCAGTCATGAGACTTTAAGTTCTGAAACTTTTTCTCTGCCATATTTATTATTCCCTTTATATTTGATGAGAAGCCAGTCGGGACCTTCATACTAAGCAGGCATTGAAAGAAGATTTCCTTCTCTTCTTTGGTAAGAGCGTAGCTGGCAGGACCTTCATACTGCTTTGGAGGCATGCCATCTTTTTCGTGCAATGTTGCAGGTCCTCCCGTGCCTCAGCTGTATCTTTTGTCTTCCCATACACGCCCAAGAAGCCTAGCAGGTTCACGCAAAGGTTCTTCATCACGTGCATCACGTCGATCGAAGAGCGGACCTCTAGGTCTTTCCAGTAGGGTAGGTCCCAAAATATAGATTTCTTCTTCCACATGGGTGTGTGTCCCTCAGCGTCACTCGGAACAACTAGTCCGCCGGGACCCTTTCCAAAGATTACGTGTAAATCATTGACCATAGCAAGTATGTAATCATCGGTACGCATGGCGGGCTTCTTCCGGTGATCTGCCTCGCCTTTGAAATGCTCGCCTTTCTTTCGACATTGATGGTTGGTCGGAAGAAATCGACGATGGCCCAGGTACACATTCTTCCTGCAGCTTCCCAGGTATATACTTTTGGTGTCAGCTAAACAGTGCGTGCATGCGTGGTATCCCTTGTTTGTCTGTCCTGAAAGGTTACTGAGAGCGGACCAATCGTTGATGGTTACAAACAGCAACGCGTGCAGGTTAAATTCCTCATGTCTGTGCTCATCCCACACACGTACACCGTTTCCATTCCACAACTGTAAAAGTTTTTCAACTAATGGCCTTAGATACACATCAATATCATTGCCGGGTTGCTTAGGGCCTTGGATGAGAACTGGCATCATAATGAACTCCCGCTTCATGCACATCCAAAGAGGAAGGTTATACGTACATAGAGTCACGGGTCAGGTGTTGTGATTGCTGCTCTGCTCCCCGAAAGGATTAATGCCATCCGCGCTTAAACCAAACCATGTGTTCCTTGGGTCATGTGCAAACTCAGCCCAGTACTCTCTCTCGATTTTTCTCCACTGCGACCCGTCAGCGGGTGCTCTCAACTTCCCGTCTTTTTTACGGTCCTCACTGTGCCATCGCATCAACTTGGCATGCTCTTTGTTTCTGAACAGTCGTTTCAACCATGGTATTATAGGAGCATACCACATCACCTTCGCATGAACTCTCTTCCTGCGGGGCTCGCCGTCAACATCACCAGGTTCATCTCGTCTGATCTTATACCACAATGCACTGCATACCGGGCATGCGTTCAAATCCTCGTACGCACCGCGGTAGAGGATGCAGTCATTAGGGCATTCATGTATCTTCTGCACCTCCAATCCTACAGGGCATACGACCTTCTTTGCTGCGTACGTACTGTCAGGCAATTCATTATCCTTTGGAAGCTTCTTCTTCAATATTTTTAGTAGCTTCTCAAATCCTTTGTCAGGCACAGCATTCTCTGCCTTCCACTGCAACAATTCCAGTACGGTACCCAGCTTTGTGTTGCCATCTTCGCAATTGGGGTACAACCCTTTTTTGTGATCCTCTAACATGCGATCGAACTTCAGCTTCTCCTTTTGACTTTTGCATTGCGTCCTTGCATCGACAATGACCCGGCGAAGATCATCATCGGGCACATCGTCTGGTTCCTCTTGATCTTTAGCAGCTTCCCCCGTTGCAGCATCATCGGGCACATCGTCTGGTTCCTCTTGATCTTCAGCAGCTCCCCCCGTTGCAGCATCACCATATTCAGGGGGCACATAGTTGTCATCGTCCTCTTCTTCTTCGCCGTCTTCCATCATAACCCCTATTTCTCCGTGCCTTGTCCAAACATTATAGTGTGGCATGAAACCCTTGTAAAGCAGGTGGGTGTGAAGGATTTTCCGGTCAGAGTAAGACTTCGTATTCCCACATTTAGTGCATGGACAACACATAAAACCATTCTGCTTGTTTGCCTCAGCCACTTCGAGAAAATTATGCACGCCCTTAATGTACTCGGAGGTGTGTCTGTCACCATACATCCATTGCCGGTTCATCTGCGTGAATTATATATAATTATGTGTGTCAAAAGTAAGAAAATCAGACAAATATCTACTTAAAGTAAGAAAATCAGACAAGTATCAGAAAGAAGATAAGAACAAGAGGCTCACCATGGTGGTGCCGGCGACGATATCGGCGCGGGCGATCAAAGGCGATGAAAACGGGGACGGGGCGTGACGGACCGCTAAATCTAGACAAATCTCAAAAAAATGGAGCTCCGAGGTCGAGCTTCGAGAGGAGAAAGCTTAACTAGTGTGGCTCGGGCATTTCATCGAACACCTCATGTGGATAGGAGGTGAACTAGAGCACCCAAATGCCCTCTCCTCGCCGGATTGAAAAAACAGAGCACTGGAGTGCTCTGCCGCGGCGGTGGGTATATATAGGCAAGTTATTGGTCCCGGTTCATGGCATGAACCGGGACTAAAGCCCCCCCTTCTGTCCCGGTTCAAGCCACAAACCGGGACCAATGGTTGTGGGCCAGGAGCAAGGAGCATTGGTCCCGGTTCGTGGCTTGAACCGGGACAAATGGTTCCACACGAACCGGGACCAATGCCCACGAGGCCCCGGCCGACCCCCTGGGCTCACGAACCGGGTCTAATACCCCTCATGGGTCTCGGTTCTTGAAGAACCGGGACTAATGGGCTGGCCAGGCCCGAACGTTAGCCCTGATTTCTACTAGTGGAAGTGTTGGGTCTACCACGCAAAGGCAGACAACCCAGTCAAAATCATGGACCAAAGCTGAAACTGAAGACCTAAGATGATTGAGAGAGCTTCAAAATTGCAAAGCTTAGAAAATCGACAGATCAGGGGATGAACATCGCCACCGTTCCGTTGAGTAACACCAGATTTTTCTTTAGTTTAGCTCGTATGCTATCGTGTTCGCTTCTCTAGGAAAAAGAAAAATAAGACCCTTTTTCTTGTTTTGATCAAATAAAAAACATTTTCACAAGATCATGTGATGTTTCGTTCATAGCCTTTTTTCTTTGAAGGATTTGTCAAATCTTTATTGATCAACATGAATGTTTAAAGGGATACAAATTGGGTCAGGAGGTGAAGTAGAGTTATTTACGCAAAACCACCACAGCTGGGTTAAGGTATCAACTTGATACCATATTTAGGCTAGGGCACAAATAACCGCCGAAACTGGGCTAATCTATAAAGCAGAGCACTTAAGCTCGGATTTGTTCACGAAAACAGTCAAACCGACATGTAAGGCCCACCTGTCGGGCTGATGTGACAAAGACTAATCCAAGTCAATGTTTGACCTGCTGAGGTGGACGGGGGACCTACCTGTCAGCCACCCATCTTCTTTCCCCTTTTATTCCTCCTCATGTCTTCCCAGCGGCGGCTAGTCCAGAGGCGAGCGCTTCGCTGTTGACCCGTCGTGCCGTGGGAGCTCCGCCACGCACCTGGACAACAGCAGCAGCACCGGGCCTGCGCGAGACCTACTACGCGAGATATCATGCGCGTGCTCACCTCCTGCTCGGGCTAACAGAGGTAGTCGCGCGCAAGGCCGTGAGGGCGCCACGGCGGAGTGCGCGTTGGAGCTACTATGCATGGCGGCTGGCGGAGGCACTGGCGGTGCCAGGCTGTGCGGCGCCATGGCGGAGCGCGCGCTGGAGCTGCTGCGCACAGCGCTGGCGAAGGCACTCGTGGCGCCAGGCCGCGCGGGCGCCACGGCGGAGCGCGCGCTGGAGCTTCTATGCGCGGTGGCTGGCGGAGGCACTGGCGGCACCAGGCCGTGCGGGCGCCACAGTGGAGTACTCGTGGCGCCAGGCCGCGCGGGCGCCACGGCGGAACGGGCGCTGGAGCTGCTGCGCGCGACAGCTGGCAGAAGCACTGGCGGTGCCAGGCCGTGCGGGCGCCACGGTGGAGCGCGCGCTTGAGCTTCTGCGCACGACGGCTAGCGGCGCCGCGGCGGTGCTCATGGAGGCCATCAACGCGCCCGTTCCGGCGCGCGCAGTGGAGGGCACGTCCTCGGCCCATTTACGTGCAGTGGCATCTCGGTGTACTGAACGACGACGGTGGTCGATGGTGGCGGCGTGGAGCTCTGTGGCGGCGGCGGAAGAAGTCGGTGGCGCTCGGGAGTGGGAGCGTGGAGGGTCGCGCGACAGGGAGCACATGATGCGCGGGTCAACAATTGGATCTCGAAGGGCGGCGCTCCATTGGCTCTCGAAGAACAATTGGATCACGCACAAAAGCTTTTCAATGAAACACCTCATAGCAACAGAGATGTGAAGAAGATGATTGTCTAGTCATTGACAGGTGGGTCCCACGTCTTATTTGCCACATCAGTTGGTCAAAGTTTATAGTCTTCGCCAGGTCAGCCTGAGAGATGGGCCCTACATGTCGGTTTGGCTGTTTTCGCGATCAAATCCAAGCATCAGTGCTCCGGTTACAGATTATGCACAATTTCGATGGTTTCTGACACAAATGCGGCGCCAAGTTGTTATCCTAGCCCTAAATGTGTTGGTTTTGTGTAAATAACTCGGTGAAGTAAGCCACTGATGGCGACCATGAAGTGAAAGAGAAAATTTGATAAGGTTGTGAGCTGCATAATTTGATGCTCGACCTCCAAAGACAAAGTTAGGACTATCAAAATTGGTACTAGCAATCTCTTGAAGGACGCGAATTTATGGGACACGGTGGCATGCGAGGATGTAATCTGGGCAGTCCATGCATGCTATGTGATTAGAACTTTATATAGCGCTTGAATGAATACGCCAACGCTATGCTAGGTTAATTCAGCAAATACATGTATATGGCTGGTGGTTGGGCATCTTAAATGAAGCTGATACATATTTGAGAGATCAATGTGAGGTGTTGCGCCAGTGGCTGATACATATTTGAACTTTTTACATATTGTAGACACATGCCTCTTGAACACTCACAAATTTTGTCAGAATTTTGTGACACATTTACATACCTTTTTGAAAAATGGTAGCATGGTAGCATGTAATGTGTGGTAGCATCTAATATTTTCCCCTTTCGCCTGAAGCTGGTAGCACATAAATGGACAGTAACTCAATGCGTACTTATCTGCATTAAGTGGCAGGGGGCGTGCTGTAGTTATCCATTCAGCCTGACAAAAACTTAATGCACTCAGATCGAATAGGAAAACTATACGACCTGGATACAGTGACAAGATATTAGTATACGCACTTTGTGTATTAAAACTGCACGAATCACGTGGGAGCTGACCGGTAGGATTACATCCTCGCGTGGCACCATGTTCACTCATGATTTATCGTCTCTTGAATAACTATAGTGGTGTGAGCTCCTCTTGTTCCTTCTTTAATAGTACTTGCATATATCGCTCATAACTCTTTTTTTTTTGGATAGAAAATATCGTTCATAACTTTGATCACCTCGGAGAAGCCATTCGATGGGCCCAGCCCAGGAGACACGTGCTTCCGACATTTGGCCCAACATCTTGCCAGCGAAACCTAAGCAGCTCACCAGTCACCACCACACACTCACTCAGCCACTCCACTCCAGTCGCCGTCAACCTCAACCCCCTTCCTACTCCCTCCCACCGGCGGGCGGCGGCCATGGACCAGCAAGTGTTCCTCGGTGTCTCTTGGGGCAATTTGCTCACCTACATGAAGCGCAACAGCGGCATGGATCCCGACATGGATCTCGACATGGGCGACTACTATAACGTGGTGCTCTCCTTCGTGTACGACTACATCCCCGACCCTCCCGTCTCCCCCACCCCCACACTCCCGCTCTCCGGCTTGCCGTGGGTCCCCGACGGCGTCGACCGCATCAGCTGCCTCCCGGACAAGGTCCTCCGTAACATCGTCTCCCGGCTCCCCGCCAAGGAGGCCGCGTGCACCGCCGCCCTCGCCTCGCACTGGCGCCCCCTCTGGCGCTCAGCGCCCCTCGCTCTTGTCGACAGCCACCTGCTCCCGGACGGCGGAGCGCAGCTCGTCTTCGGTGGTCCTTCTCCCCGCGCCGTCACCGCCGCGGTGTCCCGCGTCCTGGCGGCGCACCGGGGTCCCTTCCGCTGCGTCCACCTCACCCGCACCACCATGGATGAGCACCGGGGTGAGATGGCGCGCTGGCTCGACATTGTTAGACTATGTATAGCTTCTGTACCTATGTACGTATATTGTACGTATTGTAACACAACTATTAATATAATGAGATAAGCCACCCCTAGAGGGTTGTGCTGGTTCCAAAAACTTATTGTCTTACATGGTATCACGCTAGGTTACGATCGCTTCCGCTTCTAAACCCTAATACCCGCACCGCCGCTGCAGCCGCCGCCACCTTCACCGCCGCCGCCGCGCCACGATCGCGCCGCCGCCATGTCGAGCGCCGCCACCACCGGTTCCACTGCTGCGGGCTTCCTCCCGGCCTCTCTTGCGGCTCTGCTCAACCTCCCGCTCGATGCCGTCTCCGTTCCGGCTCCGATCGGGACAAGGAGCATCGGCTCCGTCTTCTCCACGCCGCCGGCGCCCTCGCTCGGGCGTGACCTCGTGGTCCACACCGCGGCGCCGCCGTCCGCTGCGGACTCCGCAGGCGTCGTCCCGCCGCTCCTGCCGCAAGCG
>NC_041385.1:773304351-773345359 GCF_002162155.2 Triticum dicoccoides
TATATATATATATATATACAATTTGTCCTACATGTTGCCTTGGTGCCTTCGGAGCACGATGACAAGTGGTTCATGGGGGCGGTAGCGAGTAATAGTATTCTCCTTTGGGATCTATGACCTGGTCGAGCAAAAATCCCACTATTTCCTCTTGAAGTGCTAGTATGCGGTCCGTTGGTAGGAGCTGCCCCCGCACCTCTCTGGACTGTTAAGAAGGAGATCAATAAGCATGTGTATTAGTTGTGTGACTAGATATCGATAATGGTGTGAATAGTGTTTTGACAAACGTACCCAGTCCTGTCTTTGAGATCTGCTCCTTTCGGATGCCATCATGCGAATGTTCTCGCAAATGTAGTATGCACACAGATCATTTCCCGACGCCTGCTTCAGGGTCTTTACGAGAATGGAATTGAATCAGATAATGATTAATCAAGCATGATAATTAATTAATGGTATTGAAACAAGAATTAAAGAGATGGTAGCTAGCTAGGTAGCTAGTACTACTTAATTACTTACCTTTGGTCGATACCAAAACAACTTTTTTGCCCATTTGCCTGGAGTCACCTTGATGAACTTTGCCCAAGCCCTGCCCGCCGGCAAAGAAAATTAATAAAGGGATTATTAAATAGTTCATATCAGGAAATGACGAACTAAATAGGCCGAGATATATTTAATAATGATTGAAATTACCTGTTGACTATCCCCTTCAAGATGGTGTAGTCACTTTCTTTTTTAAGTAGTGAGTCCAGTACTTCAACTTTTCCTTCGTCAACTTTAATGTCTAACAAGATCTAGTGGAAACTGCATGCGCACATGTTTGCATGTCTTAATTAAGCGGGCATGTGCATAACACTAATCAACTACTGTAAACCCTATACACTTAATTATTAACATCTAGATAGCTAGTAAGCAAAAATAGAATTTGTAGTACAAGACAGTGTGACTCACAGGAAGTTGTAAGGAAGTAGTATATCTTTATATTTTTGACCATGTAGTAGTATCTTCATTGGTATTGAGGCGCTTGAAGAACTCTAGCATGCTTTCCTCTGAACTTGCTCGACAACTTGGAAGATTCCATGTGTACTCATTAATGGTATTTGGGTCAATGAACCCAATGCCACATCGTCTAGATTTTTTCATTTCATACATCTTCATCCTGCATATAATACCACTGAAAAGAATATAGTGAGGATAATTACATTTAATGATTGATAAAAATGATCACTACAGCTAGCTTGAGACTTAAATTACAGAAAGAAATCACTTACAGACAATAGCAACTGACGATAGATTTGTTGAGTGCGTCTTGATTGTATAACTGAAATAGTTCTGAATACTCAACGGATAGAGCTTTCTCATGGAAGTAATGCTCCTCCTTGACATTCACCATGAGGAACACTCGATTGGAAATCTTGGTAATGTTCATGTTCAATTGATGCAATTCATACATTCTCGTTGGGAGGTTCTTGACCTTGTCTGGCTCGACCAAAGGTTGGCCCCTGACATATTTTTGTTTTATTTCCTCCTCTCTAAGCGGAGACATGGGCTCGATTTCGAGGAGTTGTCCAACAGTGATCTTGAGCATTTCAGCCTGCATCATATGCTCCTCGGTTATTACCACATCGCCCAGCTGGGGAACGTTAACGGTTTGCCCACAATAATATTGGGCGTGCGTACTCTCATGTGTTGTTGGCACAAAAAGCGGGGGGATCGATTGCGCCGCCTGTTCTCCCAGCTGGGGAACGGTTTTCCCGCATTTTTGACAGCTGCTTGTTGGCTCGAGCTCGAGCTCGCTTCCTTCTCTAGTCATGCTCGATGTAGCTTCCTGATTTGGCGCTCATAGTCCGATTCAATAGGCTTGGGAGATGGTTTTCTTGCCATATGAATAAAGTGGTCAATAACTTTCTCAGGCACTTTCTCCCTTGGCGGCGATGCCGGTTTCGGTCCAAAATGGGCGTCCACTTGGGCCTGCACTATGGCTGCGTTTTGCTCCTCGGTCATGTCGTAAGGCCTTTGAGGAAGAGGAGCGAGACTTGGACCATATTTATATCGCTTGTCTCCGCCTGTACTTCCTGTACTACCTCGACTCATACAGCTACGCACCATTGCTGTGGCGTGTCTCTTCTGTGATTGCTGAGACGGTGGAGATGGCTGACGTGGCTGAGTTGGAGCAGGAGGAGTGGCATGACGCTGTGCCAGACTTGAAACAGGAGGTGTGGCCTGACACGGTGTTGGACTTGAAACAGGAGGAGTGGCCTGACACTGTGCCAGACTTGAAACATGAGGAGTGGCCTCACACGCTCGTGGACTTGGAGGAGGTAGTGGACTTCGAGGAGGAGTCGGCTCACGCATTCGTGGACTTGGAGGAGCGGGAGTCTGCTAACTCAGTGGCGGACTTCGAGGAGGAGTCGGCAGACGCGGTGTCGGTGGACTTCAAAAGATGATGCAATCCTTTCTCCATAGGATGATATGATGTATGGCCTCTCCCAGTGTGCGCTCGTCGTCACCTCCAGGAATGTCAAGCGCTAGCCTCGATTATGGGTCCACCACTTCATCAACCAAGACACGAGCATAGCCCACTGGAATCGGGGTGCAATGGAAGGTTGCTTCGGGAGTAATTGTAAAAGCAACGGTGTCCGCCACCTTCATGGATATGTTCTTCATTTTGGAGTGTAGCTCATAGTTAGTGTTCTCTATGATGTCATCCACAGGGTATGTATCCAGCAGTGTGTCGCCCGGGGTGGAACCAAAGCTGCTTCTCGGCATGGATGGGATGGTGCTATCCAATGATGGACGATCATCCGCTTGCTGCTGCCGCTACTGAGACCCCCTTTCCTGGCTAAGTGAGTCGATCTGCTGCTGCTGCTGCTGGAATTTGAGTGCCAAGTCTGCGTACCTTGCTTCTAGGCCTTGAAGGCGTTCTGCGTCCTGCTTCCTCTGCTCCTCCTCTAGCTTCCTCTTCTCCTCCTCCTCCATCTTATTTCTTGCACGGGTCCTGTAGTCGTCGTTCCATTCCGAAAATCCCTCATACCAGGGAATAACGCCCTTGCCTCGTGTTCTTCCCGGGTGTACAGGATTTCCCAGGGCGCGCGTAACCTCGTCGTTCTCTCTGTTGGGCGTGAACACCCCCTTTCGAGCATCTTCTATTGCGTCAAGTATATTTTGTTTGGCTCCTTTTAGACTTGACTTCTTCGAAACCAGGCCTGTCTTCGGGTCCAATGCCCCCCCATGCACATAGAACCAAGTTCTGCACCTGGGAGGCCAGCTCCTAGTAACTGGAGTAACCCATGCATCCTCCATCTCTTGCTCAGACTTATCCCACTTAGGCATTCCCACCGTGTAGCCACCTGGACCCAGCCTATGGAACTGCATCTTTTTTGTGGCATTGGCCTTGTTTTTTCTCGACCGTTCCTTAGATAATTCTGGTTCCTTGAAATTTCACGAAAGCGGCCCAGTGTTCTCTTTGCTTCTCCAGTGTTCCCTTGAATTCTGGAGTCTTCCTTTCTGCAGCGAGGTAGTTGGCCCATACAATTTTCTTGTGGGTGTTGAATGCAATTGTCATCTTCTTAAGAGCAGCGACCTTGACTTTCTGCACATCTGCATCAGTGAAATAATCTGGTAGGCTGAAATTTTCCATCAGAGATTCCCAAAGGACTCAAGTAACATCTGGACGTTTAGTTTTTGGCTCTTTCCATTCTTGAATGGAGATCGGGAGTTGGTCCTTCACAAGAACTCCGCACTAACGAGTCCACTTGTTCGCAATGTTCTTAGGCGTGAGGGGTTCGCCACTAGCTTTGATGGAGTCGATGTTGTACTTTAGACCCTCCTTCAACTTTTTGCCCGGGCCTCGCTTTGTCCTGCTGTCTGTAGAAGCAGATTTGCTCGATCCGGAGGGCTGAAAGAAGAAATATCGATTCATTAATATATCTTCAAATAAAAAAAACATGTGATGATCACCAGATGCCTGCTTATATAAATATACCTCGTCGGTAGTCTTTGTTATTTCAAGATCAACATTATTGTCTATGTCATCATAAACATTGTCTGCATCATCATAATCATAATCACAGTTCATGACTTCATCAGCTCGGTCGTCGAGATCGAATATCTTATCATCACCCTCTTCGGTATTGTTCAGATATTGGGAGCCGTCATCTGCTTCATTCAGATCATCTAGCCTGCAAGGGCTGCGCGTGATCTCGAACAATTCCTCTTCTCTCTCTCTCTGCCGGTATTGTCCGCCATAGCTTTTACTTAACTAATACAGAACAAATATAAAACAATTTAGTATTCAAATTACAATGCATGGATGCAATCAATAAGGAAAAATTGAATCATATAGTACATAATATGCATCGTCTCGATTAATATATAATCTCGAATACATCGTCTCAAATATTATATATCGAATACATCACTGGCTAGGTACCTAATAAAGATCGAATACTACAGAAGAATCTAGGCCACTCGCGGTTCCTGGGGCGCGGGCGGTGGACACCCAAAGAGAAGGAACCATCACAGGATCATATCTCCGGTCATCTGCCCAAAGAACCTGCCAAGTATTGGAGAACCCGACTTCCATAGCAGCCATGTAGCAATGGACATGCTTGTCCTCCTCCCTGACACGACGACGCACCACCTCCGGCAGGGCCGGCTCGCTGTGCACCGAATGTCACTACAAAAAAAATACACTTCCGTGATGATACGTGTTTGTCACAGTAGGTCGCGTTTTTTGTCATGCATGTACTGATGAGGTTATGTACCTAGGGTAGGATCATGGACCTGTCTAGGATACCATACCCAAGGACACCCTTAGAAGAAGCTACCTTCCAGTCTGCCAAGAGGGACTTCACTCGACGAACCCAAGGACACTCGACCATGAAGATAGTCACTCGACCATGAAGCTAACCACTCGACGGCCAGGAGACCTAAAGTCACTCAGCACGCAACGGTCCGTCATTAAGTAGCTTTAATAGTCTTCATAGCACTTTATGAGGGCGTTACCAGTAACCCCCTGTCTTAATGTACTTTAAACCCTGCATAACTGAGGGCCGGAGGGGTCTGGCGAACTCTATATAAGCCACCCCTCCTCAGTGTAGAGGGTTCGCACCCCTGTAACTCATATACACAGAAACCAGTCGACCGCCTCCGGGCTCCGAGACGTAGGGCTGTTACTTCCTCCGAGAAGGGCCTCAACTCGCTAAACACTCGTGTGTACAACTAATCCATAGCTAGGATCTTGCCTCTCCATACCTACCCCCCATTCTACTGTCAGACTTAGAACCACGACAGTTGGCGCCCACCGTGGGGCCGGTGTCTTAGCGACTTTTTGGAGAAGTTGCAATTTGTCCGATTGCCTTCATCATGGTTTCCGGCGGAGCTCTGGTCGAGGGCCACGAGATCCATCTCGGTGCGCTCACTTTCATCACCGACGACTCCGCTTGGCCCCAGGAGGCACCACTCGACATCGACGCGCTCCCCGTCCGCGGGGCGACGCACTTTCGGGCGTGTGTCCGCGGCGTCCTGCTGCGGCAGCCATCGACCCCATACCGGTCGACTCCTGTGCCGTCCTCCCTCCCTGTCTCCCGCCAGCGCAAGCGCTCCGGTCGGTCGAGACTTCAGCGATGGGTGAGACACGCAGTGGCTCGCCAATCGGCCACCACCCAAGTCGTGGCAATAGAGCCCGACGAATCTCTCTATGGCCTGTTTGATCTGTCGACTGGCTCCGTGGAGACTGCATCCGAGTGCGACAACAGTGATCCAGCGGCGGAGGTCCTGATGGTCAACGGGCCTCGTAGCCCTCCCGGTTTCCCCCGCACCGACGGAATGGACGACGGAGGAGAGCCCGCTCAGGCCCACGAAGAATATCAACCCGAGCCACTCACTTCTCAGCAAAGAAAAGATCTTCGCCGCCGGAACATGGATGCCCTGCATACTCCCATCGCAGGAGAAACTCTTGAGGCTCGTGCCTTGGAAGAGGCGCGTTTGGCCAACTTGGCTGAACGCACTCGACTGGAGAACCTCCAGTGAGCACTCGACGAGCGTGCGCGTCAACGAGTACCTGACTCCAGACGACGTCAGCTCTTTCCTCAACCGACTCAGGTATATCAAACCCCGATTCAGAATTTGGCAGCTGCAGCCCGTATAGCGGAGTCAATTCAGCCCTCCCAGTCGGAGGCTGGAAGAGGCTTGATGCAGATCAGGGATTTGCTCCGGGCGGCAGGAGATCAGAATTCAGTTGTGTCACAGTCGCGCAACAGGATTCATAGTCGATCCGTCGCTACGAATACTGTACAGTCGGCTCACAGCCCAAGGTCGCCTCCGAGGCGCGTAGGACGTGAAGGCCGGCGAGACCACTATGATGACCGATTTGATCGTGACGATAGGCGTCGAGTGCCCACTCCTCCCCCAAGAAGTGGGTCTAACGTCCATCGGCAGCAAGATGACAGACGCCAGCTCAGTGTTGGGCGGAGAGCTCCGATCGATCCCAGAGAACCAGGCTTTGACGCGAGATCCGTCATCGTGCAAGGTTTGGTCGACCGGAACAGAGCTCATAGAGGTGGCCATGACAGAGATGTGCCCACTAGCAGCCGAGTCCATGTTTCAGGTCCACAATGCTTTAGCAGAGCCATCAGAGCCGCAGTGATACCCCCCAATTTCAGGTTGGCGACTTGGGTAAGTAAGTTCACCGGAGAGTCCAAGCCTGAAACTTGGCTTGAAGACTACCGAGTGGCGGTACAGATTGGTGGTGGTAATGATAAGGTGGCCATGAAGCATTTGCCGCTCATGCTAGAGGGTTCGGCCAGGGCGTGGTTGAATCAGTTAGCTCCTAGCAGCATTTACACCTGGGAAGATCTTTCTCGAGTGTTCGTCAGGACGTTCGAGGGAACTTGCAAGCAACCGGCCGGACTGACGGAGCTGCAAGTCTGCATACAAAAGTCGAGTGAAACACTCAGAGATTACATCCAGAGATGGATCACCTTGCATCACACCATGGAGAATGTGTCGGACCACCAAGCGGTCTGCGCCTTCAAGGATGGAGTCAAGAATAGAGAGTTGAGCCTGAAGTTTGGTCGAACCGGAGATATGACCCTGGGTCGAATGATGGAGATTGCCACCAAATACGCCAACGGTGAAGAAGAGGACAGACTCCGGAGTGGCAAGTATAAGCCGAGTCAGTCGGAAAAGGGAAACTCCAGTCAGAAACAGAAGCGGAAGGCCGAGCCAGCTGCTCCTGGAGAGGCTCTGGCCGTGACTCAGGGTAAATTCAAAGGGAAGCCCAAAGGATCTTGGAACCCCAAGAAGGTAAAGGATAAATAAGGTAATGACGTGATGGATCTACCGTGTCACATCCACATGAAGAAAGATGAGGAGGGTAACTTCATCTACCCGAAACATACCAGTCGCCAGTGCCGGCTCTTAATCTAGCAGTTTCAAGGGAAACAACCCAAGGACAAGGAGAAGGAGTCGGACAAGGCTGAGGACAAGGAGGACAGTGATGGAGAGTACCCTCATGTCAATTCCACCCTGATGATTTTTGCTGACGTAGAGAGCAAAAGTCGACTGAAAGTGGTCAACCGAGAGGTCAAAATGGTCGCCCCAACGACGCCAAGTTATCTGAAATGGTTGCAAACTCCCATTACGTTCGACCAATCCGATCACCCCACTCTCATTGCCACCCCTGGGAGGCAAGCGCTGGTGGTCGACCCCGTCGTCGAAGGCACTCGACTGACGAAAGTCTTGATGGATGGCGGCAGTGGGTTGAATATACTGTATGCAGAGACGCTCAAGGGAATGGGCATTCTGATGTCCAGGCTCAGCTCCAGCAACATGAGTTTTCACGGAGTCATTCCTGGGAAGAGGGCTGAGTCACTTGGTCAAATAGCTCTGGATGTGGTGTTCGGCGACTCGAAGCATTTCTGCAAGGAGAAGCTGACGTTTGAAGTCGTGGATTTCCAGAGCGCTTACCACGCTATTTTGGGAAGACCAGCCTATCCCCGCTTCATGGCTCGTCCATGTTATGTGTACCTGAAGTTAAAGATGCCTGGCCCCAAGGGCGTGATCACTATCACTGGCAGCCGGTAGAAGGCAGAAGAGTGTTTCCAGAAAGGCTCGAAGATCGCGGATGCCCAGATAACAGTGGTTGAGCTGGAGGAATATAAGAAAAATGCAGATCCGAGTGATTTGCTGCGGGCCAAGAAGCCCACCACAGAGTCAGTGTTCCAGTCGTCAGGGGAGACGAAGCCAGTTCATATCCACCCGACTGACCCCAACGCAGCTCCGACCCATATTTCCACAACACTCGACTCTAAATAGGAAGAAGCGCTCATCCAGTTCCTCCGTGAGAACTGGGACATCTTTGCATGGAAGCCAGCTGACATGCCGGGTGTTCCCAGGGGACTGGCTGAGCATCGCCTTAGAGTCGACTCAAAAGCAAAACATGTTAAAGAACATCTTCGACGGTCCGCCGTTCAGAAGAAAAAAGCCATTGGCGAGGAGGTGGCTCGACTCCTTGCAGCAGAGTTTATCCGAGAGATATACCACTCCGAGTGGCTCGCCAATGTCGTCATGGTTCCCAAGAAGGACAACTCACTTTGCATGTGCATTGATTTCAAACATATCAATCGGGCCTTCCCGAAAGATCATTTTCCTCTCCCTCGGATCAACCAAATTGTCGACTCGACTGCGGGGTGCGAGAGATTGTCTTTTTTAGACGCCTATTCTGGGTATCATCAGATCCATATGTATGGACCTGACGAAATTAAAACAGCTTTCATCACTCCATTCGGGTGCTTCTGCTATATCACCATGCCATTCGGCCTCAAGAATGCCGGAGCCACGTTCATGAGGATGATTCAAAAGTGTCTACTCACTCAAATCAGTCGGAATGTGGAAGCATACATGGATGATATCGTAGTCAAGTCACGAAACGGTTCCGACCTATTGACTGACCTAGCTGAAACATTTGCCAATCTCAGGAGATATGATATCAAGCTCAACCCATCAAAGTGCATGTTCGGAGTGCCTGGCGGCAAGTTACTCGGTTTTCTCGTTTCAGAGCGAGGAATCGATGCTAATCCAGAAAAAGTTAGCACCATACTCCGAATGAAACGCCCTGTGCGTGTGCACGATGTCCAGAAGCTTACTGGATGCTTGGCCGCGTTAAGTCCATTCATCTCTCGCCTCGGTGAAAAGGCGTTGCCTCTTTACCGACTGATGAAGAAGGCATACAAGTTTGAGTGGACTCCAGAAGCTGATGCGGCGTTTGCCGAGCTAAAAGCTCTGCTCTCCACCCAGCCGGTGCTTGCTGCTCCAATCAGCAAAGAGCCTCTGTTGCTTTACATTGTAGCCACAGGACAAGTCGTTAGTACAGTACTTACGGTCGAGCGGGAAGAAGAAGGTAAAACCTTGTTCAGCGTCCAGTGTATTATCTTTCTGAAGTTTTGACCCCATCGAAGCAAAGATATCCTCATTATCAGAAGCTCGTATATGGGATCTACATGACCATGAAGAAGGTTGCCCATTATTTCTCTGATCATGACATTACAGTCGTCAGCGATGCTCCATTGTCAGAGATTCTGCACAACAGAGATGCAACTGCTTGAGTGGCTAAATGGGCGATTGAACTCCTTCCCCTTGATATCAAATTTGAGGCAAAGAAAGCCATTAAGTCCCAGGCTATAGCAGATTTCCTTGCCGAGTGGATTGAACAGCAGCAGCCGACTCAAGTTCACTCGGAGCATTGGACCATGTTCTTTGATGGCTCTAAGATGTTAAATGGTTCTGGTGCTGGGGTAGTTTTCGTTTCTCCCTGAGGAGATAAGCTCAGATATGTGCTCCAGATCCACTTTGATTCCTCCAACAATGAAGCAGAATATGAAGCACTTTTGTATGGGTTGCGCATGGCCATTTCACTCGGCGTCCGGCGCCTTATGGTTTATGGCAACTCAGATTTGGTGGTCAATCAGGTGATGAAGGAGTGGGACGTTAGAAGCCCAGCCATGACTAGATACTGCAATGCAGTGAGGAAGCTCGAAAAGAAATTCGAAGGGTTAGAGCTCCATCATGTTCCCCGACTGAAAAATCAAGCAGCCGATGACCTGGCTAAGATAGGTTCCAAGAGGGAAGCCATTCCGAGTGGCGTGTTTTTGGAGCATGTTTACACACCATCGGTTCAAGAAGATCCTTTCACGGAAGAATTCCCACAGCCCAAAAGTGCCATGGATCCGACTGAAGTCGAGGTCCCAGCTGTGGTCGACTTGATCATGGAAGTTTTGGTCATCACTCCCGATTGGACAGTGCCCTATATCGCCTATATTTTGAGAAAAGAACTCCCCGAGAATGAGGAAGAGGCTCGGGAGATCGTCCGCCGATCCAAAGCCTTCACTGTCATGAGGGGTCAATTATACAAAGAAAGTGCGATTGGAGTCAGCCAGAAATGCATAACACCGGAGGAAGGTCGAATGATTCTCAACGACATCCACTCGGGCACCTGTGGCCATCATGCGTCTTCTCGGACCATCGTGGCTAAAGCATACCGAGCTGGTTTTTATTAGCCCAGAGCGAATGAAATGGCAAAGGAGATAGTCAACAAGTGTGAGGGATGTCAATTTTACTCCAATATGTCACACAAGCCCGCCTCAGCTTTAAAGACCATACCACTTGTTTGGCCCTTTGCAGTATGGGGGATGGATATGGTCGGCCCTTTGAGAACAGGCAGAAGCGGTTTCACCCATGTGCTGGTAGCAGTCGACAAGTTCACCAAGTGGATTGAGGCCAAACCCATCAAGAACCTCGATGCCAGTACTTCTGTCAGCTTCATCAGAGAACTGATATTCAGATATGGAGTCCCGCACAGCATCATCACTGATAACGGGTCAAACTTCGATTCCGAAGAATTCAGAGCTTTCTGCACATCTCAAGGCACATGAGTCGACTATGCTTCAGTCGCCCATCCACAGTCGAATGGACAGGCAGAACGAGCCAACGGGTTGATTCTCAAAGGGTTGAAACCCCGTCTGATGCATGATCTTAAGCATGCGGCTAGTGCATGGGTCGACAAACTTCCCTCGGTGCTTTGGGGGTTAAGGACCACGCCCAACCGGTCGACTAGAAGAACTCCATTCTTCTTGGTCTACGGAGATGAAGCAGTCTTGCCGAGTGATCTTCTCCACAATGCTCCCCGGGTTGAGCTCTACACCGAAGCTGAAGCAGAACAAGCGCGGCAGGATGCAGTCGACCTTTTGGAGGAAGAAAGAGAGATGGCTCTGATCAGATCAACCATCTATCAACAAGACTTGCGTCGATTCCACGCCAAAAACGTGAAGAGTCGAGCCTTCCAGGAAGGAGATTTAGTTCTCCGAGTGGATCAGCAGAAACCACACAAGCTCGCTCCTTCTTGGGAAGGCCCCTTCATCGTCACCAAGGTTCTCCACAATGGAATATACCGTCTTTACAATGTCGAGCATCAGATTGACGAGCCCCGAGCTTGGAACGCGGAGCTTCTCCGCCCCTTTTACACTTAAGAATTCACTCGGATGAGTTGTAATAAAAGTACTCCTGTAGTTTATTTATCAAAGACAAGAGCTTATAGTTTCCCAGTAATTGTTATTACTTTTGTCCATATAAAACAATTCCCCAGTGGGTGGCTTGGCTGCGAATCCGATTCGCCTAAGCTTGTAAAAAAATCCTAACCGAGTGGTGAGCCAGTCTCCCACACGAAGGCTTAGCTGCGAAATCCGTTTCGCCTAAGTTAAACAAAATCCTACCGAGTGGTAAGCCAGCCTTCCACTCGGAGGCTTAGCTGCAGTCCAAGTACTCGCCTAAGTTAAACAAAATCCTACCGAGTGGTAAGCCAGCCTTCCACTCGGAGGCTTAGCTGCAGTCCAAGTACTCGCCTAAGTTAAACAAAATCCTACCGAGTGGTAAGCCAGCCTTCCACTCGGAGGCTTAGCTGCAGTCCAAGTACTCGCCTAAGTTAAACAAAATCCTACCGAGTAGTAAGCCAGCCTTCCACTCGGAGGCTTAGTTGCAGCATTGCGCTCGCCTAAGTACAAATACAACGTGCGCTCTACAAGGAGGACGAGGTACAGGTCGATTGCTACCCTCTCCTTCCGAGCTACGCCACAAATACAACATGCGCTCTACAAGGAGGACGAGGTGTAGGTCGACTGCTATCCGAGTGGAGAGCAAACCTCCCACTCGGGGGCTTAGCTGCAGCCCAGTGCTCGCCTAAGTATCTGAAATCCTACCAAGTGGAGAGCAAACCTCCCACTCGGGGGCTTAGCTGCAGTCCAGTGCTCGCCTAAGTATCTGAAATCCTACCGAGTGGAGAGCAAACCTCCCACTCGGGGGCTTAGCTGCAGCCCCAGTGCTCGCCTAAGTATCTGAAATCCTACCGAGTGGAGAGCAAACCTCCCACTCGGGGGCTTAGCTGCAGCCCCAGTGCTCGCCTAAGTATCTGAAATCCTACCGAGTGGAGAGCAAACCTCCCACTTGGGGGCTTAGCTGCAGCCCGGTGCTCGCCTAAGTTTTTGAAAATCCTACCGAGTGGAGAGCAAACCTCTCACTCGAAGGCTTAGCCGCAGCCCAGTGCTCGTCTAAGTATATTGGGGAACAAGTCGATTGCAATGAGCGCTTCACTTTAACCTGCAAAAGACATCTCAAACCAAATGCAAACATATTCAACGTTGAATCCAAGTTCGGATAACACCTAACAAAACCGAAAGTGCTCAGGCACTAAGCCTGTTATGGTTTGTCGGTTATAAAATTCACTCGGCATACCGAGGCAAATTTAAAGTATCAAGCTCAGAAGTTTTTTACCCCTCTTGTGGAGGGCTGGAAGGCGCAAGAAACTCGTCCAGGTCTATTCCATCTGCAATTCGAGTGGCGGCAGCGATGAAGGTCTCCATGAAGGATCGGAAATCGTGCTTCTTGGTGTTAGCCACCCTAAGGGCCACCAGCTTGTCCTCTCGCGCATCCTTGCAATGAACGCGGACCAGAGACAGAGCAACATCCGCACCACACCTGGCCGAAGACTTCTTCCACTCTTGCACTCGACTTGGGACCTCGTTCAGTCGAGTCATCAGAGACTCGAGGTCGTTCTGGAGCGTTTCTCTTGGCCAGAGTGTTGTATCGATGCGAGAAGTTGCGACCTTCAGCCTTGCAAGATAGTCGACGACAACAGCAACACGAGATTCAAGCCGGAGCACATTCATGGCGACTTCGTCTCCCACGGGAGAGTTGACGGGGTCCAAGTTTACTTCCAGTCGACCAGTCTCCTCTTCAAAGTTCTGGCAAAATTCTGCAAGCACAACCACCGATTCAAGACAACAGTCGAAGATCACAATTGAAACGTCTGTTTGTTACAAAGTATTACCTTCAAGCATGAGGAATAGCTTCTTGGCGAGTCCACCCAGATAAGCCTCCAGATCATTCTTCTTTCCCTCAACTCGCTGGCCTTGTCATTCAGGGCAACCTTGTCACTTTTCAGTCGACTGACCTCCTTGTTGGCAGCATCAAGAGCAGCCTTCAGATTTGTGTTTTCTTCATTCAAGCTTGGCAACTGAAGCCAGCTTTTCATCTGCGAGCTTGGTCTTCTCTAAAGCCGCTTTCTGCCACTCAGCCAAGTCAAGGTCTTTCTTCTTCAGGGCATCCCTCACTTTTTCTGCAAAATTACAGTGAGATCAGACTCTGAAACAAATGAGAGGCAAAAGCAGTCATCGGAGACCTCACCAAACATACCTTTAGCCTCCTCCTTCGCCTTCGTTAGGTTCTCCTGGGTCAGTTTCAGATCAAACTCGAGCTGGATATGTTTGTTCTCCATCTCAGTGTAACGAGCCGCAAGGTCGCAGGATTTCTACGAAGAACCAATCGACAGACGTCAAAGACAATTCACTTCCGGGTGACTAAGGAAAAATCATAGCATTTCTAAGACTATGGCCGAATACAAACATTCGACCACAGTCTCGGGGACTACACCCAGTGGGTGCACTCAGCGTGCCCCCACTAGTTTCATCAGTTAGAGTCGACCAGTCGACCAACAAAAAAAATGGGAGATGTTCTTCAGACTATAGTCGACTGCCAGCAGTCGACCACAGTCTCGGGGACTACACCCAGTGGGTGCACTCAGCGTGCCCCCACCGGTCTATGAATCTATTCGACCTAGTCGAGTAAGGAAAAAACTTAAGACATAAAGCCTATGGTCGACTAACAGTCGACCATAGCCTTGGGGACTACACCCAGTGGGTGCACTCAGCGTGTCCCCACTAATCCGGAATTTCAATCGACACACCCACTGGGTGTAGGACAAACTCTAAGAATTTCAGAAAGAAGAGTTTTCAGATATCATATCCTAACAGAACAGGCAGTGACCGACTGACCTGAACATTACTCTGAAGAGCCGAACTGGCGTCATAGGCTGCCTGGCTGGCTTCTCGTATTGCCTTCACTTGCTCCATCATGACCCCCGCTTGGCGTATTGCTTCTTTAGCAGCACTAGCTTGGTCTTCTGGAACATGGTTGGTTGAGAAAAGCAAGGGTTGAGCAGCACTCGACGACGAAGGACGAGCACTCGTCAACGACACCGCAAAGGTTACGGTAGGCCGAGTGACATTGTCTCCCTCCACGACCAACGTCTCGGGTGCTGGCACATCCCGAGTCGCCTTGCCAGTAGACGCTTTCTTGCTCCTCCTCTGCCTTGGTGGTTCCTCATCGTCGTCGTCGGGAAGATTGATAACGATGTTAGATGATGCTGTAGAAAAAGAATCAAAATTAGAGACAAGAAGCCAATCTACTGAAGACGGAACTACAAGAGTCATACCAGGTTTCGAAGTAACAACATCCTCCATCTCCTGATCTCCAGCTCTGGCCGAGGTATCAGAAGTAGCAGCACTGCAGTTTCAGAAGACAGTCGATTAGCTCATGAGTCGACCAAGAATAAGTTCATGAGGAGCAGACAAATTCAAGCTACACCATTACCCTGAGATAGTGGGGATCACCATCTTCATCTTCGGCAAGACCTTCGCCGACTTCAACGCCGCCACCCGAGATTGCTTCGGAGCTTTCTCAGTCGGCGCCGGAGAAGTAGTACGAGGGCGCTTGGACGACTGCGTGACGGTTGTGATCCCCTTACCGCGCTCAACCGCGGGATCATGGACAAGCTTCGAGCGTCTTTCCGAGTGAGGAGGTACAACTTCCTCCTCCTCCTCCTCTTCTTCCTCCTCACCAGAGTCATCACCCTCATCATCGTCGTCAGCATCCGAATCCCACTCCTCCGAGCTTTCGCCCCCACTTCCTTCCTCCTCCTCAGTCGGTGTTTGCGCTCCATTGGGCATCGAGTATAACTCCGTGGTGGCCTATCAGGCAACAAAGCAAAACAAAGATCACTCGACCAATTCGCAGCGAAGCAGAATGAATAAAGCAAGATTGCAATTGGAAATAAGTGGCCATACCGTGTCCGGTGTGTAGGTACAGTCGAGTGGTGGGATCCTCCTAGCCCCTCTAGGGTTCTCCTTATTCCCCGTGATTGCGGCCACCCACCTCTCCAGTGTGGCGTCGTCGACCGCTTCTGGATGGACCCGAGTGGTGTCTTCGGTACCACAATACAGCCACATCGGATGGCCTCGATACTGAAGTGGTTGGATGCGCCGCCTAAGGAAGACCTCCAGAAGATCCATACCCGTCACTCCGTCCCTAACGAGTTGGACTACACGCTCCATCAGCATTTTTACCTGAGCTTTCTCCTCAGGAAGCACTTTCAGAGAAGAGGGTTTGTCCACTTGGTCCATGGAAAACGGAGGGAGACCAGTCGACTGCCCCGGCGTCGGCTCGTCTTGGCAGTAAAACCAAGTCGACTGCCACCCTCTGACCGACTCAGGAACGGTCATGGCTGGGAAAGTACTCTTATTCCTCATCTGAATCCCAAGACCCCCGCACATCTGGATAACCTTAGTCCTCTCGTCACCCGGACTCGCCTTTTTCACCGTCTGTGAGCGACAGGTGAATATGTGCTTAAAGAGACCCCAATGAGGTCGACAACCCAGGAAGTTCTCCCACATGGAAATGAAAGCAGCGAGATGGGCGATAGAATTGGGAGTGAAATGGTGGAGTTGCGCCCCAAAGAAGTTCAAGAACCCTCGGAAGAAAACACTCGGCGGCAGAGAGAATCCACGATCGATATGAGTGGCTAGGAGGACGCACTCACCCTCCTGCGGCTGTGGTTGACACTCGGACCCCGGAAGCCTTGCTGACCCATGGGGGATCAGACCCTCGTTGGCCAGGTCATTGAGATCCGTCTCGGTGATGGTCGAGCGGATCCAATCCCCTTGGACCCAACCCTTTGACAGGCAGGATCTTGACGAAGATCCGCCCCGACTGGACGCTCTCCCCTTCGCTTTCCCCACCGCCGTCGCCTTCTTCGCGCGCTCCAAGGCCGCCGTCTTCTCCTTCACCATTGTCGCCGGTGAAGCGCGCGAGGAGTGGATAAGCAGAGGCGAGAGCAGGCGCAGCGGGCGGAGGCAAAGAGGGCGGAGAGAAGAATGGGAAGGCACTGTTCAAAAAACCCTCGCCCGACGCTTTATATAAGGACACTTTCGAGTGGCTGACGAGTAGGCCCGGGCGGTCCTGTCACGTCCCGAAACAGTCGCGCACGCACGATACGTGGCGATAAAGGCGGCACGGAAATCGAGGTGTCCACGCCTTATCCCATCCGAGTACCGCAGTCCGCCCCGTTTCGCGCGCTTCCCAAAATTTGGATCCCACAAGATCCGCTAACGGCAGATCAATCTGTCAGACGATATCTTTCCTACGATACGTCGCTCGGAAGTTCACTAAAGGTCAAAAGTTCACTCGACAGAAGAAACGAATGGATCAAGGCGACTGAAAGAAAAGTTGATGACAACGCCAAAAAGAAAAATCTCTGATCCAGGATACGACATAATCAAAGCACGGGAAATAGGTCGGAGAAAATCATCAACTCCTTCCTCACTCGAACCTCGATCCATTCGGGGGCTAATGATGAGGTTATGTACCTAGGGTAGGATCATTGATCTGTCTAGGATACCATACCCAAGGACACCCTTAGAAGAAGCTACCTTCCAGTCGGCCAAGAGGGACTTCACTCGACGAACCCAAGGACACTCGAGCATGAAGATAGTCACTCGACCATGAAGCTAACCACTCGACGGCCAGGAGACCTAAAGGCACTCAGCACGCAATGGTCCGTCATTAAGTAGCTTTAATAGTCTTCATAGCACTTTATGAGGGCGTTACCAGTAACCCCCTGTCTTAATGTACTTTAAACCCTGCATAACTGAGGGCTGGAGGGGTCTGGCGAACTCTATATAAGCCACCCCCCTCCTCAGTGTAGAGGGTTCGCACCCCTGTAACTCATATACACAAAAACCAGTCGACCGCCTCCGGGCTCTGAGACGTAGGGCTGTTACTTCCTCCGAGAAGGGCCTGAACTCGCTAAACACTCGTGTGTACAACTACTCCATAGCTAGGATCTTGCCTCTCCATACCTACCCCCCATTCTACTGTCAGACTTAGAACCACGACATGTACACCCATGACGATTTTATGATAGAATTAAGATAGTCATACATGTGCTGTCGTAGAAGTGTTCCATGACATTACCAGAATTATCATCACGGAAGTGTCCACTTCCATGACGATAAATCACGCGTCACAGAAGTGCTTTCATCAAGGGTGACCGACACGTGGCATCCACCGTAACGGAACGCTGTTAAGCTATCGGGTCCGGTTTTGGATCCGATAACCCGTTAACAGCCCGGACCAATGGGCATTTTCCACGTGTAAAATCATCATTGGCCGAAGGAAACACCTGTTGCCTCACCATTGGGATAGATGTCATCCACTCATTGGACAGGAGGCGCCTATGAAAGGTTGACATGTGGCACGGCCCAACAGTGGCCCATTCCGGTGAAAAAGGCCGGCCCATTAAAAATTAGCAGGCTGGCCCATATAAGGCCTACTTGTGTCAGGTCCATTTAAGCCCACGGCCCAATAGACATGTGCCAATTCGGCCCGTCAACGACCCGTTAAAGATTTGACACCATTGCAGCACATCGTCGGTTTGAGCCCGTTAACAGCCCGCTACATATTTGGGCTCAATATCGGCCCGATGAGATTTCGGCCTGTTAACGGCCCATTCAATGGATGGGCCAATTTTCAGGATGTACATCTTTCGGCCTTTTAGCAATCCATTTAGATGTTGGGCTAATTTCCGGCCCGGTGTGTCTTTCAGCCTGTTGACGGCCCATAAATCTGATGGGCCATTTGTAGTCGGACCTGAGTTTCGGCCTTTTAGCTGCCCATTTAAGTGTTGCGCCAATTTCCGGCCCGGTGTCACTTTCAGCCTATTGACGGCCCATAAATCAGTTGGGCCATTTGTAGTCAGACCTGAGTTTTGGCCTTTTAGTGACCCATTTAAGCGTTGGGCCAATTCCCGGCCCTGTGTGCCTTTCGGCCTGTTAACGGACCATAAATGAGTTGGGCCGTTTGTAGTCGGACCTTAGTTTTGGCCTTTTAACGACCCATTCCCTTCATGGTCCAATACCAGCCTGGTTTCTCTTTCGGCCTGCTAAAGGCCCACAACAAAGTTGGGCCATTTAGAATACGACCTGACTTTCGGCCTCTTAGCGGCCCATGCTCTTCATGGTCCAGTACAAGCCTGCTGTCTCTTTTGGCCTGCTAAAGGCCTACAGTATAGTTGGGCCATATGTAGCCCAAACTTAGTAACGGCCTGTTAACGGCCCGTAAAATAAATTAGGCCCACCTGTTGCCCGCTTCGATGTCGGCCTGTTAACGACCCGGGAGGTAAGAGGGTCGACCATTAACTTACAGCCTAGTAACGGCCCATTAACTTAATGGGCCCACTAAAGTTCGTACATGTCTTTAGGCCAAATTAGATAATTTGAGCCCATTACGACGAGCAATTATGCACAGGACCAAAACCGATCAAGCAAAGGTATAGCATACAGGGAATAATGTTGCACATCCAGCATATATTACAGGAAATTACATCCACTAGGCAATCAAAGATTGATGCCAGTGCAAATAAATGAGCAGAACCTAACCATCTACAACGTCACAATCTGCAACCTCAGCACAGATGACGCCCATAAGCATGTGGGCAAGTTCTTGCTGCTTTGCTACACTGTCTCTGAAAACATTGATCAGTTGTTGTGTCGCACGACTCTGCACCTCTGATTCATCCACCATTTCCATCAATGCTTTAGCCATTCATTGGTTCACAAACATACATTTATTCCGTTGCATTCGAGACAGAGGATACTGAACAGATTCAGATGGCGATTTTGGCAGGCTTGTATTATTGATAGTGGAGAGTGTCTCGACCACTACATCATAACAGAAATTAGGACGGGAACCAAACAGATTAATCATGAGTTATTGCCATACTACCTGGCCTAGATTTACTGGAAAGGAACCATGGGGTTGCCTTGTTGTTTTCAGAGTTTGTCTTCTTATCTTCAGCAGCCTGCACAAAATTAACACACTAGCATTGCTATCATTGGCCGAGTCAGATAATAGGAAAGCAACATTGACACAACGAACATTTGGGAAACTAGCCTACACCAAATTAACACAATATGGCACAACTATCATTAGCCATGTAAGGTAATATGAAAGCAACATTGACACAATGAATAAATGGGCAACCAGAGAAGCACTACAATCCAGTAATGTGTGTGATATGAGATAGTACATTCATGCAGCTCAGAATGCAAAACTACCATGCAGTTTTCCTTACAAAAATCAACATTGGCGCCTTTAACATTTTGCTACAACTAATTTTAGATCAGATAGAAGTTAGATTCATGCTGATTAACAAAATACATGCTGATGTAAAATATAGTGATATACAAGAGGTACTTACATCAACATTGGAGCATAGAGAATTCCCGCAAGATATTTTCCTCGAATACGATCCCAATGGAGGAAGTCTTCTATCGTTTAACCTTATTTTCTAAAAGAGAGATGGGTAAGAAACATGTAGAAAATATGATCAGAATGCTATAAAATTTCATGATGCAAGGATACGCACACGCTTCTTAGAATGGAGTTGACATTCTTTTGTTGGACTGGAGAGGACTAGTTCTTTGGCCACTGGAATCTGCTTACTATCAATGGGAGTTGGGTTTCTCTGTGCTGGAGCAGTATCTATGAAAATGGAGTTGGTTTATTATCTCCTGGCATTTGGATCTTTTGCAAAGACCTGGTTTGTAACCCTTCAGATTCTAACATAGCCGTCTTCCCCTTGCATGCCTTATATAGAAGAATGGTGATTCAGTTATAAAACATGCTATAGCAGAGATGGAATATGTACTGAAGAATAGAAAGGCATGACATATTGACATGTATTCCCTCCATCCGGAAATAAATGGATGGGTCTAGGTGTATTTTAGTTCTAGATACATCCAATTTTATCCATTTCTGTGACATGTAATCCGGACGGAGGGAGTATGATGTAAGAGCTAGGAATACGATAGGACAACACAGTAAAAAAACACTGAAAAACCCACTGCATAACCAAAATATTCAAACCCACTGATATGAGATAGTATAATCATGCAGCTCAGGATGCAAAACTACCAGCAGTTTTCCTTACAAAAATCAACATTGTGGCCTTTAATCATACATTTTGCTACAACTAAATTTAGATAAGATAAATGTTGGATTCACGCCGATTAACAAAATACATGCTAATGTAAAAATATAGTGATATACAACAGGTACTTACATCTACATTGGAGCACAGAGAATTCCTGCAAGAATCTTTCCTCATAAACGATACCATTACAGAAATTCTTCTATCTATTAAGCTTATTTTATAATAGAGAGATGGGTAAGAAACATGTAGAAAATATGATCAGCATGCTATAAAATTTCATGATGCAAGGATACGCACATGCTTCTTAGAATGGAGTTGACATATTTTTGCTGGACTGGAGCGGACTAGTTCTTTGGCCACTGGAATCTGCTTATTATCAGTAGGTGTTGGGTTTCTCTGTGCTGGAGCAGTATCTATAAAAACTGGAGTTGGTTTATTATCTCATGGCATTTGGATCTTTTGCAAAGGCCTTGTTTGTAACCCTTCAGATTCTAACATAGTCGTCTTCCCCTTGCATGCCTTGTATAGAAGAATGGTGCTTTAATTATAAAACACGCGATAGCAGAGAGATGGAATAAGTACTGAAGAATAGAAAGGCATGACATATTGACATGTATTCCCTCCATCAGGAAAAAATGGATGGGTCTAGGCATATTTCAGTTCTATATACATCCTTTTTTATCCATTTCGGCAACATGTAATCCGGACGGAGGGAGTATGGTGTAAGAGCTAGGGATACGACAGGACAACACAGCAAAAAAACACTAGTTGAATGTAAACTTGTATGCTAGCGGAATACGTACAGAAAATAACTAAGGCAACATACACGTGTATGATTGGGAAACTAAGATGGCATTGCAACAGAGCACTAGAACAACACTTCAATGTAAAAAAACAAGGTATGGTAGATAGATGAAGTACATACTAATGAATAACAATGCATAAGATATTCAGAAGCATGATGTCCAAATTAAGCAGATGGCATTGCGATAGAGTAGAATGGAAGTACTTGAATTTACAAACATGTTATCATGAATGGAATAGGTACTGAAAAACAGGAAGGCATGACATATTTACATGCATGATCAGCATGCTAAGCACATGGCATTGCAACAGAGTAGATACACTCCAGGACATTATATGCATGTTGTACCCATATCACATGCCAAGTTAGAGCAAGGACCTTGTGGGGTGAAGAGGATTCATCATCTTTTTGCAAGTCTTCTGAAGAACTGCCTTTACATGTTCCATCATATTGGGTATCATTGACATCAAGTTTATTGTCCTTTACATTGCTCCGTGAGGTTCTTGTGGATATATCAGTGTGTGCAATTATATCTGACATGCATGGAAGACAACTAGTAGTTAGATTTATGTAATGAGTGCCTGTAGGAGACGACATAAATAGTCGGGCTGGGGTTAACTAGGAGCAACAGGTCTCATAAACTAAAGGGAGAACACAGATGAAAGCTACAGAATATGTATCGTTTGTACTCGAGATTAACTAGATGGCACACAAAAGTATTAAAGAACAACATAGGTAATACTAGAAGTGGTATAATACTATAATCACCAGCCTGTGGGTTAGCATTGGCTGATGGATGATAACTATGGAACAATGTTACCTAAAGAACAAGTATCTTAGCTAAACTATGGAACAACGTTAACTCTTGAACAAGACCCGTAAGAGATCAGCATGAATATACAGTGAAATGTGATGATCTATTTTCCATGCTTAGATGAATAACAAAGCCATAAATGTTGCACACAAGTAAGATGAGGGTACAACCTATCTGGCTGCCATCCATAGGAGTGAGCATCATGTGCTGACTTGTCGATGGCCCTGCAGTTGTTGTGGCTGTCCATGTCGGGCACGCGCATTCGATGCAGGGAACTATTGAGTGGGGACTATAGCTCCCTTCTGGTGTATGCTTCCCTTGTTGGAGCAGCTGCGGTGAGTCGGAAGACGGTGTGTCTGAAGATGCAGATAACACATAATGTTAAGAACGACATATCTCTTTGATCTGAAGAAATACACTAAGAGATCAATAGCAAGGTACGAGAGTGGTCACACGTCTGTTGACTGAAGACTAAATTGGGGTCACATGCTTTTATTTTATTTTGGTACTGTCCGATCTATACCCGATGGCTTGATGGCCGTCTTGTGCCTCCCGGCTGACACTATTCGGAATCTTCCCCGAAGAGCCAGCGACCAATGGCAGAGCAGCCTGCCTCCATCGTCCGTGGCCCCGGCCAAAAACCCGCTCCCCGCCGGCACTACCGTGGTTGCGCCGCCCCCGGGCCTATCCACAAAGACTCCCCGTCATCCAGATCCGGCGGCGGCAGTACCTTCAACCCACGCAACTCTAAAAGATAGCCATCTAAGTGCTGCTTCCGCGGCGAACTTGCGGCCCCCCACCCTTACGTTAGACACCAGCCAACCGACAGCCTAGGAGCTCCGCCGCCTCGAGGGGTGCTGCTTCCCATTGTTGGGAATCAATTGGCCCAGAATAAAAATTCAGACAACTGACGCCTAAATAAAGTGATTTGAGATGAGGGTGCGACCTATCTGGCGGCATTGTGAAGTAGGCAGGTCCAGCTGCCGAGTCGGTGAGGCCAGCGCGGTTGCGGTGGCGACCGGCGGCAGGGAAAGAGCGATGTCGCAACGGTAGACGGCTACGGGGAAGCAGCGCCAGGACTCTGGACGGATCCGAAGTTGGAGCCACTCCGGCGCCGTGAACAATGGCGGGGGTGAATCAGCTCCGGTACGGTTCACGCAGCCGTCGGCGAGGCAGCACTAGCAGCATGGAGTAAGAGGCACACGGCCCAGTGCACAACGGCAAATGGATAGCGTCTCCGGCATTAGGGAGGAAGTCGGCTGTGAAATTGGTGCGGTGGGGGGCGCCATGGAGGTGGGGCTGAGGTTTTGTGGCTTGGGAGAAGGGAGCTTCCCGGGGAGAAGGTGATTTGGCGCCCACAAGGTATGAATGGGGGGGGGGAATTGGGAGGGAAGTGGAACCATGTCTTACGGACGCATTTGTCTGAAATGTGAGGGGGAGTTACAGGTCTACCCTTGCCTATACGCTGCTCGGCTTGGGTCTGTGTACTGAGGGTCGGGGATAGTAGAGTAACTTTGCTTCTCCCCAAATAGTGGGCGGGAGCGATTTCGGGCGAGGAGGGCGTGTTTTGAACTATAGTGGACGCGAGCGATTTTAGGCGAGGAGAGCATGTTTTGAAATAGCGGGTGCGAGCTATTTCGGGCGAGGAGAGCGTGTTTTGCTGACCATGGTTTATGAATTATTTGGCACATGTCATTTTGGCCGAGGAGAAGGCGCGCTTGGATGAAGTTACGAACCTACCCTCGATGCAGAACGGGCCAATTGATGCGTGTCCCACATAGGACGGTAATTTCACGTCTCCCATTTATTTGCTTGGGCGAATTCCACCGAGCAGAGAGGATGTTTAACGGTTCGTTCAAATTTTGGGAGAACGAGCATCCATGTCTACCTTACCAAGTCGATTCGAATCAAATTTTGAAATATTAGCTTGCCACTTCTTTTTTAGATGGAGAGATGATGCTCGGGAGTAATGTGTTTTTACATGCTCGTTGCTAGCGATTTACTATATGACAAATAGTTGACCCACTCAAAAAGGCGAATCGAACCCAAAATGAAATATTTCGATTCAATGAAATAGCTCGTTCAGTAGGTCAAAATAGTGAACTAAATCCAAAATTGAACACCTCAATCGAGTAGCATGTTGTATAGTATTATAGTACTCCATGAACATGTTGAAAGTCAAATTAATGAAGTTGTTTTATATACGCATATATCCGTTCATGTGTGGATTGCAGACAACATGTTCTCCAACTTAAATATTTGAATGCAAGTTTATATCGAAACATGGTTTATATCAGTCTTTGATGCATAAAACGCGACCTCCCCCTCCCCCGGACTCCTGTTCTCTCTCTCTCTCTCTCTCTCTCTCTCTCTCTCTCTTTCTCTCTCTCTATCTCTCTCTCTCTCTCTCTCTCTCGCCGACAATCTTCAATTCTGTCGCATGCATCCGACACAAAAGCCTTGTTGGTCCCTCGCCCTTTCTCTCCATCTCTCTCTCTCTCTCTCTCTCTCTCTCTTTGTGTGTGTGTGGGGGGGGTCTTTCTAGTTCGCATGCATATATACACCATCTATAGGTCTCTCTCGCACACTATGTATGATACTCTAGCTAGTCCAAGCTAGATATCTTCGGTGCACTCATCGTACGCACACAAATACCTTGGCTCTTTGCCCGTAACTCTCTCACGCACCACTCTGTCGTCTCGGAGCTCTTCCCCCCTCTCAAACTCTCCATCCACCTAGGTCACACATGCACATGCATATCTCACTCGCACTCGATAGGCCCATTTAAAACTCTATCTCTCTCCCTCGTTCTCTCTCCATCTTACACGCACACACACACAATCTCATGCCTAGCTAGCCAAGTACGATGGTCTCTCACTCAATTGTAGGCACACACAGTCCCCCCTATATGTATATGACTAGCTAATCTTAGTCTCCATTACAAACATGTGCATGGTCTATCTCGATTTCTCTCGGGGCCTCTTTCTATCACGCACGCACTCCCTCGATCTCCCACCCATATAGTCCCCTCACGATCTCGAGTGGATCTCTCTATCACAAACACACCCTCTCTCCCTCCCCATGCGTCCATGCCATCCATGTGTCCCTCTCGACCTTTGTTCCTTGTTGGCCAGACCTCTATTGGACATGTGCTACAGGGGTGTCTCTCTCCGTTGCAAACAATCACACACTAGCTATCTTCGTGTATCTCCTCACCTCGCTTTTCCATCTCGGAGATGCATGCGTGATATGTTCGCATAAGAAACGAAAAAACACACACTCTCTCTAATTTATCGTTTGTTGTCACTTTCTCTTTCACACACATACTCTTTTTGCACACTTACACATTCTCCTTCACACGCACTTGATCTGTCTCGACTTAGGCACTCTCCTCGGTCCATAGCATATAGATTTATTGAAAAGTCAAACATCGAAAAGTTTGACCATGTACATGGAGAAAAACAATTACATCTAGTATGGCAAACATATACCATTAGATTCACCATGAGATGTAGTTTTGTATGATGTATCTTTGGTATTGTAGATATAAATAACATTTGCGTAAACCTGATCAAAGTTACCAAAGTTTGACTTCTAAAAAATTTACATGCACTGCATTATCGAGCGGATGGAATATCTCTTTCCCCCTCTCAGCTATCTGACGCACCACTAAGCCTTATCGAGGCTCCTCAATCTCTCTCAAACTTTATTGGTCAGTTTGGTTCGTGACCTGACCCTCATGCCTTGATGGCCAGTACTGCCTGCTGTGGACGTGAGATGTAAAATATTTCTGCCTGACCAGGCTTGTGTGTTGCTGAAGCGTTTGGTTCATGCCTGGGCCAGGCAAAGCATCAACGTCCCATCAATCAATCCATGCAGCAATTATTTAATGCTAATATCCATCCATGTTGTTGTTAGCCTCGTGGCCGCATGACCAGGCACGGCCAGGTGTTCGAAATCGGTCGCCTGGGCCAGGCTACTTGCAGTGTCTGGAGTCCAGCCAGGCTAATTAAAGTGCAAGGGAACCCAGGCCAGGCGGGCTTTCTTTTTCACAGGGTAGCAACCAAACAAGCGTGCATGAAATCCAGCCACAACCCCAGGCTAGGCAAAAGATGCTCAGGACGCAAGCCAAACTGACCTTATATCTCCCTGGTTCACACATACACATGTCTCGCTCGCGCTATACATATAGACCCATCCAATACTCTCCGCCCTTGTTCTCTCTCCATGTGACACGCAACCCCCTAAGTACCATAATCCCTCACTCCATCCTAGGCGCAAGCACTCCCCCCTCCTAAGTATGATTATCTCTTACTAGACATTAGGAACACACGTATTGTCTCCTTCCATCCATACGTCTATCTCGATATCTCTCGGGGATCTTCTATCGCACACACACCTTGTCACTCGATCTCCCACCCATGTAGTCCCATCACGATCTCCAGGGGATCTCTCTATGACAAACATACACTATCTCCTCCCCATGTCTGCATTTTCTCTATATGTATCTCTCGACCTATCTCCCTTGTTTGTCAGACCCCTCTTGGCCACGTGCTAGGGGTCTTGCTCTCTCGGTTCCAAACAACCACACACTACCTTGCCTTCGTTGTCGAAGATGCATGTGTGATATGTTTGCATAAGACACACACACGCCTTTTCTCTACTTTTATCGTGTGTTGTCCATGTCTCTTTCACACACGCGCACACACTTTTTTCACTCTCTCTCTCTCTCTCTAGGGAATCTGTCACGTCCATAAGCATATGGATGTTTTGAAAAGTCAAACCTCAGAAAAGTTTGACCACGTATATGTGGAGAGAAACATTTACATCTGGAACGATCATTAGATTCATCACAACATGTACTTACTTCATATTATCATTTATCTTTGGTATTGTAGATATAAGTAATTTCTTTATAAACTTGGTCAAAGTTTCAAAAGTTTGACTTAAAAAATGTTGGAACTACATTATCGAACGGAGGGAGTAGGTCTTTCTCTCTCTCTCTCTCTCTGCTACCTCTCACGGGCCTCCCCTCTCACTCGAACTCTCTATACCGACGGATTATACGCTCACTGTGAGCTTATAGCTCTGTATATTGTTTAGTTGACCGGTCAACCAATCCACATGCTGCCTTGTGAGCTCGTTGTATCTTCATGTGCTGGCCCATGTGGCAGTGGGTGAAAATAAGTAAACTAGAGGGCCAACTGACACACGGTGAAGTAAACAAAGTTGAAACCACTCGGGGTAGCACCCCGCACGCTAGTAAATTGAGGGCGCATTGAGGTCTTGAGGACACACTTCTTGCACGCGAAGGACGCACTCGCGCACAATTCACCACTGCGCGGCGGCATGCACAGAAGGAGGGACTCGCGCACACCCAGCACACAACACACACCAGCACACGTGTACACCGGCGTCGCCGCCGGTTGAGATGGACGGCAAGGCAGCCAACAAGCGAAGGCGGCTCGAGCCAAAACCGCATCCGGCGAGCCTGGACTTCATCAGCAGCCTCCCCGACGATATGTTGCTCGTCATCATCGGCCTCCTCCCCACCAAATCTGCCGTGCGGACCGCCCTGCTCTCCCGGCGGTGGCGCCCCCTCTGGCGCTGCACCCCCCTCAACCTCACCGTGGACAGCTGCCTTTGCGATGGGGATTGCAAATGCATCGCCGCAGTCTCCAAGATTGTTTCATCGCACCCTGGGCCAGCCAGACGCCTTGACATCCGCATGTTCAGTACCAACTGCAAGGTCCAACCCAAGTTCGACGAGTGGTTCTTATCCCCCGCCCTAGATCAGCTCGAGGAGCTCAGCTTTGAAGCTGGACGATGTCGCTCTCTACCGCCGTCCGCGCTCCGCCTCACGCCAACGCTGCGCCGCGCCAGCTTCAGCTCCTGCTATCTTCCCTAGATTAATGTCGCGCCCGCCCTTCTTCTCCCTCAACTCAAGCAGCTCGACCTCTTCGAGGTTGTCATCTCGAAGAAGGCTATGGAGCACCTGCTCCACAGCTGTACTGCGCTCGAGTACCTTCATCTTGAGTAGATCCACGGGTTCATTAGCCTCCACATCGCCTCGACGAATCTTCGATGGATTTATGTGTCTTGTTGGCCCCACAACAAGACATCAATTGGGAAGATATCACTCCAGCTGTTCCACGTTATGGTCATTGAGAATGCACCTTTCCTTGAGAGATTGCTTGTATCGGATCTACAAGGTCCAACAAAAATCAGGGTCCTTGACGCGCCGAAATTGACAGCGTTGGTGTACTCGTCTGCCAAATTCTCCGAACTCTTTATTGGATCCGTAATCGTTCAAGTACAACACTCATCTTCTTCTCCGTCTTCTTGAAATTCACATTTTTAAATTTCTTCTTGATGTATTTACGAACGTCTTCCAGAAAATGATTCCCACAAGCTTGACCCAGTCCATGCGCACAGTGAAGATCTTAGCACTAAAATCTATCGGCCCCAATCTGGATCAAGTTGTTGGATTCCTTACATGCTTTCCGTGCACGAAGAAGCTACTCATAGAGGTGAAACTTCTTTCCTATAAATAAACGGTAATCACAACGTAGCTCAATTTTTCCGTAATTTTCCCAAATTACGATGACAAGTGTAGTGTTCAAAACTGCATCTACGCACTGCACCAAAAGAAATGTTTTTAGTATTTTTTCTCACGTGATCACCTGCATCATTTTTATGATGTACTACTATAGTCGTCTATGCTAGTCATAGTGGAAAGTAACTTAGACTACTCCAGTAACTCTATGGTTACCCTAAGAGCAAGTACTACCTCCATCCTGGTTTACTCTTCCAATTTTGTAGTATGAAAATTTGACCATAGATTTAACTGACAAAATGTTAATGCATGTTAGTAAGAACTATATCGTTGGATTCGTATTTGAACATAATTTCAAATGGTGTAATTTTTAGTGACATGCATTGGCATTTTCTTAGGTAAATCTATGGTCAAAATTTTATACTAAATACGAGGTAGTATTCCCTCCATCCCAAAATTCTTGTCTTACATTTGTTTAGATACGGATGTATCTAACACTAAAATGTAACTAGATACATCCGTATTTAGACAAATTTTGGGACGGAGGGAGTACAAAAGTGGGCTATGTAGGCCAAAACATGTGCCAAATTCACTTGTGATGCATTTGGCATCGATGCCCCTCCATTGCGCACCTGGTGCCCCAATCTGGATCACCTACTTTGCTCCGGTGCCAAATTAACTCACGCAATGGAAAAACACTGCGTGGGAGAGAGAGAGGACTGAGGCAATAAAAAAACACTTGTTTGGGAGAGTGAGAGGCTGGTGTAGTTGGTTTGATTGATTTGTTTATAAATGTTGGTCTATGTGCACAGCGGTGCCAACTCTCTCACATCGCGAGAGCGGTTCCAAAATCTTTTGATTTGATATCGATGCGTATTATGTGGCATATTTTCCGAAATATGGCATCGGCCACATAGTGGAAGGCAACAAATGCCCAAGCTCTTCACGTGCTCCTAGTTAAATGAGAGGAAACACACACACACACACACACACACACACACACACACATATATATATATATATATATATAGAGAGAGAGAGAGAGAGTGAAAAAATATCACTAGCCAGCCAACCCTATCGTATGAGCGAATGATATTGGTACCTCTTGATGACACAGCAATCCTATACAGCCAGCTGCTCTAATATGTTCTCTTCTTTTGCAGATAAAAAAAGACCCGAAAGTGAAAAACGTGCTGGACTATAACAATCTCATCGAATGCGCCGATCTCCATCTTATAGAAATTGATTTGATCGACTACCGAGGCAGCACATCTGAGATTAAATTGGCCAGGTTCTTTGTTCTGGAGGCAAGTGTGCTCAAGGTAATGAGGTTTTGTGTTCTCTGGCGCAACAATGCATGGCGTGCTGATCACCGCAAGCATCTAAGCCTAAATGACAAAGTCTCCGCAGAAGCTGAATTTGTTTTTGAAACATCAAGTGGCCAGAGACTCGAAAACTTATTTGCCCATTAGTGACTTGTCACGGCGGTGGATTTTAGTTTGTACGATAATGCTGCATCCACCTAAAGTAACGAAAGTTCTTACGTAAACTTCCTAGTAATTCCCTCTTCGTAGGTGCAACATTACTCCTAACATTTTTAATATCAGTTTGAAACTTGTAATATTGCCGTGTCCTATTCCCGCGTTTTCAAAATCCTATGAATCAAACAGGTCCTGAGTTGGTGATGATGTTGTGCCTCCCATCTTTCACCAATAACCGTCGGATCTTGATCTAACGCATACAAACCAAGCTTCTTCATTTTTGCAAAAAGATGCCCGCACTTGCTCCCTATTTACAAACAACTCCTTGTCTCTCATTTAATCAGCCTTATCTCCTCCCCACCACATCTAGAAGGCCGTGGAAAAATCTGGCGCGATGGCCGCTGCCGGTGCTGTCCACCCCCAATCTTGGTGTTCCGTGTAATGCACGGGCATCTACGCACGGGAAATTATGTCGAACAGGGCTAGTTGTAAGCAGGCTAGCTCTATAGCCATGATGATAGTGATTGCAGACGGTGAGGCTGACTATGGTATGCCGAACACAGCACCTATACTCAGGTGTCATCTCCGGCGCAGGGTCTTGTCACTTCACTGTGAGGAGCAGCACGTAATAATTTGACCAACGGGTAGTACAATGCTAGTACTCCTACTACTACATTGGTAGTACTACTACTAGTACTAGTAGCACCACCGTCTGGATTTAGGAGTACTACCACGTCCATCTGGATTTTAGTATTTGACTAGCAATATCTAGTAATGCATGTCACAAAAAATGTACTACTCCCTCTGTAAATAAATACATGGTGTTTTATTCCTATCGGCGAGAGAACTTAATGTCTTTTTGCTAACTAGAGTACTAATAGGATTACATGCAATGAACTAAACACTACATGTCATGTTTGGTAGTTATGTCACGAAATAAGAAACAAGGAGGGAGTTAACGCACCGTGCCTAAGGCTGGTCATAGTGGGGAGTAACTTAGACTAGTAACATGCATATGTTATTAGTCTATGTTACTACCTTCATAGTGGGTAGTAACATATGGATGGTAACATGCAAGCCTTCATTAATTCAGATATAGACTCATTTTGTCTTGGGGTGTGTTATGTTACAGTAACATGTTATGTTACGACAAGCATCTCTTTCCTCATTAACTCCATGCCACATAAGCAATTGTTTCTTGGGATGTGTTATGTTACTACCTAAGTTACTCCCACTATGGCTAACCTAAGTGTTTTGGGATTATTTGGTTTTTGTAAGGTGACTTACACAACATTTTTGTTTACATGCATCAACATTTTATTAGTTAAATCAAAGGTCAAAACTTGGCGCAAAATGCAAAGGGGACCAATAAACCACTAAACATCAAACTTCTCTCGTTTGGCCCCAACTAGAGGTCCGGTGAGATGACTATACTGCACCGGCACGGAGGGGGATGCAACTTCATGGACTTACGACAACTGCCTTTGGGTGAATGACACGTGGGCCCAAGGGGTGGCTGGCCCACCTATCATACAACCAAAGGCAGGTGCAGTAGAGGGCCAAGGAGTAGTACGAAGTCCTATGCACCTACGCACGCTAACCAAGGGCAAGAGTGATCACTCGAATCGCAAGATCAGTTGATTAGAAGCTTAGCTAGACCCATGGAGGCGATGAGCGCGAGCATCAACCGGCTGTGCTAGATGGTCCACGATGCCGGCCTGCGGCCCGGCACCAAGGAACGTCTCCAGGTAGTATTGCTTGAGGCCGCCAGGGCGAGGGGCCGCTTGGACGACAGCTTCGTCTCCTTCTTCTACGAGGTCCTCATCGGTTTCCTCGACAAGTTCACCGTCGTCAAGAAGCTCGCGGACGACTTTGACGTACGCCTCCAGCCGACGCGCCCGGGCTCTGCGATGCCCGCCACCCTCAACGGACACTATGGTGACAACCTCTTGGACGCACTGGTGGCCCTGCGACTGCCCGCCATCGCGCTGGAGAATGTCCACCTTGAGGTAGCGCTCGCGGTGTAGCGCCTGGCACAGCAAGACACCATCGACATAATCACCCATGTCTACGCGCAAATCGTCCACAAGGACTACTACATGCAAGAGGAGGACGATAGGACGCTGGCCTTCTTGGACTACAGGGCAACCTTGGACGGCATTGTTCATAAGCACGTTGAGCTCGCCGCCAACGCCGCTGCTCCTCACACGTCAGTTGGTGACCCGGCGCACTAGGGCGTGAGGATGTCGTTGATGGATCCGCATGTATTTTTATCTTTCCGTCAAATCCATGTAGTAGTATATGATACTACTAGTAATTATCTTACCTTTCGCATCAACTTCATAATTTTCATACGTACTCCACGCATGAACGGCGCCAGAACCAAACTTCTCATTACTCTAGGCAAAATCGCTATTTTCTATCTATCGATTGCGCCATGGAGCAGAACCAAATTTTACAAGTTACGAGTTCAAAAGGAAAAGCCTGCCGTGTTCGCATCGCACCCCACACGGTTGGTCCAGCACGCCGCTCAAGCGGGAATGCATGCGGTGTTGCATTTTCACTTACAAGTGGGACCGCAATTGGGCAAACCGACTATCGGCAAACCCCCACCCACCCACCGCACGATGGCTGAGAAAACAAGAGGGAGAAGAGATGGCTGTAGCACAGACTCCAAGAAAATTGGTGTCGGATGGCACTTGTGTGGGTGGCATGTGCCGTACTGCTAGACGTGAATGCTAGTTATGGCCCATGCCACCCCACTATATCGAGCCTATATCGAGGTACGTAGAACAAATTTCCTGCAGTCCGTGCTCAGCCCTCCTCTATCTCTCTTCTCAGCCAGCTAGCGGACGCGTGGAGCCCATCATCTGTTTGCTCACATGCGGTCCCACATGTCAGTGAAAACGCAAGAGGACCCACTGAACCTGCACATCTTTCACCTTGACGTGCTGGTGATGAAAAACAAATCCAATAAAGATCTTCGGTGGCCGCTTTTGGAGTTACTCAAGAGTAGTATTAACTATTAAGATTCTATTTACAGTTTAACCCAAGATGCACATCACGTGGCTTCAACTACCACTCTATTTTCTTTCATGACACGACCTGGATGCTGGATGTCCCACGTGTCGGCAAAAGGAGGAAGAACCCGACCAAATCTTCGGTTGTGCTCTCGAATTAGACTAGTTGTGCTAACTTAAAAAAATTATTGTGTACTCCCTCCGTTCCAAAATACTTGACTTCCATTTGTCCAAAAATGGATGTACCTATATACTAAAGCATGTCTAGATACATATATATTTTGACAAATAGAAGGCATGTATTGTGCAACGGAGGGAGTAGAATGGATGCAAGTCTTGGTATTGGGTAGAAGAGTACATCCATATATTGATAGAGCACAATTTAGTAGATGTTCTAGCACTTTTACCTAGCCCAGTGGCTAGAGATGAGACTAGTGCACTTGTTGATACTCCTACTAGAATAGAGGCTAGACATGAGACTAGATGCGAGGAAGCAATGTCTACTTCTTTACACTCGAAGAAGAAAGAAGCACGCAAGATCGAGCCTCTGCAGATCAACACTGAATGCATCGAGAAGGCACTAAGGGCATCCACAGTGCTTAGAGGCTAGCTTGCCTCTAAGCTGGACCCCACAGCGCTGCCTCCAAACTATCAAAACCACGCAGTGTATAACATTTTGCTTCAGCCTCTATTGTGGGCCCATGATTGACTAAACAAAGGCATGGTAATCTGAATGGAGGAGAACTTTGGCGCATCACATGCATCGTTGGGAGCACAAACAGGATAACGGGTGGGGCTGCTTAATTATTTAAATCAGAAGAGGCAGCCTCCAAGCTAAGAGGCGATGCTAGATATTTTTTGCTTAGAGACGTGAAGTGCAGTGTATGGAGGCGACCTCTAAGAAGAGAGAGAGTGGAGGCAGTGAAAAATGCACACTGTGGATGCTCTAATCCAACTTACAGGAGTAGTATAATGTATTCTTGTGGTTCTTGTTTTCTTTGGTCTTGCTTGTCTAGTCAAAACTATAGTTGGAGTTCATGCAAAACGGAGGTCCGTTTGGGATCGTGCGTTAGAGTTGGCCTTACAAGTGGGACCGCAGTTGAGGAAACCGACTATCGGCAAACCCCCACCTCGCCCGCCGCGCGATGGCTGAAGTTAGAGAAATGACGAGGTTGAAGAGATTGCTCTAGCACAGACTCCAAGAAATAATATGATGTCAGATGGATGTCGTGGTGGTGGCGTGTGCCGTACTCCTGGACGTGAATGCTTGTTCTGGCCCATGCCACCCTACTACTCCTACTACTTACTACATACTACTCCTACTAGTATCGAGGATTCGAGGTGCTGGTTACGTACAGCGAACACATATTAACATATGGCTACAGTAAAAACACCCGTCCGACGCGCGAAGCATGTGAAGCTAGTACAAATAGTGTACTACTATTGTTCATTGGCCTTATCCGATAACCTATTGCAATGCACATACAATTATGTATTCGGAAAATATTTTTTTGCCTCGTCGCACCACTCACTCAGAGAAGCGACTTGAAAGCCATTCAAAAATTTAGTAAGTTTATCACAGGTATATCATTTTATTACATACAACAGGTCATCAACCCACATCGACAATGAGGATACATTATAAATACTAAAGTTTTCACCACAACTCAACCATTTCTCGGCATTGGAAACGCTTGCTTTGAACCACAAGTGATTCTCTAGGACGGGCCATCCATTGTCGATCTGGAGACCAATGCAGGACTGATCATCCAGGCTGAAGCTGCCTACTATATCAGTACCAGGTAGGGAACCACCCAAATGTCCAAGGTATAGACACAGTTGCTTCTCATAAATGGTAGTAACGTTGTGTCAACAGCAGTTGGATCGCCTTGCACCATCATTGGATAGTTTTGTCCAAGGAAGAGCGAGTTTTCTCCAAGACTATCAATTCTGTACCAGGGAGAAGGAGTTGGCACTAGCACACTAGTATCCATCCCGAATACCATGCAACAGTTGTTGGAATAGGTCCGGAGAGTGCGACCATGGGAGACTACACCTGCTTCCTTAGTATTAACATCATCAGTGGGCTGTATACACACAAGAAGAGGTGATCCATCGGAATTAGTTGCCAGGCGCCACAAAGTATATGGGCGCTTCTCGTCCTCATGCTCATGATCATCACCATCGTCATCTCCCCCTTGGTTATAAAATTTTTCAAGTATGGGTGGTGGAATGTTGACAGGACCTTGGAAACAGAAGAAGAAGGTTAATTAGTAAAGGGAAACTTGATAACCCGCATACATGTGGATGAAACAATTATAATTCCGGTGGAAGACAAACGTACCGAAAGCATAAGGATTCCATGCAAAAATAGTGCCATGAGTGGTGGCAGCAAACACAAGGCCCTCGTATGGAATTGCATCACAGTACTCATCCGTGTACAGAAACTGATTTTTGAGCAATATCCATCTAGTCAAACCACGAAGGATGGCAACAAGCTTGTCGAAGATAGCAACAACTTCATAGTTGTTGTAATTCCAAGAGCGGTTGGGAACTCGACAAATTGCTATCTTCCGTAGAAGACAATCACCATGATCGTATTTGAACGTGCGTACAATACCGGTGTGCTCAACCTCTGGGCAGTATGCTGAGATTTTTGGAAGTGGAACCCGGTCACGAGTGTACACATTCACAAGTTCCCACTCGCAGTTGGACCCAATGTAAACAACCCAATCTCCATTTGCGCCTGCCCAAGCCTTACCCTCAAGCGATGGCATCTTAACATCATACATATCATTATCAAGCGGCATCAACTTGCACAGGGCGAGGCCTCCATCGTCCCGGCGCCAGTCATGAGGGTCACGGCGAAGAAGATAGGGGAGACCAAACTGCTCCTTGACTCTTGGGTTCCTTGTAATGATGTTATTAGTTGAGTCGAGAATGGGCTTGAACAAACCTGCCATGCTAGCCGAGGTGATGACGTCTGATACGTCTCCAACGTATCTATAATTTTTTATTGTTTCATGATATTATATTACCTGTTTTGGATGTCTATGGGCTTTATTTTAGATATTTATATCATTTTTGGGACTAACCTACTAACCGGAGGCCCAGCCCGTATTGCTGTTTTTTTGCCTATTTCAGTATTTCGAAGAAAAGGAATATCAAATGGAGTCCAAACAGAATGAAACCTTCGGGAGCGTGATTTTTGGAACGAACATGATCCAGAGAACTTGGAGTGCAAGTGAAGAAGCAGCCGAGGCCTCCACGAGAGTGGGGGGCGCGCCCACCCCTATAGGGTGCGTCCCCTGTCTCGTGGGCCCCTCGGGCGGCCACCGACGTACTTCTTCCTCCTATATAATCCTACATACCCCGAAAATATCCAGGGAGCCACCAAAGAAATATTTCCACCACCGTAACCTCCTGTATCGACGAGATCTCATCTTGGAGCCGTCGCCGGCGTTCTGCCGGAGGGGGATTCCACCACAGAGGGCTTCTACATCAACACCATAGCCCCTCCGATGAGTTGTGAGTAGTTTACCATAGACCTTCGGGTCAATAGTTATTAGCTAGTTGGATTCTTCTCTCTTTTTTGGATATCAACACAATGTTCTCCCCTCTCTTGTGGATACCTATTTGATGTAATCTCTTTTTTCGGTGTGTTTGTCGAGATCCGATGAATTGTGGGTTTATGATCCAGTTTATCTATGAATAATATTTGAATCTTCTCTGAATTCTTTTATGTATGATTGAGTTATCTTTGCAAGTCTCTTTGAATTATCGGTTTGGTTTGGCCTACTAGATTGATCTTTCTTGCCATGGGAGAAGTGCTTAGCTTTGGGTTCAATCTTGCGGTGTTCTTACCCAGTGACAGAAAGGGTTGCAAGACACGTATTGTATTATTGCCATCGAGGATAAAAAGATGGGGTTTATATCATATTGCTTGAGTTTATCCCTCTACATAATGTCATCTTTCTTAATGCGTTACTCTATTCTTATGAACTTACTACTCTAGATGCATGCTGGATAGCGGTCGATGTGTGGAGTAATAGTAGTAGATGCAGGCAGGAGTCGGTCTACTTGTTGCGGACGTGATGCCTATATACATGATCATGCCTAGATAACATCATAATTATTCGCTTTTCTATCAATTCCTCGACAGTAATTTGTTCACCCACCGTAATACTTATGCTATCTTGAGAGAAGCCACTAGTGAAACCTATGGCCCCCAGGTCTATTCTTTATCATATAAGCTTTCAATCTACTTTTATTTGCATCTTTATTTTCTGCACCTATATTATAAAATACCAAAAATATATTTATCTTATCATATTATCTCTATCAGATCTCACTTTTGCAAGTGGTCTTGAAGGGATTGACAACCCCTTTATCGCGTTGGTTGCGAGTTCTATGTTTGTTTGTGTAGGTTCGTGGGACTTGTTGAGGAGCCTCGTACTGGATTGATAGCTTGGTTCTCAAAAACTGAGGGAAATACTTATGCTACTGTGCTGCATCACCCTTTCCTCTTCAAGGAAAACCAACACAAGCTCAAGACGTAGCAACGTCGCACCGATCAATGAGTTCCTCCACCACATCATCTTTCAGATTGGGGCAAGAATAACGGGGTTGTTTTTGGCCTGTTCCCTCCATGGAGAAGACGATCAAACAATGGCAGAAGAAAGGGTGAAGGACTGAAGAAAAATGGAGGAGGGAGAGGAAGAGCGTGCGACAGCAGTTCCAAATCGAGAGGGAAAGGCGAAGAGTCGGTGGACGATTGCCAGTTTGCCATGGCTCATGAAGAGGCGCCCCGGCCTACACGTCCGTTCGGAAATACTACTACTCGTCGTCGTCTCACTGATATGTTCGATCAGGACCACATGTCAACAAAACATGGTGTGTAATTTCTCATGCAAAATGCGATCTGGCCGCGTTGGCCCAAGGTGCCGCATTAGTTATCGACATTTATTTTTTTAATGGCGTGCCGTTCAGTTTTGAAGCACGACTAACTGGTACTATATGCGGAGAAAATATAAACTACTCTACCACTACTCCACCTCCAGTACTAGTAGTATAAAAAAGATATATAAGCTGGAGCTTCAGTGCTTTCTTACTAAGGGCTGCCCACTTGCTTCTCACACTACCACCCTCTCTCCAGATCGAAAAAAGACGGCCTCTCTCTCCCTCCTCACTGGTGGTCACAGATCCGCCGGGGAAGAAAAGGACGTGCAGCGTTGACGCACTCGTCGGCGGCGAGCAAGGTCACGCACTGACGACAAGGCCGCCTCTCAGACCTAGCGCCCGCGCGGGATGGCCTTCGTCCCCGAGCTCGCAGTCGTAGTGTGTGCGGAGGACGACGACCACGAGCAAAGCCACTTCCCGCTGACCCTCAGGTATGCTACCTCTTTTTGAACCATACCCTTGTTTTATTGCCCCATCTGCCACGTCGTTGCATGTGGATCTTTTTCCACTCCACCATCTTCCCAAGTTGCTATCCTCTGCTTTGCTGGGCACGCAGACGAAAACCATAATTTGCACTATTAAAGGAAACCCTACTTCATGCAGACTAATCCATGTCTAGGTTAAATAAGGAAAGGAAGGGAGACTGTACTGTCCAAGAGAGTAGGCATCGAACCCGCATCTAGGTTGAAAAGGGGAAAATCAGTAGCTAAGGAACGAGTCTCGTGTCTCTTGGTTGAAGAAGGGTAGAAAGGCATGACAACGCAACAGAGAATGACCAAGTCGATCGGTTTGTTGTCCTCACGTAGGAAAAAGGTGGCTAAAGAGAACAAAAATGGGACGTAATCCACATATGTTGCCTGGATATTTGTTGCTCTGGGCAACCATACCTCCCTCACCACTCTGCGTCCGTGGAGGTACATCGTACTGGTGCGCCCACTGTCCGAATGGGCCTCCCATGCTCTTATTGCCACTTTTTTGCTGTTAGTATAATGCCAGCAGTCAAGTCAAGCAATGCTACTCCTAAAGTGATGCCACATTTAACTAATGCCGCTCCCAGTCTAATGCCACCGATAAATTTAAGCAATGCCATTTAATGTCACTTGATTATTTCAGGGTTAGCTGTTGATTGTGGATGTATTAAAGATTTTTCAGCTAAGGCATTCTAATGCTGTTGCACAACCAGTATACCAATGATGAAACTTGTTACTACCTTCAGATTTTTGCACTATTAATGCTTATAGATTACATACCTCACTTTCATGAGATAAGTTAATCTTTTTGTATAGTGTCACCAAAATGCCAAGACGCTGATGTCATTTTATTTTGGTTAAACTGCACAAACAATTATGAAGTCAAGAGGAAAGGTCAAGAGTGGTGTCGGGGAAACTGATCCACGAACACCTATGGGACCGGCGGACCGAGCCCCTTTCGGATCGGCGGGGGGCGGAGATCGCACGAAGAGCGGATCGAGGCGAAGCACACGAGCAGTTTACCCAGCTTCAGAGCTCTCGGGAGAGATAACACTCCTACTGCTGCATGTCTGAGTGCATTGAGTTCTTTCTTGGGAGTGCTGAGTGCTACAGTACACACTAGCTGCTAACGAGACCGAGCGTGAGTATTTTTCTGCCTTCGAACCCCCTTTCTACGTTGCGCATGGGCCCTCCTTTTATATGCTCAAGGGGTCACCGACAGGTGGCAACATAGACAAGGGTAAAAATGGAAAAGGAATTGTGGTTGGTACAACTACCTGTACAGTGTATCCTACCTAACCCTGACGGCAGGGGACAAAGGCATTAAATGCCCGTCTGCGTCGCCCAAACAGTGCAGAAAGGGACCGTCAGGGACGCCACCGCTTGCCACGATGGCTATCTTGTCAGCGCCGCTTGCCACCGCGCACCGCTGGCTGCACGGCCTCTCGCCACGCGTGCCTGGAGAGGCCCCAGGGCGACACGTTGGTGGATGTGCTGGAGCGTGGGTACAGAGTGGTCGCTTGCCGCGGCAAGCGCCTTGCCGCGGTCATTGTCTTGTCGCGTCCGGAAGCTTGTCGCTCACCGGGCCTTGCCGGGACGCGTGGCGCGTCGTAAGTTCCTTGAGATGCCTTGGTTGGCCTTCCCGGCAAGCTCCTCTTGCCGGGGCCTTGTCTCCTTGGCTTGAATACTTTGTTCTTGAATGGCTCCAAGGGAACCACGGAGGACCTTGGCGGTCACCCGGCAAGCCTTGCCGCGGGGTGCTGCGACTGCCCGTGCACAAGTTCGGGATACTAGGGTACCCCTACTCTAGTACACCGACAGGAGCCCCCGGGCCTGGGCCACACATGGCGCCGAGCGCTGTTGGGCCAGGCCCAAAACAGGGCACGGGCACGCGCGGCCTGGGTTACACCGTATCTTACTCCGTATCCACCGCACCTTCCCCGAACGGCACGCGTCGAACGCGGCATCGTGGGAGAGATCGTGGGTGGTTTCTTTATTTGGAAAGACGGAACGCCCGCCCCCTCCCTCTTTATAAGCAGGGGAGACAGGGGCAGTTCGCCCATCTCGCCGGTTGCTACTCCAATCTCAGAAATCTCCGCCGCTCCCCCCCTTCTTCCCAAAGCTGAAAGAGAGCAGCGCTCCGCCCCCCATCGCCACCAGCATCACCAACGCCGTCGATCTCCCCCACCACCTCCGCCATGGCTCCGAAAGCCGATAAGGGGAAGTTTGTGAAGTCGGCCGAGGCGCAGC
>NC_041385.1:773345723-773365527 GCF_002162155.2 Triticum dicoccoides
GGTACTCCCAGCTGCCGCTTCGGAACTGGCTCCGAATGGATACCCTTTCTTCGCGCTGTTCTTCTACTGCGGGCTCTGCCCGCCTTTCTCTGAATTTTTCTGCGATATCATGAACACCTACGGGTTCCGCCTCCTTGACTTCACCCCCAATGCTGTTCTGACCATGGCAGTTTTCGCACATCTCTGCGAAAACTTTGTCGGTGTCTATCCAAACGTAGCCCCTTTTCGCCATTTATTTATGCCCCGAGTTGAGAGAGGGGAGCCTTTATCCGGCGGAGTCGCCTGGATCTCGAGAACTGGCAAGAAGGAAGCTTATCTGGAGGGAGAGCTCCGCAGCAAGTGGGATGAATGGAGAGCAGACTGGTGCTGGATTGTCGAGGAGAACCCACAGCCGTTTACCGCCCAGCACCAAGCCCCAGTAGTGCGCGGCAACGATTGGAGCAGCGTAGCCCCGGAAGACGCTAGGCTGAAGATTGCCGTCACCCGGATCGTACGCCTTAGGCTTGCCGGGCTCACTGTAGGCGCCGTTGGCGCAGATTTTCTTCGTCGCCGCATCGCCCCCCTGCAGGAGAGGAGACCTGCCTGGGAGTTCCAGAATGCGGCGGATATCATGAGGCTGCGCCCGGGCCTCAATTTTAACTTCACTATCCTAGAACTGGACGTGATGCTCCTGGAACTATTCAAGCATGATCCTGAACATCCCGGAGCGTTCAGGTTGCCGAGGAGTGTCATTCCGCTGTGCAACAACTCCTCGCTCGACCGCATCCGTGCAATGATGCCGCTGTGCGGCTCGCATGGAATTGTCCCAACTTGGCAAGAGCCTGCAGACAACATCGTGCATGAGTTCTTTGACGGCTTGGTAGAAAAGCCGGTCCGCTCCGATGAAGAGAAGAGCCTTACTCGTGACAACACCGATGATGAGATGCAGCGCATCGCCACCAGGCTGGAAGAGGCGGCAGCAGCCGCTGCCGCGGGCGAGTTTGGATTCACCGTGGAGGAGGCAGAGGCAGCAGAGGTGGCAAGCCTTTTCTAGCGAGAAGAGCTTGCCGGCGAGGAAGAGCTTGTCGGGCCTGAAGCTGAGTCGAGCGAGCCCGCCGAGGGTGCGAGCGACTTGTTGAAGATCGGCTCCTCCTCCTCCCCACCTTCAGCCAGCTCGCCACAAGCGGAGCCCCCAGCTCCACCAAGAAGGCGTCTCCGCAAGGCCGGGGACATAGCGGGGCGGCAGACGAGTCAACAGCCGCCGCACTGCGTGACGCGCTCCACCGCGGCAAGCACTATTGCCGCGGGAGCACCTCACGCCGCTGCGGCAACTGGAGCGGGGGCCTCCCGGACCACCGCTTCTTCTCCCGCCAAGCGGCTAAGGGAAACTACTCCTCCGCCTTGTAGCGCCGAAGGTGGGCCGGACTTCGGCCTCTCCGCGCTCAGCTCCGACGAAGAAGAGGAAGAGTAAGATTCTTTGCTGTACTTGTAGTTCTTCAATTCTTACTGTTTTGTCTTGTATCTGATTTGCTTTACTCCGAACCCATTCCTTTTCAGGACACTGGCCCAGAGAGCGGCAAAGAGAACCAAGGTCCCGGTGATTGTCATCGAGGACGAACCCACCGCGATAGCAGGGGGTGTGTCCGAGACCATCTTGCCGGACCCGGCAACTATTCCCCAAAGCAGCCCCCAGCGCAGCCCCCAGCGTAAGTATATGGTTTACTTCCTGCTGTCAGGCGCGCATGGGTGCTCTTTCTTTGCTGATATCCGACTGTTGGTTTGTGTAGGAGCAGAGCAGCCTCACCAGGAGTGCCCGGAAGCCGCTCCCGAAATGCCATCTACTTCGACTACACCGCCAAGGGAGGATTCCCCGGCAAGGGAGCTTTCTCCGGCAAGGGAGATTTGTCCGGCAAGGGACAGTTCTCCGGCAAGGGACAGCACCAGCGACCCTCCGGTGGTTGAGACCACGACTGCAGATCCTAGTACAGGTAATCCTCTTGCTTGAAAACATCCCTTGGGTTCTTCTTCTTCTGATTTTCTTTTTGAATATTTGCTTGACTTTTCTCCTTTTTCCGTTCATCAGATCCATCTGCCACGGAGCCGATGGAAACCGAGGTCGCCGGCGAGGAGAACGCGCGCAGCAATACCGACGACGCCGTTGCCACCGAAGGAGAAGCCGGCGCTGATGATCCCGCCGGCGAGGAGGCCGCCAAAGCTGCCGCCGCAGAAGCTGGCGAGGGATCCGGCGATCGCACTGACGGCCCCGAGACCGCAAGAGCGTCAGGCGCTACGCCGACCGCCGATCCCTCTGCCGCTGCTGCAGCGCTTGGCTCCGAAGAGCCCCACCCGGCGCCTATTTGAAGGCCGGCGACGGCATCTTCATCAAGCTCCCCTAGGCGTCAAGATCCAGGGCGCCGGTCGAAGGAGAGATCTTGGATGGAGAGGTGCTCGCCTTTGCTGGGCTGACGCTGGTCGACGCGCCAAGCAGCAGCAGCAACGAGCCTGAGGAGGAGCGGCTGCTGTGGAAGCTGTTGTCGCTCTACCGCGCCCGACAAGCCAAGCTGGTATCCCGAGAAGCGCTTGTCGCGAAGGCGGTAGTGGACATCGAGAAGCGCGCGGAGGAGCTCCGGGGCCTCAACCAGGAAGCTCTCCGGTCCCTGGCAGAGGAGCGGGAGCAACTCGGCGAGGAGCGTAAAGCCTTCCTCCTCGAGAAGGCTGAAGTTGAAGAGCAACAGCGGCTTGCTGCCGAGAAGCTGTCTGCGCAGGAAGGCGAGTTGGTGCAGCGGAAGGTTAACCTTGACAGCCACGAGGAGAAAACATTCGGCGGGGCTCTCAAGGAAGCAGAGGATGCTGCCGCAGCTGCCGAGGCCGCCAAGAAGAAGCTGGAGACGAAGGTGGCGCAGCTGGAGGCTGATCTCAAGGTGAGCGGCGAGGAGCTTGCTGTGCTCAAGCGTGAGCGCGAGAAGGACGCCTACACCCATGGCGAGCTGCAGGGTCGTCTCGCCGAGAGGAGCAAGGAGCTTAGCGCCGCCAAGGACTCCAACGCAGATCTTGAGTTGAAGCTGACTACTTTGACCAGGACGCGGGACGGCGCCAGGGAGCAGGAGGTGGCCTTGAAGGAGAAGATCAAGGCCGACGAGGCGCTGCTGGCGAGTGCTGCTGCCGCCCAGAACACTTTTAGGGAGACTGTGGAGCACTGGACCGAGGGTCTTGTGGATGTTGCCACAGTCATCGACAGGGAGCTGGCACAGCTGGGGATGGAGGATCTCGGGTATTCCTCCGATGAGCACCTCCAACCCAGCGCCAAGCTCAGCTTGTTCTTCAAAGGCGTGGCGACGGCCCTCCAGCGACTCCGGGAGAAGATCCCAAAGTAGCTGGCCGACGAGTCGCGCAAGATCTGCGCGGGAGCTCTTCAAAAGGTGCTGGTGAAGGTGGCCTTCCGCAACCCAGGCCTCAACCTCACCAACGTCCTCAGGACCTTGCCGCCGGATGCTGATCTGGAAGCGCTCAAGACCCTTGTCGCACCCATTGTGGACAAGGTGAGAGGGATCAAGAGGGTTGAGGGTGATCGTGTAGATTAGGCCGCCCGTTTTCTCTTTTTCTTGTCGCTGCTGGTCATGTTATGAGAACAATCTGTTAGAGCTGCGACAAGCTATCTTGTAATATGACTCTATTTTGGGTAGCGATTGCTATGTTATTTCCTTTACTTGATTCCTTCCTTTGTATGTTTTTGCCCTACGCTTTTAGGGAACTTGTAGGCGCAGGCACCTTAGCCGCGAGCGCTGAGTGCGGGATGTCAGCAACCTGCTGGCGGTGCCGCTACCGACAAGAAACCTTGTTGCAACTAGTCGCAGCTCAGTTAAGTTGTTGAGCGGACTTGAAACAAAGTAAGGGCGCAACTAGCTACGAGTTGGTTCCTCCGCGCACAGGTTTTCCATACAAAGCACGGTTGTTCGAGGAAGATAACTTAAAAAATTTTAAACTGATTGCTCAAACTTTAGCAACTTAGCTTTTCTGTCGTTTGCTTCCCGGTAAGGCGAAACTTCCTCGAACGACGCTTGGTCCACACCATTATCTTCTCCTTTCCCCCCGGCAAACTTGTGGGCGAGGGAACCTTCCTTTCTTCGAGAAAGAGAAAGAAGAGAAAATAAAGATATGGAGCCTTACGGCTCGTTATTGCTTACCGGGGGTAGGTGCTGCACAAAGTGTCAGATAACGCATGCAAAAAAGTAGAAAGCATGAAATTGACAAGATGTGCGGAGCACATGAGCTTTACTTATGCACGGGGTCTGCGCCCGGCTTTGTACAAAGGATTACATGCAACATCGGCAAGACTTGTACAAAAGGTGGTTGCCGGAACAGGTTCCGACAACCGTGCCTTACGGGTAAAACTTACCAAGATGCTCAATGTTCCAGGAGTTGCTCACTTGAATGCCATCTTCGGTCTCAAGGCGGACAGCGCCGCCTAGTGACTCGTTTCACCCGGTAAGGGCCTTCCCACTTCGGCGTCAACTTGTTGGAATTCTTGGCGGACTGAACGCGCCGAAGAACAAGGTTGCCTTCCTCGAGACTTCTGGCATTAACTTTGCGGCTATGGTAGCGGTGCAAAGCTTGCTGGTATCGAGCAGCTCGTACAGCGGCCTGAAGACGGCGCGTCATCTTGTCACAACTGCTCTTGCTCAAGCTCATCATAAGCGAGCACTCGAGGTGACCCGTATACGAGTTCCGTGGGGAGAACCGCCTCTGCTCCATAGACTAGAGCGAAAGGTGTCTGGCCAGTGGCTCGATTTAGGGTCGTCCTGATCGACCAAAGAACCACCGGCAGCTCCTCAATCCAGTTCTTTCCGCACTTGCGCAACCTGTCAAAAGTCCTGGTCTTGAGCCCGCGCAGCACTTCAGCATTCGCCCTCTTCGCTTGACCGTTACTTCTTGGATGAGCAAGAGAAGCGAAGCAGACCTTGGCGCCAAGATCTTGGACGTACTGCATGAAGGTGCGGCTCGTGAATTGCGTGCCGTTGTCGGTGATGATCCTGTTAGGGATCCCGAAGCGGCAAACAATCGACCTGAAGAACTTGACTGCTGATTGTGCTGTCACCTTCCTCACTGCTTCAACTTCTGGCCACTTTGTGAACTTGTCGATCGCAACGTACAAGTACTCAAAGCCCCTGACAGCTCGGGGAAAGGGGCCGAGGATGTCGAGCCCCCAGACCGAAAATGGCCAGGATAAAGGGATCGTCTGGAGAGCTTGAGCTGGCTGGTGTATCTGCTTGGAATGGAACTGGCACACTTCACACTTGGTTACTTGTGCAGTTGCATCCTGGAGGGTTGTCGGCCAATAGAAACCTTGCCAGAATGCTTTGCCGGCAAGTGCTCTTGCGCCAATGTGGTGACCACATATGCCTCCATGTATCTCTGCCAACAGCTTTTGTCTGTCTTCCCGGTGAGTACACTTCAATTTCACGCCGTTGAGTCTTCTTCTGTACAGTGTGTTGTCAACAAACTGGTACATACTTGACTGCCGGGCTACTCTTTCCGCTTCTTCTTGCTCTTCGGGAAGTTCTCCTGTCTGAAGGAAACGGACAATCTGCTGTGCCCATGCTGGAGCTTGCGGCTCGACAACAAGGACTAAAGGCACAACTGCTGCTGCGGGAACATCCGCTTCTACGGCGAGAACCTGCGGCTCAGCCGGAGCTTGATGTTCCCCGGCAAGCTTGCCGGAGCAAAACTTGTCGGGAGCGTTTGCTTCAACAGAACAAACCCTAGGGCTTGCCGGAGCAGACTGCTCCTCAGCACCCTTGGTGTTGATCTTGAGGACCTTCTTGGCGGCGGCTTCGGGGAGCTCTGCCGGAAAATAGTCACCAGAAATCAACTTCCTCTTCTTGCTCTGTCCAGTTGATGGCGTTACAGACGGTTGAGTCAGTTTGAGCACAAAGATCCCTGGTTCCACAGGTAACTTAAGTGCGGCGCACTTCAACAGGCCATCGGCAATGTCTTTCTGAGCTCTTGGAACGTGTTCCATCTGTAGGCCGTCAAAGTGCTCTTCTAACTTTCTCACTTCATCAACGTAAGCTTCCATCAACGGACTCTGATAGTTCTTGTTCACTTGGCGGACGACAAGCTGTGAGTCACCCCTGACAATGAGCTTCTTGATCCCAAGGTCTGCTGCGATCCTGAGACCGGCAAGCAAACCTTCATACTCCGCGGTATTGTTCGTTGCTTGCTCCCTGGGAAAGTGCATCTGGACTACGTACTTGAGGTGCTCTCCGGTGGGTGCAACAAGTAGCACGCCCGCACCGGCGCCTTGCAGCGAGAAGGCACCATCAAAGTACATCAGCCACTCTTTGCTTGCTTCGTTGACGGGGATGCTCGTTTCTGGAATTTCTTCATCTTGTGTTGGCACCCCTTCTGCTATGAACTCCGCCAACGCTCTGCGTTGGATAGTTGAAGTGCTCTCAAACTTGAGGCCAAAGCTTGACAGTTCCAGTGCCCACTCGACAATCCTGCCTGTTGCTTCTGGATTTTGCAGTATCCTCTTCAGCGGAAAACGAGTGACGATTGTGATTTCATGTGCTTGGAAGTAATGGCGCAGCTTTCTCGAGGCCATGAGAAGGCCGAAAAGAAATTTCTGCACACCAGAGTACCTTGACCTAGCCCCCTGCAGAAGGGAACTGACAAAGTAAACTGGGCGCTGCACCATTCTTTTCTGCATCTTCTCACGCGCCTGCGCAGATCCATCTTTGTCGGGACCAGAGCTTGCCGGTGAATTCCCCTGCTTGTCGCTGGATGCATCTGCCGTGGTCGCTGGCTCATCATCCGCCTCCCTCTCTGCTACTAACGCAACACTAACCACTTGATTGGTTGCCGCTATATATAGCAGCAACTTCTCTTGTGGCTTAGGTGTGACAAGTGTTGGAGTGGACGACAGGTATCTCTTTAAGTCCTGCAGTGCAGCCTCCGCTTCCGGAGTCCATTTCATTGGACCTGCCCTTTTCAATATTTTGAAAAATGGCAGGGCACGCTCAGCAGACCTAGAGATAAACCTGCTGAGAGCAGCTACGCAACCGGCAAGTCTTCGTACATCCTTGACACGCTTTGGTGCTTCAATCTGCTCAATGGCCTTGATTTTGTCGGGATTGGCTTCAATTCCCCGCTGAGACACGAAGAACCCAAGAAGTTTGCCGGAGGGGACTCCAAACACACACTTCTCGGGGTTGAGCTTGAGGTTGATCTTGCGCAGATTTGCAAAGGTTTCGTCTAAATCTTGAATCAGAGTCGCCTTGTCCTTGTTCTTGACCACTATGTCATCCATGTAGGCTTCCACATTTCTGTGTATTTGCGGCTCAAAAGCGTCATGGACTACCCTTGCAAATGTTGAACCAGCATTCTTTAAACCGAAAGGCATCCGTACGAAACAGTATGTGCCACATGGGGTGATGAATGCGGTCTTCTCCTCATCCTCTTCTGCCATGAAGATCTGATGGTATCCTGAGTATGCATCAAGAAATGAAAGCAAGTCACACCCAGCCGTGGAGTCAACAATCTGGTCGATGCGCGGCAAGGGAAATGGGTCTTTGGGACAGGCTTTATTGACATCGGTAAAGTCGATACAAAGCCTCCATTTCCCGTTTGCCTTGCGCACGACTATAGGGTTGGCCAACCACGTAGGATGGAGCACTCCTCTGACAAGGCCTGCTGCTTCCAATTTCTTGATTTCTTCTGCGATGAATTCTTGGCGCTCCACTGCCTGCTTCCCGACTTTCTGCTTGACAGGCCACGCATGAGCACAGACGGCAAGATGGTGCTCGATTACTTTCCTGGGAACACCGGGGATGTCAGACGGTTGCCACGCAAATACATCGACGTTCGCCCGCACGAAAGCAACGAGCGCGCTTTCCTATTTAGGGTCGAGAGTGGCACTGATGGTAAAGGTACCACCAGTGCCATCCTCCTTGGCGGACACCTTCTTGGTCTGTGGTGGAGCTGCCATTGTCTTCTTACACTTGCCGGTGGAGCTCGATGGTGCGTTCTCGACGGTAGCGCAGTACTCCGAAGAGGTGCGCTTGCCGGAGTGGGCATCAGAACTCTTGCCGGACTTGGTCTTCTTCTTCACCCCGGGAGCTTCAACGGCAAGTGACTTACGATCCGTTGCGGCTGCTGCTTCCCGGTAGATCTTGTCGGTGCAGATAAGAGCATCCTTCTTGTCGCCAGGGACAGAGATGACACTTATCGGGCCTGGCATCTTCAGCATGTTGTATGCATAGTGAGAGGCTGCCATGAATTTGGCGAGTGCTGGACGGCCGAGTATCCCATTGTAAGGCAATGGAAAGTCAGCAACGTCAAAAGTGACCCTCTCAGTCCTGAAGTTCAACTCGCTGCCAAATGTCACGGCAACGTGATCTTTCCCTTCGGCTTGCTCCTTCCCGGATTGATTCCTTGGAATGTGCCAGTCTCTTCGAGTTCGCCATCAGGGATCTGGAGTTTCTGGAGTACCGCGGAGGAGATTAGGTTCAAGCCCGCCCCGCCGTCAACTAGCATCTTAGTGACTTTGAGGTTGCGGATAGTTGGTGAAACCAACATCGGCAAGCACCGGCCGCAGTTATGCGATAAGGGTGGTCCTCAATATCAAAGATGATAGGTGTGCTGGACCATTTCAGAGGCTTGCGTGACTCGACGGGTGGTTCTACCGCATTGACTTCCCGCACCCACTGCTTGAGCTGGCGGTGGGAAGTATGCAGAGAAGCACCACCGTCAACGCACAGGACCTCTGTGGCTTTCTGGAACTCCTGCTCATCGGTCTTGTCATCATCCATATCTTCATCGTCGTCGTCATCTTCATCCTTGTCGCGGCCGCGGGGAGGTCTGTCTCCTTGCCGCTACTTGGCCTTGCCGCGGCGTCCTCCTCGGCCGGGGCGTTTATTGTCGGCTCCTCCAGCACCTTCTTGGGCCTTCTCCTTGTCGTGTCGCTCGTATTCAGCCTTTTGCTGCTCGACAAGCTGCTCGACCTTGTTGCAGCTCTGGAGGTCATGGCCCTTGGTGCGATGGATCTTGCAGTACTGCTTGTTGGTGTCGTCCTGCTTGTCGGCGACCGCTACAGCCTGGTAGTTGGTGCCTGCGGCAATCTCCTCGCCGGAGCTACTAGCTTTGGCTTTCTTGGCGCCACCTCCGTTGCCGGACTGCTCAACGACTAGCACATCTTTGCCTTTCTTCTTCCTGTTGTTCCGCCGCCGGTTTTTCTTTGCCGGGGCAGCCTCCTCACTATCAGATCCTCCTGATTCTGTATTCTCTCCGGGGAGTTTCCTCCCTTCCTCAGCACGTGCGCACTTGTCGGCCAGGGCATATAGCTCACTGACGTCTCTGATCTTGCACATCGCCATCTCCTCCCGCATCCTGCGGTTTCGCATGTTCTGATGGAACGCGCTGATTACCGCGGTAGGGTGGACATCTGGGATGTTGTGCTGTACGCGGCTGAATCTCTGAATGTACTTGCGCAGGGGCTCTCCTTACTTCTGGGGAGCAGATGAAGGTCGCTCTCTTGGCCATGAGGCTTGTGGCCGCCTGTAAAGGCGCCGACAAACTGATGGCATAGGTCTGCCCAGGAGGATATGGAGTTGTCCGGCAAGTGCATGAGCCAGGATCTGACATTGGGCTTGAGCACCAGCGAGAAGTAGTTGGCCAGGATCTTGTCGTCCCGCCCCCCCCGGCAGCTTGCACCGCGATGGTGTAGATGCTGAGGAACTCTGACGGATGCGACTTGCCATCATACTTCTCTGGTACCTCTGGCTTGAAATTCTTCGTGCTGGGCCACTGGACTTGCCGCAGCTCACTAGTGAACGCAGGGCAACCCACCGTGTACGGCAAGTCGCCTGGTTCCCCTGGTGCATGCATCTCGACAGAGGGCCCAACGCGCTGGTCCGATTGATGCCGCGCTTCTCTTCGGCGCTCGATGCGAGTTCGAGCGTCTTCTTGCTGTCGTTCGTGAGGAACTTGGCGCTGATCGCGACGAGCTCATGGATCTGATGATGCGGTGGAGTCGCTGCCGAGGTGGATCCGGCGTGTCGGCGATCTTGGCCTTCAGGGTGGAGAGTGCATGGTGGTTGCACCCCCACCGCTTTCGTCGCCATCGGCTCGTGACTGGCAGTCCTACCGCGGCAGCGATGTACTCGGCTGCCGCGGAGTGTCGCCGTTGGCGAAGCCGATGAGACTCTGAATGGTGGCCCTCCATTCATCGATCTTGTCTGCCGTTGGAGGGTAATCCAGGAGCAGTTGAGCTCGCGCCAAAGCTTCTGCTGGAGTGGTGGGCGGCAGTGGCGAACGACGCGAGGAGCGGGATATGCTCGGACTTCTAACTATGTTAGAAGGAGCAGTATCCCGTCCAGGAGACCGTGTCTCGCTCGTGCCAGCATGTTGGCGTGCATGCTGGTCTTGAGCACCCCGAGACCCACCAGCTCGATCTTGGTCCAACAAACGTATGGCACTGCGAATACCATGCCGCTGTCGGTCATGCGCCTCCTGAGATGGGCGCGGTGCATGTACGGACGCCGAGGTCTGCGCAACCTTGTCCTTGGACCTGGCAGCACCGTGGGCTCCCTCGTTGATGCCCGTTCTTCCGCCGGCGTCTACCCCTTCACCCGTTTGCTCCGGTGGTGGTGGGATCGACGTGGACAGAACAGCTGCCGCCGAAGCCTTCTTCTTCGGTGGCATGTCGATGAAGAAGATGAAGATCTAGCTCGTGTGAACGTCGGATCAGGTTCACACAACCTCGACGCCCCCCTACCTGGCGCGCCAAAGATGTCGGGGAAACTGATCCACGAACACCTATGGGACCGGCGGACCGAGCCCCTTTCGGATCGGCGGGGGGCGGAGATCGCACGAAGAGTGGATCGAGGCGAAGCACACGAGCAGTTTACCCCGCTTCGGAGCTCTCCGGAGAGATAACACTCATACTGCTGCATGTCTGAGTGTATTGAGTTCTTGCTTGGGAGTGCTGAGTGCTACAGTACACACTAGCTGCTAACGAGACCGAGCGTGAGTATTTTTCTGCCTTCGAACCCCCTTTCTACGTTGCGCATGGGCCTCCTTTTATATGCTCAAGGGGTCACCGACAGGTGGCAACATAGACAAGGGTAAAAATGGAAAAGGAATTGTGGTTGGTACAGCTACCTGTACAGTGTATCCTACCTAACCCTGACGGCAGGGGACAAAGGCATTAAATGCCTGTCTGCGTCGCCCAAACAGTGCAGAAAGGGACCGTCAGGGACGCCACCGCTTGCCATGATGGCTATCTTGTCAGCGCCGCTTGCCACCGCGCACCGCTGGCTGCACGGCCTCTCGCCACACGCGCCTGGAGAGGCCCCAGGGCGACACGTTGGTGGATGTGCTGGAGCGTGGGTACAGAGTGGTCGCTTGCCGCGGCAAGCGCCTTGCTGCGGTCGTTGTCTTGTCGCGTCCAGAAGCTTGTCGCTCACCGGGCCTAGCCGGGACGCGTGGCGCGTTGCAGCAAGTTCCTTGAGATGCCTTGGTTGGCCTTCCCGGCAAGCTCCTCTTGCCGGGGCCTTGTCTCCTTGGCTTGAATACTTTGTTCTTGAATGGCTCCAAGGGAACCACGGAGGACCTTGGCGGTCACCCGGCAAGCCTTGCCGCGGGGTGCTGCGACTGCCCGTGCACAAGTTCGGGATACTAGGGTACCCCTACTCTAGTACACCGACAAGTGGGTACTTCCTCCTCCGCAGTTCTCTTGATTCATTCGATCAAGTTTTTATGTTTGATCGATTATCAAGATTGGGATAGCAATTTTTAAGGTCCCCCCGAGTTTGAAATGATATTTACCTTGGAGGTACATGGTTTGCAATTTTTTTATACTGTCATTAGTTAATAATGCTAGTTAGCTTTAGACTTTTGTATTTGGTTTAATGCTGATGCACAACCAGTATACCAATGCTGAAACTTGTTACCTTTACATTTGTATTGTTAATTCTTATAGAAACCTTTCAGTGCTAGAGTTTATTGAAATATGTTTAGTAAAACCATTGTATTGTACCCTGTAATAAACTAACTACTCTACTGTTGCACTAGCCACTGGATTAGTGTATATTTGTAGTATTCGAATGGTGTTGCATTAGCATATGGACATAAATAAAGTGTGGCAAGCTTTCCCAGATATGTGCTAAAGAAAACTACTACCTGTTTTTCTAAATACTAGACGTTTGGGTACTTTAAATTGAACCATGAAAACGTCTTATATTAAGGAACAGAGGGTGTAGAGTTCACTCAAATTATCCCGGTAAAGCTAGTCACACCTTTGTTAAAATTAATGTTCATTATGTTATCGAAGGAGGTTTGTATGTTTGTCTCTAATGCATGTCGACTACATACCTGACATCATGATGTAATGTTAAGTCATTTCCTTTTGTACAGTGTCACTGAATTGTCAAGGCAGCGATGGCATTTTATTTTAGTAGAACTGCACAAAATTTGCTTAAAAGAAGAGGAAAGGTCAGGAATGGCTCAGTTTTTCAAAAAAAACTATGTATGCCTTCCTGACATCAGTCACTGTTGCTTTATTTGCTCCTTCAAACAGGTGGTTAGAAACAATCTTGCTACCTTTTCCCATTAAGAAATTGGAATGCTTATATTTGTGAGTCTATGCTTCAACTAGTGCCACTTTTATAGTAATCACACTTTCAATATCTATGCAAACAGGGATGCTCGATTTTAGTGGAACTGCACAAAAAGTCCAACTTGTTCAACATTAGGAGCATGTTTTTTTCCAAACATTTATATCCAATTGGTGGCACTATGAGCTGTTCATTACGAAGGTACATGGTTTGCTACTATCTTGCTACTCTTTTTGTACTGTCATTAGATAGTAATACTAGTGGTTTGCATGTGAATTTATTGGCAGGGTGGACCTACATTGGAGGTGCGGGACATGATTCAATGATTGGATGCTCAATTTCGGTTGTATCGATTTCACCTCTTCCATCACTGCGAACATGGATATCCTTGGTCTGATGAAGAATAGGCGCTATATTTCTGCTCTGAACCAGCAAATCAATTCAGTATGAAATTGTCCAGGGCAAAACATAACTGTATCAGATTGTCCAGTGCAGAACATGACAGATGCTAAGCGGAAGAGACATGTTTAAACCGAAAATACATGGTGTGGTATATGTATACTAGCTGCTTGATATTTGTGCAGACAGAGATGTCTGCCCGTTGCTATTTGGCAAACAAACAAAGTGTCCGCAGTTTTGGTTGAACTGCACAAGAGAATAGTATAGTCACTTCATGCAGTGCCATCTGAAAATAGACACAGAAAGATTGGATAGTCACTTCATGGACTGCAGAAAAGTAGTACTGTACTATTTATTGCCCAACACTAGGTGCTTCATTGCTTTGGTCTGATTATACAATGGGCATCATTTTGCCTAAGTTAAAGTTGGTATTCTGAAAATAGTCTCGCGGTGTGATCGAGAGAAGACCAAATCATATTGCATTGGATGTTCCTCCATCATGTGTGGTTCATTCTCATGGTTCCAGCTGTTGGTGAAACCACTTACGTTTGCAAGAGGAATTGTAGACTTCACAAAAAAATTTGTCTTTCAGTCTGTACTGAATGTTGGCCAAGAGAAGCATCCATGTTAGTAGGAAGAACAGATGTTTTTTCTAGATCTTTGCTTTTGGAGCTACATATTTGTATATGATCTGTGAATCATTGAGATGCATTAACATGTTGATCTTATGTATGGGAATCGTACTAGTTAGTTTTAGTTACGATGCAAGATCCGAAGTGGCTGATCTTTGCTTTTGGAGCTACATATTTGTATATGATCTATGAATCATTGAGATGCATTAACAGTTACTTATTTCTGTTCGCTCAGTGTTTAGAAGTTACTGATCGATCACTAGCTAGCCTACAAATGCGCTCCTGGCAATTTTATTTGCGACGCAAGATGCGAAGTGGCAGTTTTTTGAATAAAAATGCCTACCTCTGAAGAAACTGACAAGCTACACTATCGATCCTACACGGATAAATAGCGGATCACGCACGTACTACCTCCTTTCCGGTTTGCAGGGCTCAATTCAAGAAACGACCTACTAGATCCTACACGAATAAATAGCGGATCACGCACATACTAGTACCTCCTTTCCGGTTTGCAGGGCTTAATTCAAACCTCTCACCAACCGGGTTTATTAGTCCCGTGAGCAAAGCAGCAAGACCAAGGCATGGCAATAATTAACAGCATGCAGAAGTTTAAGCCTAATTAATTCCAGCGATTTAAGTGGCTGCATGCGTGCCCTCAGCTGCGACTCGTTGCATGCTGCTCCGTGTACTGGCTGCGAGCGATTCTGAGTGCCTGCATGCAGCCGGCCATGATTAAGGCAGCTAACTGATGCGAAAAAAGATGCGCTTTAATTGTTGCGGGCTTTTTAAATCCGTGGAATCATTATTGACAAGGATGGAGATGATTCGAGTGCACTCATTTGACCGCCATGATGGCGTGCGACCCACACGGGACGGGACGACACAATCATAATTTCAGTTTCTCTAGTTTTCCACGGAAAGCTGGCGCACTAAGCCATTATGCATTGAATTCCGATGACCGTCGCGCTACCTTCCGCCTATAAGTACTGTTTCCCGGCCTTCTCCGGTGGCACCGTGACCCTACTCGTCATATCCTCATAAGCCCCCACTGGCCCGACGTTGCTCGCCACGGTCGCCATGCCCCCGCCTGTCCGTGGTAGGCGACGCTGGAGGTGGTCACCGCCGAAACTAGTGTTCGGTTTTTCACCGGAAGGCAGACGGAGGGAGGAGGCATTCTATCTATCTTTAGATGGCAATGCGGAGATCGAGGAGTTGTTGGAGCGCGACCGCCTGGCGGAGGAGCAGGAGTTATTGGAGCATGACCGCCTGGCGGAGGAGCAGCGTATCACCGATTTGCACCGCCAGCGAGACATGGAGCAGCAGTGCACCGACGCTCTGAGTCGCGAGAAGAGCACCCACAACTGGGCCGACTATGTGGAGGCTGACGCCCGGCAAATAGCCCTGGAGGCTGTTGGGCACGCACACGTTCGCGATGCCGATTTTTACTACCAGCTCCTCAAGTGGGTTTCCCGATTGGAAGCCGAAGCTTCGGTGGACCATGCCGGCATGGAAATGGCCAAAGCGCACGAGCAACGTGCCCTATCGCACCTCTTGCAAGTCCAAGGCGAGGCGCAGGACGCCGGTGCCGGTGTTTAGCGTGTACCACAAATGGCGGCCAGCATCGTCTAATTAGCTAAGTGTAAGTTAGTACTTGTACGCTACTAGAGAATTAGTGGGAGTAGATAGTTAACTTAGCTATGATGGTTGTCAACGTGGAAGTTCAGTACTCTATATGTGGATCAGACCTGTTACTTTGCTCTGAATGTTGGAACTTTCCGTTCGAACGTATGGAATGGGCTGTTATTTTTTTAAATGGGTTGTATTTGTCCTCCACGAGTTTAGAGGCTGACTTGTGGGCCTACCAAGTTGACACGTACACAATCAGGAGATGATTGTATGTGGAGAGGATGACAGCAGGGACCCACCAAGGTCATGGCAGTACGCAAGCAAGTGCCTCCTTATTTTAAGCCAATAAAAAAAGGCTCCTCCTAGTGAATTTTTGACATCTGGGTCCCATGCCATTGTCAACGTAATCAATAAACGAGAGAATTGCACAACGAGCGGCTGACACCAGGGACCCAGCAGCTCGCCCAGTTTTTTTTGTTTTGGGTTAATTGGATAAATGCCACTCCAAATCTGGTGTATCCGAGAAATGCCACTGCAATTTCCAAACTTTGAAAAATGCCATTTCATGCCATTTCTAGTCGCATTTTTCGAAGTCTGGAGTGGCGTTTTTCAAAGTTTGCAAACTGCAGTGGCATTTTTCAAAGTTTGCAAAAATTGCAGTGGAATTTTTCAAAGTTTGGAAATTGCAGTGGCATTTTTATGAATCGTCATAATTGGAGTGGCATTTATCTAATTTGTTTTTGAGACAGAAGCAGGGTGTCAACTGGGCTGTGCGGGACATTCTGGCCTGTCTAGACAACCTTTTCTTTTATGTTTACCACAGACCAGCCCAGTAGTTTGTTTTCTTTCTGAAAATGGCTAGCCCAATTTTTTTGTGATTTGTCAAGTAAGTCGCTTCATCAGGCCTGTTGGGCTGCAAATCTTTCAAGACGAGGAGAGCTTCATTCAGCTGGCCGAGAAAATGGCCTATCAGTAATGATTAATGGGCTGTACATTTTTAAAACACATCAAACCGGCAATTAGTTTGAAATATCTTTTTTTCATTTCGAGATTTTAAATTGCATTGATTTTTATGCGCGGACAATTTATTGGATTTTATATTCATATACATTTATTTTTAAAATCTGTCTGAATGTGACTCAAAATTTCAGGATTAAAAACAGTTCAGACCGCACCGACATATGCAAAATTTCCTATAATTTTTTAACCGTGGCCACAATATGGGCTGTAATGCTAACAAAAAGAATTTGGGCTCCAAAAAAACCCGTAAGAATTAGCAAATGGGCTGTAAATTATTGGAAATAATGGCAGATGGCCTGTATGCTGTTTTCCATAGATTTGAGGCTTTTCACAGATGGCTTGTATACTGTTGGATGTCCATCCAACGGCCTTTGTGCTTCTTCAATCTCTGCTCTTCCTGCTCCAGCCGCTCAAACAAGCACCGGCAGGACTGCCTGCTCCCTCCTCCCCGCGGCCGGCTGCGCTGCCGCGCAGGCCTCACCGCCCCACCGTACTCCCATCGCTGGCCTAGCCATCCCTCTACTCACCCATAGTCCCACACCTGTTGTTATTCTCCGGCGACGGCAGACGAACCAGTAAACCCTCGTATAGTCATACTCCCCTCCGCATGGGAAACAACTGCCAAGTCTTCCCTGCCTCCGTGTCGTTCCCTTCCTAGGCCTCACCGTCGTCCACCGCCCTGGTGCTCACGCTGTGGCGTGGTCAACGTGGTCAACAACCGACATGCATCTGAAGTGGACTGTATGTGGAGAGGCTGGCAGCTGGGTCCACGGCCGCACGCAAGGAAATGCCTCCTTATTACACGCAAAATAATGATTCCTCCACCTGACATCTGAGACCCACCGAGAGGGCCTCTGTATTTCGTGAAATAACGTTATCGCCACTGACAACTCGGACCCACCAGCTATATCTTCGCACGCAAGGAAGTGCCTCCTTATTACGCACAAAAAAATGAATACTCCCCCTGCTAGCTGGGACCCAGTATAGTGGGCCTACTAAGTTGACGGGGATGAAGGGCTTTGTCAACTTAGTCAATATGCATGATTCTAGCTCGACTGACCGTACGATGTGCATCCAACGGCCGTAGTGCTTCTTCAACCTCTGGTCTTCTTGCTCCAGCCGCCCAAAGCAGCTACATCTTTGCACGCAAGGAAGTGCGTCCGGGCAAAAAAAAAACGATTCGCCCCCCTGACTGCTGGGACCCACCAGCTACATCTTCCCACGCAAGGAAGTGCATCCGGGCAAAAAAAAACGATTCACCCCTAACTGCTGGGATCCAGGAGTTGCATCTTCGCACGCAAGGAAGTGCGTACGGGCAAAAAAATGATTCACCCCCTGACTACTTGGACCCACCAGCTACATCTTCGCACGCAAGGAAGTGTGTCCGGGGAAAAAACGATTCGCCCCTCTGACTGGTGGGACCCACCAGCTACATTTTCACACGCAAGGCAGTGCCTGACAGTCGGGACCCACCTGGTCGAAGCATACGTAGCGTTGTTGTTCTGGTCGCGAACGTGTACATACATAATACTGGTCGATGTAGAGGCGCGCAAGTGTCATAGTAGAGGCGTGCACGTAGGATGTACACGTACGTACAGCTGCCAGGGTGCAAGAAAGAAAATATGGCCACGTATGTGTATATACGGGAGGGGTCTCGAACGCCTACTTGCGCATACGTATGGCCAGGGATCGTGTACATGGCTAGGTCGGAACGGAGAAACAGCATCGTCGTCGTGTACATGGGGAGCCAACCGGCTGGGTCGGAATGGAATGCATCGTCGTGTTCATCGGGAGGGCTTGGACGGAACAGGCGATGGAAATGATGCTTGGCGTACCGCAGAACGGAGGAAACGGCCTTGTGTTCGACCGGCCACGTTCGAAACGGGATCCTGTTCATCGGGAGGGGTCTGGTGTGCCACAAAACGGAGGAGACGGACCTCCTACGGTCGAAACAGGGGTGCTGTTGATCGGGAGGGGTGCGGCGTACCGCAAAACGAACGAAACGGACTTGTGTTGGAGCGCTACGGTCGAAACGGGGGTCCTGTTCATCGGGAGGGGTGTTGCGTACCACAAAACGGGACTCCACGGGATACTGTTCATCTCCACCTTCGACCTCCTCCAGCCTCCACCTGCGACTGTTCATCCACGAGCTCCTGTTCATCCAGCCTCCACCGCGCGCTACTCCATCGGCTACTGTTCAACCACCCCTCTCCACGGGCTCCTGTTCAACCACCCCTCCACGGGCTACTGTTCATCCACCCCTCCACCATCTACTGTTCATCCAGCCCTCCACGGGGTCGTCCTGTTCATCCAGCCCTGCATGGGGTCCTGTTCATCCAGCCCCAACCGGCTCGATCGATCGGGGTCCTGTTCATCCAGAAGCAACACTCACTGGTCATCCACCCCCCTCCGCTACTCTCACTGTTCATCCGAAGGGGTAGCATCGATCGGCTTCAGTTAGCAGCAGTAGCGAAGGAATCGCTCGATCGGGTTCAGTTAACAGCCATCGATCGATCGCTCGGGTTCAGTAACGCGTAGCCTGCAGTGCAATCTCTCGGGTTCAGTTAGAGCCCAATGCCTCGCTCGGGTTCAGTTAGAGCTAACGCCTCACACACACGCGCGTACATCTACGAGAGAAACGCGCATCGCTCGGCCCCCGACCACTCACCGTAACCGGGAACTCCCCGAAATTTTCCTCGCCCTCGCTGCTACCATGGTTTTTTCCGTCATGGACGGCCAAAAGAATGTCATGCAGATGCGTCTCCGGCCCGCCCAAGACAAAAAGCCCAATTTCTGTCATGATTTTTTGTCATGGAAGTAGGAGCCCACCACATCTATGATGATACCGGGTTTTGTCACAATTATTGTCATAGAAGTGTCATATGTATGACGGAAAAAATTTACGTTCGGCCCAAAATGTCACGGATGTGTCTTTTTTTTGTAGTGTGTGGCCCATGCGAACGCCACCAAAGGAGATCAGGGTCGACGACGGGACCCGAGGCCGGGTTCCTCACCAAGCGGCGCGCCCCTCCAGGTAGCACCTCCCAGTGCCAGCCCGACGGAGCCCAGTCCCGGACATGGGTCAGCCGGACGTCGGCGCGAACGGGTCGACGGTGAGGATGCGGGCCGGGAATCGTCGAGAACAAATACTATATGCCCGCAAAAATTAACATTTTTTAAATGATTGGATTGTGATAACTAAAATTCTATATGCAAATTCTAACAATTTGACATTAATCTAATAAATCTAACTAAAAGTAATTCTAAAATTTCTAACATTTCTATATATATAACTAACATTTCTATAATATTTCTAATATTTCTATAACTAAAAAACAGAAAAATTGCTAACGTTTCTATAACTAAAAAACAGAAAAACTTTATAACATTTCTATCTAACTAACATTTCTATAACATTTCTAATATTTCTATAACTAAAAAACATAAAAAATTCTAACATTTCTATAGATATCTCTATAGCTAAAAAACAGAAAAATTTCTATAACTAAAATTTATAACTAAAAAACTAATGTG